>NW_015091152.1:618661-654522 GCF_001431845.1 Calidris pugnax
GGCCGCCGCTGTCGCATTCCAGAGGGACTACTTCACTTCTCCTTTCACCCCCTCCGCCGCCTGCGATGCGGCCCGCGGAGCGGCATCGGAGCGGGAGGGACGGGACTACTTTCTGCCACAGAGCAGGAGCGGCGGCGGCGGCGGCGGCACAAAAGGCGGCGGCTGCTGCTGCTCCTTCGCCAGGTGAAGGCGGCCGCGGGTCTGGCCGGGCACCGTGGGGCACCCGGCTTCTTCTTTCTCCCGCCTTCGAGCTTGCCCACCCTGAGGGGCGTGCTGGTATCTCTCAGGCGAAGGCTGTGAGGCAGGGACGGGCCGGTCCGTGGCGGCCCCTCGGCCTCTTCCCTAGGGCTCGGCGCTCGGGGCAGCCGCGGGGTTTAAATATTGATGGGCCTGTGCTGCCCCGCCGGTTGAGGCAGAAACAAAACCAGGGGGGAACAGGAGGTAGCGTTAAGGGTATGTCTCGGGGGCTGGGGAGGGGAGACGGCAGACGGACACCCCAAACGATATGGGAAAATGAAATTAGGATTGACACTCTCGGTGTGGAGAGTCAAGAGCAGCGATCTTGGCCTTCCCCGGAGCCCAGCTGGCAGGAACTCCTTATCAGTAGGGCTTTCTGCTTGGCTGGTGTAATGGGGTGTGATTTATTTCCCGTCGGTTTGGGGTTTTTGTCCCCCTTGCTGAACTAAGTGGGGTGAGCTGGGGTTGTGTTGCTTGGAGCGGTGGTTGCAAATTAAAAAAAAAAAAAAAAGTGGCCAGTGTACTGTGTTTAAACATAATTTAGTCTTTTTCCCCTCTTCCATCCGTGTAAACACACTTTTCTTTCTAGAGAAGTTAAAAAGTTAGGATATTGTAATATACTCTCACTTAATAAAGCTTCCCTCCTCACCTTATTTGTTCATTCCTAATAAACAATACAAAATACAACTTTCTTGGCATTTCCTCTAGATTAGAAAAATCTACTTCAGGTTTTCTGTAAGGACCATGAAGTCTAAATGTCTACATCACGTTCTCCCTCACAGAGTATGACAGCTGGTTCGTAGGATAAAGATACAAGGCAGAACAACTTAGAGCAAAATTTGTGATCCTTGCATTCAGAAGTCTGTGTTATTTTCAGGATTATTAGAAACTTATGGAAACATTTAACTTTTAATTTCATATCTGTTGAACATATATTTTCATAGCTTTTCTTGTGATTGCAGTAGGAGATAACATCTGGGCTGGATTAAAGGCTTGGGCATTGTAGACTGACTCTTAATATCAGGCTCCTGGAGTCATATGATAATATCAGACTCCCAGCTTTTACTGGGGAAAAAACAGAAAAAAAAAAAAAAAACAAAAACAGAGCAGAACTTTTTACAAAAATAAGTGTATTTCCAACCTTCCAGGTTGCAAAAAAACATTTTGAAAATGTAAACAATATGACTCAACAGCAATACCTGCCCGAGGCTGGGTCTAGGTTACAAAATGTTGTCCTTGACTCTCCGCCGGATGAAATAGCCTCCTCTGTTACTGCACTGTCAGCTGGGAGGATTAGCAAACTTGAGCAAGATCCACACGGATAGTGGAGGGGAAGGGCTTCCCATGCAAAAATGTACCTAGACAGTAGATAACCCGTGCCTAACCCTTGTTGTCTCCACTAAATTTTGCAGGAGGAGCACACCGTTAGGTTTATTTTCACTGCATAATTGGAATCAGAGAAGAAAAAGAGGTTTGTGGGTTTATTTTCCTTATACTGTACACTCATGGCATTGCCCAGTCTGTGATTAACCTCTTATGAGGTATGTAATGAATTCCTCATATCTTAATCGCACAGTGCACAGCTGAGGAAAACCTCAGCCTGAACCCCAGCATCACCACACATTTCTTTCCACGTCGTTCCCTCTCGCATCTTATCTGTTTTGCTGGAATCACTCTGGTGTCTTGACTCTCTCCCTTGGGAGCCTGATCCCCTGCCTGGTTGCTCTTACTCTTAAAAGACATTCTTCCCTGCTGTCCGGGCTGACTGGTTTTATTTTTAGCTTTCTAACATCGTATGCTGTCACCCCTCACACTGGTGCATAATTTGAGCCCTTTCCTTTCCTGCTAGGATTTCCTTGGATCCATTTAATGATTATCGGCTTCGCCTCCCTCAGCCGAGCCCCTTTCCCCCACAGCCTGCATATTGCAGCTCGGGTAGCCTTTTTTCAACCTGTTTTTTCATCAATACTTAGGATTCAAGACCAAGCCTATGCCCTAACTGTTTCTCAGCTTTACTTCTAATTCGTACACGTAGAACTAACTCTGTGGCAGAGGTTTCTGCAAAGTAAAATAGAAGGCAAGATTACTGCATGCAGAAAAGCCGCTGACAGGCAGGGTTTCTCTGAGGTGATTATGTTCCTTTATTTGAGCTTAAAGTAAATGGGAATGGAGAGAGAATGTCTCTTATTTTGCTAAGAAGCTCCCCGTGTTGGTTACAGTTATTTTCATTAACCTTAGAAAGAGCAACCTTGGTTTGACGGCTCAAATCCAGTCTGAGCCTCCAACTGCTAAGAAACCTGCCCAGCCTTACCCTTAGCTCCAGACTGAGGTGGTGGCTCAACGACACAAGGGCTTTCAAAGTGGGTTGTTTTTTTTTCACATTTGGGTCAGTTCCCCGGTTTGGTTGGTGGCCCAGACTCACAGGCAGTTGTGTCAGCACACAAGAGAGCAAGGGACAGCAGCTGGAGGTCCTGAAGGCAGCAGCAACTGCCAAAGTCACTCTAGCTTTGAACTGTGCCTCGAGTTCCAGTGGAGTCAACGGGATCTTTCCGAGGCCCAGGACCGAAGCCCCTAATGAGCAAAAGCTGTTAGGAGAAGATGGCTATGCAGCAAATGGATTTGTGGCTGCCCACATCACAGAAACCACTATCATAATTAGCTCTCTCGCTGGATGTCTCAACAAGAATTAATGGGCATGGCGTGGTGAAATCCTGGTCCCTCTGAAGTCAATGGCAAAACTCTCACCGACTTCAAAAGGGCCAAGGTTTCATACTGAAACTTTAGCTCAAGTCCTCTCTTGCCCCCAGCAGGAAAGTCTGCAGCACCATAGCTTAAGAAACGGGATGGGAAGCAGTGATGACTTCACCAATGATGCCTGTTACAACCATTTCACAGATAAAATAGGGCACCCTGACTTGTGGCATCATCACCTTTCCCCTTTGCCTAGGTCATGCCTATTTATGAAGAAAAATGCTTTATCCAAGTGTTTCCCAAAAGAAGGTCAGCTCTAACAAATGTGATAGATACGCCTGATGTGGTTTATCCTGTTTCAGGAGCGCAGTGGGTTCACTGTGGTGTTCCTCCTTTGATGGACAGAGTACCAGATCCTCTAGTCCTTCCTAAAGTTCGATAACGAGCAGACATCTTTTTTTCCCCTCACTTTTACTCCCATACTGTGTAAGCTGCACCTTTTCACCGGGACACAGGCAGCTTAAAGTAGATTTCCTTGGACTGATAAGTCATGTCTCTATTCCAAAAATTTTCTCCAGGCCATGAGACCTCATTTGTCTTTGCAGTTACTGTCAGCAGGGTTCCCCCCACAGACTGTCAAACCACAGCAAAAACTAGCACTCCCGCTACTTCTGTGGCAATTTTCCCATCAAACATCCCACCAAGTCTCTCTTTTTTTTTTTTTTTTTTTACATAGAGTCGCTGCTTCTCCTTGCTTTTCAGTACTACCTTATTTTCCTTTTTTTTATCACATAGAGTCGCTGCTTCTCCTTGCTTTTCAGTACTACCTTATTTTCCCCCCTGTTATGTACAATACTTGTTCTTTCTTTCCCATCTCCTCTACCAGAAGAGGTTGCCTGGTTCCCAGGATGAGAACGGCGTTTCTTTGTGGCTAAAAAAAAAAATCTTTGCAACAAAAACTTCAGAAAGGAGAAGGTGCTGGAGTTCAGCAGGCCATACAGGCGAGTGAGTCCAACAGAAATCCAGCGATATCCCCAAGGGGAGATATGAAATAAGATGACCTGAAAAGCTTGGGCATTTTCTTTACGCCTTTGGAGGAGCATTTGGACTCCTGCTGATGGTGCATCCAAGGTCAGGCTATCTACCTACTCCCTCTTTTCTCCTCTTCCATCTCCCAGGGAGTTGAAAACAGCACTGCCTGAGGATACGCTTCTTCAGTGGTTGTGTTTTCAGTGTGAACCATGCAGGATTCTGATTTTAATTTGGCACTGCCCACCAGACCACAGGGCAAGTCCAAGACTTTCCTTATGAATATTTAGCCATGGCTACATTTCAAAGCCAAATTATAAAAATGTCATTTGAGAAAGTTACAGTTCTAAAATTTGTAAAGTACTTTAATGCTAGGTCAATATAGCAAAAACATCCTTTTAAAAGAGCTCACATTTCAGACTGACAGACACCAAAACACTATTTTGTTTTAGTTTGCTCAAATTTTCAAAACCAGTCAGCATCTGGGCTCTATTAACCATAACGTGCGTGCCTTTTAAGCAACAACAATTTAAGAATATTTCCTTTTCAAACCCCTTTCATGGAGTTCAGCGTTTTGCAATACGCATCCGTAATATTTACCAATTCTGCTTTGCACTGCAGCCTTTGAAGTTTAAAAATTAGTTACTGGTAAAGCTTTGTACATTTGCTTGCGCTCTTTTAGTCACAGGGATTAATGACTAGAATTTATGCCTATGGTCAAGAAAGTTAAGTCACTGTGTCCTGGTAATTAGCAATCTTTCCTACAATGATTTTCAACCTTTATGTAACGTACACGGTGTGACGCACCATCTGTGTGAAAGGAAGAGCTTGTTTGCAACTTGGAGTAGCCACTGCTGGGCTGAAGGGCAATAAGTACCCTGGAACTGCAGCTCACGGCAAGCAAAGAGGCAGATCAGTATTTATTCTTTATGTAACGTACACGGTGTGACGAAAGGAAGAGCTCGTTTGCAACTTGGAGTAGCCACTGCTGGGCTGAAGGGCAGTAAGTACCCTGGAACTGCAGCTCACGGCAAGCAAAGAGGCAGATCAGTATTTATATTTCATATTTACATTCCACATTTATGTTTCATATTTATATTTTACATATATATTTTATTATTCTATTTATGTTTATGTCCGTGTTCATATTTCATCGAGATTTGTATTTATGTTTATATTATTTATATTCATATGCCAATTAGTCTGCAACTCGGCCAAGACACTACACACCTCAAGAACACGGCTGTGGATCATCAACCGTGACAGCTCGGCAGGGCTGGTGTTTTTATTAGCTGATAGGTTTAAGTTTTCAAAATAGGCTAGGAAAGAGGAGATCCTCAGAGCAGAAAAGAGTGCCCTCTGATGGTTAAGCTTTAGGTTTAATGTCTGCGATGCTTTATGAAGCCCTCTTTTAAGAGATTTGTAAAGTAAGGTTCCACAAATGCAAGATGTTGGAACAGTTTATTATGTCAAGGAAAACTCAAATATTTTTCAACCTCTTAATTGCTTTATAGGTATTAATTAAAAATAAGGATGGAGGCATATTTTTGGAAACATTTTCATTAAATTACCATTGCCCAGGATTTCTCAGAGAAAAATTGATGCCTCTGACAATTCAGAACTATTAGCTGTGCTTTATCCATTAAGTTTTATGTTTCACCATGGGAAGAGTGTTTTCAAGGCCTGGAAAGGCAGCATTCAGGACACATATAAGTCCCCTCTATATTTCAGAATCCAAAAAAAGATTACGGATGCCCTAGAGGGGGATACCACTCTTGAAAGAGTAAATTTCATTTTTTTCTTAAATCTTTACATCAACTAATCATAATGCAGATGATAGTTTTAATTAGTCCTTGCTCACTTCTCGGCTAATGAAATCCCAAGATAATTGACAGTGGCTGATTCTATAGTCTATCCTTTATTAGCAGGCCTTGCCGGTAATTTAGAGAGTGAATTTCTGTTTTATTAAAAGCACGGAGATCTTTGCATCGGAACTATAAGACTTGGAGGGAATGGCTTGAAGTGGCAAGAGAGTGTCAAAATCTACCCCTGCCCAGCTACCACCTGGCAGCAGCATCGAGTGCAGGGTGTGCTGTAACCACCCGTGCTTCCACAAAAGGTATTTGAAATAGAAGCAGAGGACAGCAAAAAGCTCTGCACACACTCGCCCCAGCCATTAGCTAAAGTGTCTCCCATTGATTGCTTTGCCTCTGAGAGCAGGAATGAATGTGGGTCCTTCAGCTTGCGCTGGCTCCCTGTGTAAAGGTTTCCCCAGCTTATGGCCTGCAGCTCATTCTTCATGTGATGGAGGGGATGGAAGAGGCAATTATATATGGCTGAAGTCTCCTTTGCTGCTTTTCCATCTCCTTTAGTTCTTTGAATAATTTCCTTACAGTGTGGAATTCAATAAAGACTCTTCCGGCACAGCTGGCAACTAAATGTAGATAAGTGACAAAGGAAAACACAAAGAAAGGCAGACCCACTCCCCAAGTATATTTGTTAAAACAGTTGTGCCTGCTATAAAGGTATTATTGAAGGATCGTCATATTCCATTTTGGAATAATTAGATTCTATTTTCCACTCTCAAGAAAAAGAAGTGATTAGAGTGAGGCTATCCAATCCATTCCTCATCCTTCCTTCTTCCCTCACCTCCCCAGTCAGACCCACAAAGACAGTATTTGGTCACATGGATCTCTGAATAAAAGACAGGGAATTGTGTCTGAATAGCCCTGACTCATAAAGCTCTTTCCAATGCCTTTTTCAGTGTTGGAGCTTTGCTGTTAATGCAACTTCTACTAATTTTTTCCTTCCTACAATTGTGAAAAATCTAATACCTTTAGAATGATCTGAAAAGAGCTTACACAGAACAAAATCCCCATTTAATCTTGGCATATTAAGAAATCTTTTCTTTGAACAATACATTTAAAATGCTATTTTCCCCAAACATTTTTTTTTTTAAGATAAGTAAAGCTCTAAGTGTTGAAAGAAATGATGATTTAGAGTCTTATCTTCATTTGTGGCTTAGGAATCCTGGCACTTCAACTGGAGGAAACATTAGTGAGGATATGTGCTTCTTGTGGTACACCGTGGCATTAAATCATGAACACAGTATATCAAAAGGTGTCCCAGTCACCTTAACCATCTTAAAAAAAAAAAAAGGAACCAAAGACCCAACCTACTTAAAGATAGGAGAAAAAAAGTGTTTGCAGAGCACCATATATACCAGTTACTTAGTTGTTGCTCCCACTTTGTGTACTACCCCTCAGTTAGAGTCACAGAAACATAGAATTGCAGAACAATAGAGTAACAGAATGGCTTTGGTTGGAAAGATGGTTTTGGTTTAAAGATCATCCAGCTCCAACCCCCTGCCCTGGGCAGGGACACCTCCCACCAGACCAGGTTGCTCCAAGCCCCCTCCAGCCTGGCCTTGAACAACTTCTGTGGGAAACCTGTTCCAGTGCCTCACCACCCTCATTTTTAAAAATGTCTGCCTTATATACAATCTAAACCTGCCCTCTGAGTTTAAAACCATTGCCCCTTGTCCTGTCAGTACAGGCCCCAGTAAAAAGTCTCTCTCCATCTTCCTTTTGAGCCCCTTTTATGTACTGAAAGGCCACAATAAGGTGTCCCCGGAACCTTCTCTTCTCTGGCTGAACAACCCTAACTCTCCGAGCTCTTCCTCATAGGAGAGGTGTGTTCCACCCCTCAGACCATTTTCATGGCCCTCCTATGGACCCACTCTAACAGGTCTATGTCTAACAGGTTCAGGGCCCCACAACTGGGATCCAGATGGGATCTTGCCAGAGCTGGGTAGAGGGGGAGAATCAGCTCCCTCGACCTGCTGGCCACTCTTACTTTGATGCAGCCCAGGGTAGGATTGGCTTTCTGGGCTGCCAGTGCATGTTGCCAGCCCATATCTCATTTTTCATCTACCAGTATCCCCAAGTCCTTCTCTCCCAGGACTGCTCTCAATCCATTCACCCCTCTGTCTGTATCGATATTGGGGGTTGCCCCAACCCGAGTGCACTTGACCTTGTTGAACTTCACGAGGTTCACACGGGCCCAATCCTCAAGCCTGTCAAGGTCCCTCTGGATGGCAACCTGTCCCTCTGGTGTATCAGCTGCACCACTCAACTTGGTGTCATACACAAGCTTACTGGGGGTGCAGTCAGTCCTGCTGTCTATGTCATTAGGAAAGATAATGACCAGTATTTGTTCAGTACAGACCCCTGAGGGACACCACTGGTTACTGATCTCCCTCTGGACTGAGCCATTGACTGCAACTCTTTGGATGTGGCCATCCAGGGAATTCCTTATCCATCGAACAGTCCGTCCATCAGAGCCATCTCTCTCCAATTTAGCAACAAGGACATTCTGCACACACTATAGCTTTTACAAAACAGCAAAGTTGAGCCAACATGCACTTGCCCTCACTTTATTTATTTGGTTTACTCCACTGAGCGATCACAGTGTACAAGCAGAAGAGCTGTAGCTCTTGGTCTCATTCAGTGCTCCAGCAGCCCCCCTGGTTTCTGCAGAGAAATTAAGAGTACTCAGCTGTGCATCTGCCAGTTCTTTTTATTACTACTTCCATTAAATACGTGCCATGGTTTACTCTTACATAAACACAAAATATTTGAGACTAGTGCCTATGGTGTAGCTGGAACACTTGTCATGGCTCTTTGAAAAACAAAAAGTACAAAATCATTTTTTTCTAAGGTACTGGTTTTTATTTCAATAGATGCAGAAGGACATCTTCGTGAGCAAAACGCACTCAACATTATGCAGCCCCGGGTCCTCGACATATGGATCCCCAATTTACTATTTGGCTACATAGATACTATTGCAAAATGAAGTTCAGAACATCAACATTCAAATTTAAAATACTATTCAACTTTAAACAGGAAGATCTGAAAACTAAAGCAAAACTCAACCTAGCCAATCTAAGGGCAAATTCCCTTTTTCTTTACATCTGCAAAACCTCCACTCTTGAACAATGTTGGATAGACAATGGCTGTGCCAAAAAAAAATTGAGTAGGGAATAGATACTGAGTTGTTATAACTGAAGGTAATAGGGTAAAATAAATATGAACTGAGCTGAGTTGAAGATTCAAACAAGATTGTTAAATTTTAGGTCAAAAGCCAAATGAGAAATATGCAAAAGTATTTCCTGGAGAGACCTATCTTGTTTTACCAGGTCCATTGCGAGACCGGCAATCAAGGTGCACTCAAAGAACATTCAATCAGGTGAAAATTAACTAAAAAAAAAAAAAAAAAAAAGGGGGTCAATTACCATGTTATAAACTTTACCCCAAAACAAGACTCCTCTTTTTAGTTCACCTTTCAAGCCTACTTTCCTCCTGCAGCCTCAGCTGGGACGTGGGTGTCAGCACACAGCGGAACAGGTAGAAGGACGCACGTCTCGCCCAGGGACAGTTACCATTTTCCAGCTGAGGCAGGGGGACGTGCTGCTGGGCAAGGTCACAGACCCCAGCCACTGCGTCTGCCCGCTTTGACTCCATCTGGATTGCTGCCCAGGGTAACCTTCTTCTGTCTTCTGTCACCTGTACCTGCTTGTAGCAAGTACACCCTGTATTGGTTGCTCTTTCCGCTGTTGCTGGTGTGTGCAGACCGAGTTCCTGGACCAACCCATGGGGCAGCCGGTGGAGGAGTTTGCTGTCTCCAGTGATACCCATTTTTGGCGACTGCAAATACATCCTGGCAGTTGGAACTCTCCTCAAACTCACCCTTGAGACGGAAGCTCCAACATATTTCTGGAAAAGCTTACCCTCTCTCTGCCAGACACTGCACGAGGATGGACGTCAGCACTCACGCCTGCCGCGTTTCCAACCCTGCCATCCTTTACAACGTTTGCTTGGGTGGGGTATAGCCTTGCTTTGTGTAGGAAAGCCCCACGTGTCATTTAAGTGTAGTAGGGAGCAGCATAGCACGAGTGGTTGTCACTTAGTTAAGACTGTACCTCACAGACAAATTATTTTTTTTCCCCTTTCTGAAATGGAGTGCTCCGTAAAGGCAACATATAGCATGTGCCAAATCTGGAGTCTTTCCAGAAGCAGTGCCCGAGTTATCACATGGTGGAAAAACATTGGAACTCCTTATTTTGTGCCCTGAAACAAAACAAGGCCAACATTGTCATAGTTAAATAATCAGAAGCAGCTGGGAAAATGGTCTTTGGATTCTTTCAGTAATTTTACCTCTAGGCTGAGAAGTCCTGTCATCCTATAAGGCGATTGTTTTGGAAACTTATGAGCCACTAAGTGGTAGGACTTGACTTATAGCTATAAACTGCGTGCTGGAGGACCTCCCACGGACATCAAGGGGAGTCTCACACACAAAGACAGCAGCACACAGCCACTGAAGTAAAGGGGTCGTCTCATTCCTAACTTACTTGGGCTACAGAGGACTTCAGTAGTGTCAGTGCAACTGGGATTTAGGGAAAAAAAGGCTCTTTCATAAAAGCAAACAGAAAAACATACTTGGAAAGTAATTAAACAGCAGGTGAGCCTATAAAAAAATCTCTGTCATAGTGAGGGTTTTCCTACCATCTTCCTAGCTCAAAAACAAATGTCAAACTTTGTGCAAATTGTCAATCTAGGTGTTGTTTGGAAAAGTTGCAGAAGTTGCAATGTCAAAGTCTGAACATCACTGACTGCATCCTTCTTTCAGTGTAAGTCGGGGCACAGAGAAAACCTGGTGCTGCTCCCCAGTGGCTTTTGAACATTCAGCCAGAATTCAGCTGTTTCTCTGATGTGACAGGTACCAAAGCACCTTATAAGCACCTCTACCTTATGTAGCCATCCTTACAGAACCTTGTAAGTGTTGATAAGATCCTCTCTCAGTCTTCTCCAAACTAAACAGACCCAGGTCTCTCAGCCTTTCCTCATAAAAGACATGCTCCAGTCCCTTGATCATCTTTTTAGCTGTCCTTCTTGAACCAAGGAGCCCAGAACTGGGCACAGTACTCCAGATGTGGCCTCAGCAGGGCAGAGTAGAAGGGGAGGATGACCTCCCTCAACCTACTGGCCATGTTCTTTTTAATGCACCCCAGGAGACCATTGGCCTTGGCCACAAGGACACAATGCTGGCTCATGGTCAACAAGTTGTCCACCAGGACTCCCAGATCTCTCTCTACAGAGCTGCTTTCCAGCAGGTCAGCCCCAACCTGTGCCAGTGGATGGGGTTATTCCTGTCTCAAATTTTGAAGAAACACATTTGTAGTCTTCAGAGTGACTGCTCAAATCAGCAAATGTTTCAAAACCTGCCTATGATTTAGCCAGTCTAACCTACAACAGCTTGAAGTTGTTCTGGATGTTAGCTGCCTGTTACATTTCTTTGAGAAAATACGGAGTGCATAGATTGAGGATTCCTGGTGTTGTCAGTATGATGGAATTTTCAATTTTCTATTAAAAATGAAGCAAACCAAAAACCAGAACACCTTGGACACGGCACATCTAAACTCTTTTGCCACTTAATACAATGACATTTTGTAGGTTGGAGGGAGAGAAGTAACAGAACAGAAGTTAAGGCACAACCCTCAGATATTTTTTTTCATGAAATGAGCCGATACGCAGAAAACTCCGATCCATCATAGTTGTACTGAAACTTAAAAATACATTTATTCATTGTTTATAATATCTACCAGACACAAAGAGGACAAAGAGCAGCAGTTTTGCACTTTGCACTTCGATATCCTCAAGAAGTGTAGAGATCTAGGAGAAAAAAAAAAAACAAATTTAAACTGTGAGATTACAAGTGAGTGTACACTTCCTGGAGAGGAAGAAAAATTTTCAGTATCTTGGAATCCTTGAGTGGATCAAGAAGCTGGTAAAGCATCTGGGAATAGCATGGACACTCCCAAAGAGATGTGCAAGGCTTTTGAGTGATGAGGGGATGCAGCTATCACGTAGCTGCCTATGAACAAGGAGGTAGAGATGTGTATTACCCATATGAGAGAATAAGCAATGCATAGGAAGGATGCAGCAGCCAAACTCAATTTCAGGAGTGTGATAGAGCACCCAGTATAGCTTCTCTATATGAAGGGGTACTGGGTGGAAACTGTTGGCTCCAGTCATGGCACTCTAACCTCTGTGTTTGTATCAGTGGAGTGTGGGATGGTGGGATGGAAGCAGTATCTGCCGGTGTCACGGTGTCATCAGGTTCAAACCCACTAAGATGGTTTTGTAGGAGGAAGGAAAATAGGATTCAGTTTTGAAACTATCTTCTCATGTAATTCTTTTTTGAGGTTTTTGTTGTTGTTGTTGTTGTTGTTTTTGTTAAGTGCTTAGCAGTTTACTTGAAAGAATGCCGAGTATAAGCATTTCCTACTCTTACAAGAATTACAGTACACTGAAGCACTACTTGAAAAGAACATGCCGTACTGAGTTTGCAGCCCTTTGAGGTAGGGACTATGCACTCTTCTCATCCATCTCAAATAGATATGCAGTTTATTTCTTTATGATTGTTTGCAGTGGTTGTAAAATTTGGCCTTTCTATTTGCCTTGCAGTACAATACCACAAAGCAGCTTTGTTCACGACAGTCTACATTTACACACCTTATGTTTGCTCAGTGCTATAAAGCAACAACATGAAAACAAGCTGCTACCACATTGATTACATTCTCCAGGTGATTGAAGTCAATCAGCTTTTGGGCTCAAGCCATACTGTAACTGGTTACGTTTAGAAAGAGCCACCCCAAATGCACAGGTTGTCATCACATCGTGATGGCTGAGGATCCAGTGACATGAGTTAAGACCATAGGAGATGTCAGTGGAAAAATAGAAGAATGCACAGAAGTTTTGCATAAACAGCGCTAAACAGAATAACGAACTCAATGGATCTGTGACAGTTACTCTGTACCACTCCTTTCTGTTTCATAATACAAGAGCATTGACCAACCAAATAAATAATCTCCAAAAATGCAGATTATTAAGCATCATGGTTGAAAGCATGATGATGGGGAATCTCTTTCTCCTGCTCTGTTAACCGGAAATGCTAATACATGACTAATAATGCAATTTGATTTAATATTATTTAAAAACCCCAACATAATATGCTTAGTTTTGGTTTCTTCTACAACTGTTCACTACCACTGTCTGATACAGGAAGATGTTTTAAACGTGTGCGTATATAATCCTCCACCCAGAACCCAATAAACAAAACAGCTTTCCTATAAAGCATTTTTGTTTGAAGTAGCCATTGATTGGAAATTTAAAACCGGAGCTAATTAGAACATTTTTTAATTGGCAGCCTCAAAACTTGTCAATTCTATTTAATAAACTGTTGTTGCCCTCTAGTGTTCAAACACAGCTAGTTAATACCTCTCCAGAGAGATCCAACTAGTCACCTAACCATTCCTCAGCTGTTCTTAATCCAACAAGACAAATGGATGGCAAAAAAAAAAAAAAAAAAAAAAATTCAGTACACCTGTCTAATACCTACTTTTCCTTGCTCAAGCATTAAAAAAAAAAGTATTTTTAGTGTAGGAACTTTTACATTGTTTGTTTCACTCAAAAATTGTGAAAGGCCACTCAGCTCAGCATCCTCACCAAACTAGTCATGGTACCTGTGCACCTCTCTGCTTTACTTCTGCCACTCACTGGGCATGATATACCTTGGGGTTTGGGTTGGAGGGCGGTGTTTTTAATGATATTAGCCAAAGCCAGTGCTTTGAATGAGCCTGAAACATGTCTGCCTGCCTTCTCTTGAACGTATCTCTACTGTACTATACCCTATCAATTAATACCAGCTGTCTCTCCCTCTAACAAACCCGTTATTACAGCAGAAATGCACAGTGAGGAGGCAGGGGTTGTTCTCAGCACCTCTCCTGCAATAAGCCGCCGCGATGGCATCAGCAACACAGAAGGTTCTCAGAAAGCTGTAGTTCTTCTCAGAAAGCTGTAGTTCTTTTGAGAGAAAATTAGAGTCAACCTCAAGGCTGCGCCTGCATTTTTACAGCCCACCACTGGGCTTATCATTTCATTAATTAATTTCCCAGAAATGTTGTTCCCCTTCATCATATTCCTTGACCAGAAACCTTTGAAAATAACAATTGAAAAAAAGAAACTGAGGTTAAACAAAGCGCATTCAAGAGACAAACTGATGAACTTGAAATACTTTTCTTTTGTAATTTTGTTCACTTTTAAGAGGTTATCCAGAATGTTTTTTATTTGAGCATTGTCAGACTTAAGCAATGTGGAAGACCAGCTGGTTTTGTATCTATAAAGCAATTTGCAGCCCCCATATAGTAACAATTCCACTTCTTGACATAAGGAACACTGACTTTTCTTTGATCTTTGAATAATGGAATTTTCAGAGAATTTTCTGCATAAAGTTGTTGTTCGAGCTTTCAGAAAACTTGCCTTGAGGCCATTTTTGGATCATGCCTGCTTCCCACCACACTAAGCTTGACAGATCTAAGAACCTCTTGGACATGAGTCACGTTTTGTATTTTGTAATAGAATTATTTACTTGTATTCATGAGCACCCTTCCTTCTCTGTCTTGATCTTTGTGGTTGATTATGCTGCCTGCCACATGGATACTTTGAAATCTAGTCTTTCATTCTAAAAACAGGTTTAGGCTGGGTGTATGTGAAAGGAAATGTGAATAATACAAATTGGAGGTCGTGTAGCGAGCGGTAGATGCTCACACATACTTTCACTCATCTCTTGTTGCAGAGCGGGGGAAACGTATGGAGCAGCTTATTACCAGTCACATGAAGATGACCCTAGAAGTGAAGAGAGTGTGCTGTGAAAGCCAGAAGGAGCTCTCTGTGTTTGGGAGGGACAGCAAGTCCAGCGCTGTTGCAAGGAGCTCTTTGGAGATCCACCAGCCTTGTGAGGAGAGTCAGAGAACGTCAGAAGCACGAAGATAACGTGGCCTTGTTCAAGTGCTCCTGCTGACCACAGGAAACTTCTTTGAGGTTGGCACCCTCCTACAGCACAGCCACCGTTTCCCTTGAAAACTGTTTTACCTCCCTTTAGATGTTCAGCAAATGGAGACCACACCTTTCCGTGTGTCTTCTGCCAACACTACAGCTGGTGTCTTTGCTAAGCCCCCACACAAGTTTCCGCCCGCCCCGCGATCAGGTGTTGAGTCTCAACTCTTAGGGATGTAAGTGTGTTAGAACACATTCTCTCTTGTGCATGTGCCAGGCCACTTGGTCATGCCATTCGTCATGAAAGAGCTTGATTGCAGCTTGCTTTACTTTGATATGATAAAAATTCTTTCCCTCTGATATATACTACAAAAACCGAATGTGCTACAAGGTGGCGAGCTCTTTGGAAAAGGCAAACTCAGATTTGCAGCACGTGTTTTGAGGATAGCTTGTGATGAAGTAAAAATTAGAAGAGAAAAGCATTTTCGAGATATATATCCATAAACTACATGTAGCTAAGGAAAGTTAAGTCAAGGATGTTATGTGTACTACAATTTTTGCTGTTTGTACCTAAAAGCATTTGCAAGCAAAACTCTACTACCAAGTAGCCCTTTCAGGCTACAGAAAGAGCAAAGAGGATTGCCAGACAATCATGTAACACTACGGCATCTGGGGGCAAACAGCATTGAAAACACTCACACACTGCATAGGTACTCCATTTATTGGGTGTATTTCTATTCCACTAATCTTGTCACAGTACAGATTAAGCTTTTCAAGTGCCTTTTTTTCCTTTAAATACAAGATCTTCTTAGCTTAACTTGGATTTCAGTGTTTATTTTCCAGATTCAGTAATAAATCAAAAATGATAGACATTACAGTTCAGTGTAGAAAAAGCAGTTCTCTTCCCCACCAAAGCCATCTGCTGCTTTCCCTTAGCGGCCAAAAATATGGAATCCATACTTTTCTGAGATTTCAGTATCTACTGTGCCATTTCAGAGTTGTCCTCTCAAAGGTGAGAGATGCTCCTCACAATCTGATTCCCTCTCCCCATCATACATCAGCATACATTCCATTGATCAAGTAATCCAGCCTGGTATAATGCCTTTTCTGAAGAGATTCGTGTATTTTCTTCCCTGTCAGTGCAATAACTAGCAACAAGAATATGACCCCAAAAAGCAAAGCTGCTATAAGGCTGCTTTTTTCTCCCAGCTGAACGACACCTTTCGCTCTCAGAAAACTCTCTGGCAGGTAGCTTTCTGAATCAGATGGGTCATAACCCTGAGGGTCGTTCTGGAAAGATGATGTGGGGGAATCACTAGTAGACAGAGTGAAACCTGAAAAGGAGAGGAGGGTAACGTGGCTGATATTGTTGGAAGAGACAACTGTTGGCTCTGGAGGGGTGGCTGGAGTTCTTAGCCCTGAGGGGGTGGCAGCAGATCTGGAACTCGTGGCTACCCACTTGGTTGCAGAAATAGAAGCAGAAGTTGTGGGACTGGGAAGAGGAGCAGCAGGAACAGCGACGCTGGAGGCAGGGATACGAGGTTTGGCTCTAGCGGTCGCAGCAGGCGGAAAGGCAGCTGTGGTGATGGTGGTGGTGGTGGCAGTAGTAGCTTTAGCACCACCAGGATGCTGAGAGGTTGTATGAGATGCCAGATGGGTGGCAGTTGTAGGCAGAGGAATACGAGCAGTACTGCTGGGTTCAGGAGCGGTAGAGCGAGCGGTGGGGGACAAAGCAGGGGGGGTTCCCATTCCAACAGGAGAAGACGTGTTTGGCGGCAGGTTAATCCCTTTCTGACTTGGGATGGGGTCTAAGCTCTCGGGATGTTTTGCCCCCTGAGATTCAGGCAAACCTGTATGAAATTCAAGGCTGTCTAAATGTTTGACCACGTGGTTAAGGAGCTCGGATGCCTGATGGAAGACAGACTGTTGCAGAGCAGCGGTACGGTTCTGATGGCTAGTCTGACTGCGAGAAGGAAAGTCTCCAGTATCCGAAGACAAAGAATAGCCATTTGAAGAAAAGTCCTCGCTTTTGAAGGATGTGTCCTCTGGAACATGGGTGTCTGGAAAAGAAAGGGAATACCAGTATTTAATTATTAAATCTATTTTTGACTAACAGAGACTTACTCTTATTTGTAGTTCTTAGTAAGAGAGATGTAAGGGGGCTCCCCAAAGTACTAATGAAACTGAGGCATCGAGTTCTTCCTTTCTTTAAAATATGGTGAGTGAAACTGAGGCATCAAGTTCTTCCTTTCTTTAAAATATGGTGAGTGACTTTTAAATTCTGTGTCATAAGACCTGTCAGTCTCAAGACTGGGCCCCCCAGACCCTGACTGACACTTCTTACAGAATTCACCTGTGCAGAGCAAGCATCCCGATACAATTGTTTTATACTCATATTTCATGCAGGTATTTTATTTAGCAGCGCAATGCACAGTAAGTAAGTAGGCCTGTTGCCTTTAAACCATTCTCAGCCTCTGTCAATTGAGAAGTAGGTACTATCAACCTCACTCTCTGTCAGATGTACACATTTCCACCTAGAAAAGGTTATTATATACTCCCCTTTCTTGTAATATCCAAGCAGCCTGTGATTGTTTGATACAATTCAATTCACATAACGAAAATTCTCTTAAGATACGAGTTGGCAATAGTAATCCATTTTAGAGACCATTTTATAGGTGTGCTGATTTGTAGGTGAGACCTGAGCTCCCTACTGCCGTGTCAGAAGAAAGACACTGCTCCAAGAGCCTCTGAGGTATTTGCAGTGAAGGCCTCCCTAAGAAGCAGACTGCACTTGATCACTTCTGCAGAGGCTGATACGGACTGCTGGCAAACCAGGGGGGTCAACGTTATTTAATAGGATTTGGAAGCAGGGCAAAAACATTATGTGAGAGAAATTCCATAAAATGGATAATCCAAGCAGCTACCTGATTCTACACGGGTGTTATAGAGACTCTGGGTGAGCAGAAGCTCTGGGAAGACTGGCTGTTATTGTTCATTATGTATCCATGCATTTATATATATATTTGTGTGTGTGTGTGTATATAATCATTATCGTTCAGTTGCCACACAGAACATTTAAAGGGGAACATCCTCTCAAGCAGTCCTGACTCTCACTCATCTGTTGTTTTTTTTTTCATAGGAGTAAAGAGGTTTGTTAACTGCACTGGAATTGAAATAAATAACAAAAAGTCCATGACATTTTCATTGTCACTTTTTTCTCACGTAGGAATCTAGAGCGACTTCTTTCAGTCTTATTACACATGCAATGAAGCCTACCTGACTCCTCTTTCAATATATATTTCCAAGCCTTAAGACTCTACAAAAAAATGAAATGTAAAAAAAAAAAGCCACCCCAAAACCAAAAACCAAACCAAACCAAAAAACCTGGCAATGCTTTAAACAAGAGCACAGCAAATACTTCATTTGAATCGTAGGCACCGATTTTTATCCGAACCTTCCCGTCAGGCACCAGCTTGTGAGCAAAGTAAGATCCTAAGGGGAGATAATCCAACCACAAGGTGTAACTTAGAGAAAAGCCAGGCTCTGTTTTTAGAGAGTGGCTTTAAATAACAAAATGTTCGGGTATTAGAGAATCAGAGACTGTGTGGCCCAAGACGCCCAAACTCTCAGCTGCTTCTGCAGCTCTACACCCATTTCCACTCCAGCGAGGAAAGGGCCTGTCCCCACCACGGGGTCTGTCCCCAGCTCACGTGTTGCCTGGTCCCGATGCAGCCCCACGGACACCTCCCCCCTGTGCGCTTCAACAAATGGCGGATGGAATCACAGAATGGTTTGGGTTCGATGCAGCCCCACGGACACCTCCCCCCGTGTGCTTCAACAAACGGCGGGTAGAATCAGAGAATGGTTTGGGTTGGAAGGGATCTTCAAGATCATCCAGTTCCAACCCCCTGCCCTGGGCAGGGACACCTCCCACCAGACCAGGTTGCTCCAAGCCCCATCCAGCCTGGCCTTGAACCCCTCCAGGGATGGGGCAGCCACAGCTTCTCTGGGCAACCTGGGCCAGTGTCTCACCACCCTCACAGCAAAGAATTTCTTCCTGAGATCTGATCTGAATCTTTTTTCTTCCAATTTAAAACCGTTTCCCCTTGTCCTTTCATTACACCTCCTGGCAAAGAGTCCCTCCCCAGCTCTTCTCTAGGCCCCCTTCAGGTATTGAAAGGCCGCTATAAGGTCTCCCCGGAGCCTTCTCTTCTCCAGGCTGAACAACCCCAGCTCCCTCAGCCTGTCTCCATAGCAGAGCTGCTCCATCCCTCTGACCATCTCCATGGCCCTCTGCTGCACCTGTTCCAGCCGGTCCATGTCCCTTCTGTGTTGAGGACTCCAGAGCTGGACACAGAGCTCCAGGTGGGGTCTCACGAGTGCAGAGCAGAGGGGCAGAATCACCCCTCATGACCTGCTGGCCACACTTCTCCTGATGCAGCCCAGGATGGGGTTGGCTCTCTGGGCTGCCAGCGCGCACTGCCGGCTCATGGTGAGCTTCTCATCCAGAAGCACTCCCAAGGCCTTCTCCTCAGGGCTGCTCTCCAGCCATTCTCCACCCAACCTGTATTTGTGCCTGGGGTTGCCACGTCCCAGGTGCAGGACCCTGCACTTGGCTCGGTTGAACTTCATGCAATTGGCACGAGCCCACCTCTCGTGGATGTAGCGTGACAGCTCCCAATCTCTTGCAGCAGGCTCTGTCATCTCCAGCCCTGGGCAACAGCTGGACAAGCCTGGAGCGTGGATGTAGCGTGACAGCTCCCAATCTCTAGCAGCATGCTCTGTCATCTCCAGCCCGCTCCCCTGGGCAACAGCTGGACAAGCCTGGAGCGTTCACGCAGCGTCCAAAGGATGGATGAAGGATGAAGGAAGCAGAGGGGGGCTTTGTGACGAGTCCCGTACAGAAGCTAAGTATCACTGCTACTCTGCAGCACTCATTAATTAACCTAACTGCCTGCATTAACCAACTCTACCCCACATTTTCAGCACCAAACATTGATTTTCTAGGACTCTTGGTCTCCCTTTTAGACTACAAGGTCCCAAATGCAATTGCCCAAAGCTGTCACACGTGAGGAACAACTGGGGTAGGGTAGATAGGCTTGTTGGTAAGAAAGAAAAAGGGCACTACACAAGTCAAACTTTAAAAAGAGATTAACCAAAGTGGTCCTGATCTCAAATCCAGTAAGCTGCATTAAAAACCAAACTTCAGGTTGTCACTCTTAAAAAACAAACTAAGCACCTAGTGAGCCTACTTTGCTAAAACCCACCAGTCTTGCCTGGGTATCTTAGTGGGGTGGAGAAAGCATGCGCCATAAAAGTACAGAAACAGCAGAAACCAGAAATGTTAGTTATTTTTTAACAATAGGTCTTTGCAACTGGGACCAGGAAATGTTTTACTTCCCAAGCCATAGATTGTTTCCATTAGTTAGAACCACAAACATAGTTAAGAAAAAACAAAATTTCATTACTAACATAGCATCAGTATTTTAAGATGCTTTATTACCAATAAAGTATCTTTCCCCCTTTTAGTTTGGTTTTCAGTGTAATCACATGCAGGTTCTCAGGCGAAAAAGCCAAGTTTGAAATGTTTGTCAGCACCGACACTGCTCAGGTGCCACCTTGGAAAACTTATGAGGAAAATAAGGTGAATAAGCTAGCATAATTTTTCCATAATTCAATGCTCACAGAAACTAAAAAATGCAAAATGAAAAAGAGATGTTGGATGCAATTGAATTGTTAATTGAGCATTACACTACGTAGTGTACAAAAGCACAAGTACGATTACATTTCTCGTTTCTTTGTTTGAAACCCCTTTATTCTTCTAAGGGAGAAAAAGCTGAAGAAAAGAATAGTTCTAATGATAATTTTATAGGCATGCAATTAATCTGTTGCACGTTGCTATTGCCCAATTCCTGTGCGATTGTGCTTGCACAAAAATATTTGGTAACATCACGCGAATAATCTTTCTACACATCCCACTGTCGCTCCTTGCATAGTTCCTCTCGGAAAAGTTCTCCTTTTCAGCAAAAGTTTAGTCTCTGGAAATATGAAATTTCCTCTCTCTCAAGCAGCCCCAGCGAAACCACCTTGAGAACTCACGGCACGAGGACAGTCTAATTATCAGTTTCTTATCTGAGCCGTTCAAACAGGTCCGGTGCAAGTCAATGCCAGCCAACAGGTAAGACTTGCCATTAAAGTCCCCCAGCAGATGACAGACAGCGAGGCATTTCTGAGGTGCTGCCCACGTGCCAAAAAGCATCCAACTTAGTCCCTTGGCACCTGGGCTTCAGGTTCCCTCACTGAAAGTGGAGAGCTGCCGGGCAGAAAAGGACCTGGGGGTGTTGGTCGCCTGTGGGCTGAACATGAGCCAGCAGTGTGCCCAGGTGGCCAAGAAGGCCACCAGCATCCTGGCCTGTGTCAGGAACAGCGTGGGGAGTAGGGCCTGAGAGGTGATTGTCCCCCTGTACTGGGCACTGGTGAGGCCTCACCTTGAGTACTGTGTCCAGTTTTGGGCCCCCTACCATAAAAAAGACATTGAGGTGCTGGAGCGGGTCCAGAGAAGGGCGACAAAGATGGTGAGGGGTCTGGAGCACAAGTCTTATGAGGAGAGGCTGAGGGAGCTGGGGTTATTCAGCCTGGAGAAGAGGAGGCTGAGGGGAGACCTTCTTGCTCTCTCCAACTCCCTGAAAGGAGGGTGTAGAGAGGTGGGGGTCGGTCTCTTCTCCCAAGTCACAGGCGACAGGACAAGAGGAAATGGCCTCAAGTTACGCCAGGGGAGGTTCAGGCTGGATATTAGGAAACATTTTTTCACTGAAAGGGTTCTCAGCCATTGGGATGGGCTGCCCAGGGAGGTGGTTGAGGCACCATCCCTGGAGGTGTTCAAAAGACGGGTTGATGTAGTGCTGGGAGGTATGGTTTAGTGATGGGGATGCTCCTTGTTTGTTATGTGGGTGTCTATTTTTGTCAGTTAGGTTGACGGTTGGACAAGATGATCTTTAAGGTCCCTTCCAACCTAGAAGATTCTGTGATTCTGTGAAAATAGGGATCACTATTGCCAATTACTCCACAACAGCACAGTGTTGCTCAGTGTTTCTACCTGTGTGTAGATGGTGTTCCTCAGCCCAGCACGGCTCCTTTGCATACGCAGATGGCTACCACGGCAGCGTATTTCCCTGGCTTTTAGTGATACCCTTCGGAATGATGTGCAGAAATTTTTCCTTCATGAATAGATCAAGACGGAAGCAGCTGCTTTTTGTTTTAAGCAAATGAAAATTATGAGGAGTTCCCTTAACGGGAAGGAACTTCATAAGGGTCAGGATGCTCTTCCAACCAGGAAAGATGGGCCCACACAGGAGCTCGCCACACACCTGCCCACCCATCTTGCACGAAGCAAAAGGGCAGCATTTTCAAATTACAGTGCTTGGATGAGAATGTTTTACTAAAAACGCAACCCCCAAACATTTTCTGGTCACTCCTGAAAAGTCCCGGGTGCAGAAGTCCTCTAGTGTGGGGGACCAGTGGCTCTCACTATTATTTACCTCTAGTTATCTTGTAGCTCACGTATCCTGTCGCAGGTTTCATTGGACAAGCCTCTGTGCTAGGGCAGTAAAACAGGTAGCAGTTGGGATGTGTGCTTGTCCTTTGAGCATCAAAAATCATCAGATTACACTTCTTGTCTCCTGCAAAACATGAGATATATATATATATATATTGCAGCAATAGGAACTTTTATACTTACGATAATAAGCTCTGATCTGTTAAAATAGTTTTTGCCTCGTGTGAGTAAGAGGAAAAGTACTAACATACAACATTCCTACAGGAAAAACAACCCAGGACTGCAAAAGAATGGCCCAGGGCCAATATACAAAAGGTCACACCTTCCTCTTCCCGCACAGATGAACTTGGGGAAATAACGAGTCTAATCCCTCACCCTCCCCTCCCCCATAGCGCTCTGGCACCACGTTATAGAAGAATTTCTCGCTTACAAATTGCTGATAAATCTGAAAACCTCCTCGATGCACTCCCGGGGAAGGAAATACTTACACTCTTTTCCCATCACATCCCAGGAATCTCTTGGATTGTTGCTGCTTGGGGGGGTTACTTCACCACTCTCATTTCTACTGGCTGCTGTACCTCCTACCGCTCCGAGAGCTGGATGCAGACCCCCCCACCTCAGAGAAGGGGAAGCCCTCTCATTTTTGGCCAAACCTCTGCAAAAGGTCGGTTCCTTTGTAGCGCATCCACTAAATACAGCTTCAGCCTCTGAAGGGTTGGGGGGGGGGGGGTATGGTTTAAAACTACCACTGTTCCTTTACTGCAACTACTTTCCTGAGCGCTCCGGGGCCCCGCGTTAAGATCTACCGTGGCATCTGGCGGAACAGAGCGGCAGCCGCAAGCGTGAATAAAAGGATAAATTAAGGTTTCCGTGCCGAGGACAGAGAATACCCTTGTCCCGAACAACTCGAGGAGCCATTCCCCCCGCGCCGGCTCGGGCGGTGAGGGAGCAGGATGGGCGAGAGGAGCGGGTTTACCTGGCAGCTTGTCCCCCGAGCAGCAGGCGCCAAGGCAGGCTTCGGGGCTCAGGGCGTAGAGCGGCTCGGCGCCCCGGATGCCTTTGGGCAGAGATAAGTTTATATCGATGATGGCGTCTGCTGTTCTCTCCGCCGAGCACTCTTGGCTCGGGGATGCTCTGGCCACCCAACAGGCCACCACCAGCCAGCAGAGCGGCCACCGGCGGGCGGCGGGAGGCATGGTGTCCCTCGCCTCGGGGTCCCGGCAGGGCTGGCACGTCGCCGGCTTCGGGGCGTCCCCTTAGCACGGACGTACCGGACCCTCCTCGCCCCACAACCCGGTTTCGCAGCCAGTTCTCCAGAAGCCGCCGTTGAGACGCCTCCTGTGGGGCTGGGAGGCGTTTTTTGGGGACAACTCCGGGCCCACGTCCCCTCCTCTGCCAACCGGGCCGGGCCCCGCTCCGCGGCTCAAGGACGGGAAGGCAGCGGCGGGGAACGGGGGGAGCCCCGCTCCGCCGGCACCTCCGGGAGGAGGAGGGACCGGGGGAGGCGGGTCCGGGCCGCCCTCTTTCCTTCCCTCCTTCCCTCCCTCCGGCCCGCCCGGAGCCGCAGCGGTGGTGGCCCCGCTCCTCCAGCCGCTCGCCAGCCCCGGGCGCTGCTCAGAGAATCACAGAATGGTTTGGGTTGGAAGGGACCTCAAAGATCATCGAGGTCCAACCCCCCTGCCCTGGGCAGGGACACCTCCCACCAGACCAGGTTGCTCCAAGCCCCATCCAGCCTGGCCTTGAACCCCTCCAGGGATGGGGCAGCCACAGCTTCTCTGGGCAACCTGTTCCAGTGTCTCACCACCCTCAGAGTAAAGAATTTCTTCCTGAGATCTAATCTGAATCTTTTTTCTTCCAATTTAAAACCCTTTCCCCTTGTCCTATCATTACACTTCCTGGCAAAGAGTCCTTCTCCAGCTCTTCTATAGGCCCCCTTCAGGCATTGAAAGGCCGCTATAAGGTCTCCCCGGAGCCTTCTCTTCTCCAGGCTGAACAATCCCAGCTCCCTCAGCCTGTCTCCATAGCAGAGGTGCTCCATCCCTCTGATCATCTCCGTGGCCCTCCCCTGCACCTGTTCCAGCTGGTCCATGTCCTTTCTGTGCTGAGGACTCCAGAGCTGGACACAGAGCTCCAGGTGGGGTCTCACGAGTGCAGAGCAGAGGGGTACAATCCCCTCCCTGGCCCTGCTGGCCACCCTTCTCCTGATGCAGCCCAGGATGGGGTTGGCTCTCTGGGCTGCCAGCGCGCACTGCCGGCTCATGGTGAGCTTCTCATCCACCAACACCCCCAAGGCCTTCTCCTCAGGGCTGCTCTCCAGCCAATCTCCACCCAACCTGGATTTGTGCCTGGGGTTGCCACGTCCCAGGTGCAGGACCCTGCACTTGGCTTGGTTGAACTTCATGCGAGCCTGAGCGCAAAGGAAAAGCCACCCGGTGAAACCCTTCAGGGTGGTGGTGGGTCAGGCTGGTGGGGTTCGGCTCAGCCTTCTCCAACTGTAGAGGCTGTGATGACAAGTGGTTGACCTGCACATCCTGGTCCGAATGGACATGTGCATCTTTTGATGTCTGCAGGAGCCTCTCCCAGCTCCCTGAATAATCCTGGTCGTCAAATCCTGGCAAAGCACAGGGTGTGTGCAGAACGGGAGTTGTATGGACAAGCCTGTCTGCTCCCTCAACGGCCTTAGCTTTTCCTTGGAAATTTTTCATTTCCTCTTTTTATTTTTTTTTTATTATTATTATTTTGGGGGCAGTTTAGGAGTAAAATCAGTCCAGAGAGTAAGGAGCGCAAGGAATAAAAAGTCTGTAAGATATATTCCTTCTTTTTCAGGTCTCTCATCCTTAGAGAGAAGGGTGAGAATACTATGAACATTTAGAATAATACAGTTGTCTGTAAATAAAAGACATTTTCTTTTTAGGGCTGGTTCTGAAAGACCTAGGGGCTGATTATTTTACACATTGTTAACAGGGTAGAATGGTGAAAATAGGGGGTCTGGTGGCATCTCTGGCAGACATCTGCTGTCTACTTTTAAAGAAAGCAACTTAAACCTGTTCAATATATGCATCAATGACCTGGATGAGGGGATGGAGTGTACCCTCAGCAAGTTCGCTGAGGATACAAAACTAGGAGGGGTGGCTGACACCCCAGAAGGCAGTGCCACCATCCAGCGTGACCTGAACAGGCTGGAGAGTTGGGCAGAGAGGAACCTGATATACTTCAAGAAAGGCAAGTGCAGGGTGCTGCACCTGGGGAGGAATAACCCCCTGCACCAGGACAGGTTGGGGCTGACCTACTGGAGAGCAGCTCTGAAGAGAAAGACCTAGGAGTCCTGGTGGACAACAGGATGCCCATGAGCCAGCAATGGGCCCTTGTGGCCAAGAAGGCCAAGGGCATCCTGGGGGGCATCAGGAAGAGTGTGACCAGCAGGTGGAGGGAGATCATCCTGCCCCTCTGCTCTGCCCTGGGGAGGCCCCATCTGGAGCACTGGGTCCAGTTCTGGGCTCTCCAGTTCAAGAAGGACAGGGAACTGCTGGAGAGGGTACAGCAGAGGCTACAAAGATGACTGGGGGCCTGGAGCATCTCTCTTACGAGGAGAAGCTGAGGGACTTGGGTCTTTTTAGTGTGGAGAAGAGAAGGCTGAGGGGGATCTGACCAACACCTTTAAATAAAGGGAGAGAGTCAGGAGGACGGGGCTGGTCTTCTTTCAGTGGTGCCCAGGGACAGGACAAGAGGAAATGGGCACAAACTTGAATATAAGAATTTCCACCTAAACACAAGGAGGAACTTCTTTCCTGTGAGGGTGGCAGAGCCCTGGCAGAGGCTGCCCAGGGAGGTGGTGGAGTCTCCTTCTCTGGAGACATTCAAACCCCACCTGGACACGTTCCTGTGGGACCTGCTCTGGGTGGACCTGCTCTGGCAGGGGGTTGGACTGGATGATCTCCAGAGGTCCCTTCCAACCCCATGTGATTCTGTGATTCTAAACTGAGATGGGATTTCTTGCTTCTTTGAGATCCGATGGGTACACATCCTGCTTCGTGCTGCCCTGCAGCCTGCCCGGCGGGCGCTGTGCCCGACGCCGTGGACCCAGGCCAAGGGACGGGTGGCTGACTTGTTGTTCTTCACGCCCAGCCCGGCCCCGTCTCCTTTGTTAACACAGCCGGGTGTCGGCTTTATTTGGAATGTATGTGTGGGAAGAGATCGAGCCTATCACCTCATTGCACATCCAATGGCCACTTTGGGGCAATCCCTAATGTTCCCTTGTGATTCTAGCATTCTTGGTGCTTTTTTTTTTTTTTTTTCCTGAAATTTTCAGCTGTGTTGCTTTCAGAAATTACTTATTTCTAGTTTTTTCAAAATGTAGAGGAATGCTTTTGGTAGCCAGCTTTCCCTCTTTTGGTAAACTGGTAACATTGTTTTCACTGTTAAAAGAAAAAGCTGTAAAAGAATGTAAACATGGGTTATAAACAATGGTTATGTAAACGTAAAGTGTCACCCATTACCCGTGTCACACAGTGAATTCACTATGGGACTGGATACGAAAAGCAAGCACAAACATTGCCCGTGCTGTGCCGTTAGGCAGGGTCCCAGCTGCCCCCCGCCCCTGTTTGCATAGTGCTGCTGGAAGAAGCCAAGCTGGAAGAAGCTAAAAAAATAAATGCTAAAGGTCTGGCTGGGGTGGTCATAACTGGAGGGTGAGGAAAATGGTTCTTTACTAGGACAGACAAAAAGCAAGAATTAGAGCATGCCCTGAAGTGCCAAAGTGCCACGTCTACACATTTCTTAAATACCTCCAGGTGTCGGTGTGTGTTGGTTTTCTTTTCTTTTTTCTTTTTTTTTTGGTGGTTGGACTCAATGGTCTAAAACGTCCCTTCCAACCATAAATATTCTGTGATTCTGTG
This sequence comes from Calidris pugnax, assembly GCF_001431845.1. Lineage (NCBI taxonomy): Eukaryota > Metazoa > Chordata > Aves > Charadriiformes > Scolopacidae > Calidris > Calidris pugnax. The sequence continues at coordinate 645,964 of NW_015091152.1, forward strand.
ACTGTTGGGATAGTGTTAAGTGTTAGGGGTGTTAGGATACTGGAAGGATAGTGAATATGGAGACCACTGTGGTGAGACCAGCAGAGGTGATCATGGGAACATGAGGAGGACAGGGTAGAAGAGACACTTTGGGATAACACCATCGCCCTGGTCCAGACACCATTGCTTCTTTTCCACCCTTCCTATCTTTTCCTTGCAGGGTGGGCACCAAACCTCCCTGGAGAGAGCAGATGCAACTCTGTCAGGCTGCTGAGGTACAGGGAAGCCAAGGTCCACCAAAAGCCATGCAGAAACCACTGCTGCTGGCTCGGAGAGAGCCAGCCTTGCCCAGCAGCTGCTGTGCTCCCCTCCCCACTGCGATGGGAAGGAGGGGAAGATGGCTGGACCCCATCAGCCCTACCTCATGGTGCTAAGTCACTAAAGATGTTTTTCTGCCTCTGCAGAGCACCTCTCTGCTTGGGAGCTGGTGCCTACAGGGTGAAACACCCGGGCGCAGAGAAGAGGAACTGCAAATATATCTATGTGGGTATTCACACTCGCGTACACTGTATGTACAGTTAACCCCCTCACCTCCAAACTAGTCATTGTAAGGCAGTCTCAGGGAGTCCACGAGTGTGGCAGTCACATTTTGTAATGCTTGGTAGCAACAGCAAGGCAAACGGGACTGTGCCCATCTGATGGGGACTGCACACCACCGTGTCACGATGCCAGGATGGGCAGGTGTTATGGTTTGAGAGAACCCATAACGATCTAGTGTCGTTTAGACAATCATTCTATCACCCAATGACCCCTCCCCAGCCAGAAAGGGGAGTCGGGGAACACAGAGAAACACAAGGGCTGAAATATAAATAGATTTAATAGACTAAGGCTAAATAATTAACAATAATACTAAAGAGCCAGTATGAATCCCAACACTGATCTAAGATATCCAAGAATTATCCCGATAAAAAAGTCTTTTGCAGGATTTGGGGGGAGGTTGTGGTGCCACCTTGTTCTCAGGGTGACAGAGGGAAATGCTACCTTTGGTGGGACAGGAAACTAACGTCACAAGGACGTGTGGGGACAGCGTTGATGAGACTCTTTAAGGTACACAGGGTCCAGCTCTTGATGAAAATCTCCTCACTGTGGAAGGGCTGAGGAGGGTTCATGGTGAGGAGCACCCACCCAGCTTGCTACCAGTCCTTCCACTGTGCTGAGCTTTCCTTTGCCTTCAAACTCAGACTTCGCTTACCTTCCAAATTATATCCAGAAACAAAAAGAATCAGGGATCTTGGGGATATTAACACCAACGTTACTAATGATTGGATGGGAGCAGGGTTTGGCTGCTAGCGTTCTTATCAACGAAGATAGTGGAAAATATTACTTCCCATTCCATCTCTCAGTATAAGAAACACCTCCTTTGTCTGTCTGCTCGATGGATTTATGTCAGTCTAGGCAGCAGGGACATTGTTGGTCTGCTTTTTTGCAACTGTCACGCTCTCCAGGAGGCCCGGCTCATTTCTGGGCTCAGTGGGGCACATTCTGCTCCCTCAGTTTGTGGGTCAGCAGCGCTGGTGAAACTGCACCTCAGTCTCTGTCTGTCAAAGGGACATTTATCTTTCAGAGGACAGAAATGCCATTCATCATAATCTGCATGAAACGGAATGGCCTCTGCTGTACCAGACAGCCTCACCAGAGATTTCTGACCACTTCTCTGAAATCTACTGCCTTAAGTAGCACGTATTATCTTTCACCGGTTAAGGTAGGTTTTTCACACTTGTTAAATACTTGTTAAATATCACCTTTTCTCTTCTCTCTTTATGCAGCCTGAGCAAAAGAGGTGGCCATGTTTGCCCACAGCATGGAGAACAGCAGTGGTCCCTTTGTTCTCCCGACCTTCTTGCTCCCGCAGCAGAACAAGAGCTACCCCGAAACCTTCATCCCTCCTGCCGGCTGCGAGATGACGGAGTCGCCCCTAGGACCCAGCTCAAGCAGGAACCACACTGCCTCGCAGTATGAGCTGAGCCCGGGGGAAATTGCAGCAGCCACCATGGTCTTGGGAGTGCTGTGGCTGGTTTCTGTCTTTGGAAACTCCCTCGTTTGCTTATACCTGGCCTCAGAGCCACGAAGGCTATGTGTTATCAGGGTCAGGCAAGGCGATGTCTGCAGAGGGGATGGAAAGAAGGAAGGAGGACTGCAAGGGGCTGGCAAGCAAAGAAGGGGGCCTACTTGAAAAGAAAAGGAAACATGGGGGACTGTAAACTGAGACATTCACATTTAAAAAGAACAGGGGTTGGACTCACCTGGCAGCCCCCTGCAAACCCATAGGTCATGTTAACAGAGGACTCCTGAGCTCAGAAATTTGGGACATCCCAAGGCCAAGACAAGGTGATTGGGTCCCCTCCTAGACCTGGGCAAGGGCTCCCCATGACAACCGTGGGCAGAGGTTCTATGTTGTGTGTTGGTTTCAGTTGCCCATGGCAATCCTTCAGTTGCCTACTGGGTCACCCACAAACCTGCAGAACCTGCTGGCTTGTGGAGGATGGACTCGGCTTGACAGCTGGGCTCAACACGAGGAGCTGTGAAGAGTCAGACTTGCTGTTTGGGAGGTTCCTGACCAAGGTAGGGACATTGACCCTCTCCCCAGGTTTTCTACAGAGCATGGAGATCCTCAACAGTTGACTGCAGTAGCACCTAGTGACAGTTCAACCAACACAACCTAGAGCTCTGCTGCTGGAAATCAAAAGGCTCCCCCAACATCTCAGCTCCATGAGGATGTTTACCTCCTCCCCCAGACTTTTCCTTCTGAACTGAAACTCTGCCACTGATAAAAAAGTCTTTTGCAGGATTTGGGGGGAGGTTGTGGTGCCACCTTGTTCTCAGGGTGACAGAGGGAAATGCTACCTTTGGTGGGACAGGAAACTAACGTCACAAGGACGTGTGGGGACAGCGTTGATGAGACTCTTTAAGGTACACAGGGTCCAGCTCTTGATGAAAATCTCCTCACTGTGGAAGGGCTGAGGAGGGTTCATGGTGAGGAGCACCCACCCAGCTTGCTACCAGTCCTTCCACTGTGCTGAGCTTTCCTTTGCCTTCAAACTCAGACTTCGCTTACCTTCCAAATTATATCCAGAAACAAAAAGAATCAGGGATCTTGGGGATATTAACACCAACGTTACTAATGATTGGATGGGAGCAGGGTTTGGCTGCTAGCGTTCTTATCAACGAAGATAGTGGAAAATATTACTTCCCATTCCATCTCTCAGTATAAGAAACACCTCCTTTGTCTGTCTGCTCGATGGATTTGTGTCTGTCTAGGCAGCAGGGACATTGTTGGTCTGCTTTTTTGCAACTGTCACGCTCTCCAGGAGGCCCGGCTCATTTCTGGGCTCAGTGGGGCACATTCTGCTCCCTCAGTTTGTGGGTCAGCAGCGCTGGTGAAACTGCACCTCAGTCTCTGTCTGTCAAAGGGACATTTATCTTTCAGAGGACAGAAATGCCATTCATCATAATCTGCATGAAACGGAATGGCCTCTGCTGTACCAGACAGCCTCACCAGAGATTTCTGACCACTTCTCTGAAATCTACTGCCTTAAGTAGCACGTATTATCTTTCACCGGTTAAGGTAGGTTTTTCACACTTGTTAAATACTTGTTAAATATCACCTTTTCTCTTCTCTCTTTATGCAGCCTGAGCAAAAGAGGTGGCCATGTTTGCCCACAGCATGGAGAACAGCAGTGGTCCCTTTGTTCTCCCGACCTTCTTGCTCCCGCAGCAGAACAAGAGCTACCCCGAAACCTTCATCCCTCCTGCCGGCTGCGAGATGACGGAGTCACCCCTAGGACCCAGCTCAAGCAGGAACCACACTGCCTCGCAGTATGAGCTGAGCCCGGGGGAAATTGCAGCAGCCACCATGGTCTTGGGAGTGCTGTGGCTGGTTTCTGTCTTTGGAAACTCCCTCGTTTGCTTAGTGATCCACAGGAGCAGGAGAACACAATCCACCACCAACTATTTTGTCGTCTCCATGGCTTGTGCTGACCTTCTCATCAGTGTCACTAGCATGCCCTTCGTGCTGCTCCAGTTTACCTGGGGCAGGTGGATGCTGGGGAAGATGATATGCAAGCTGGTAAGGTACGTGCAGTACCTCACCCCTGGGGTCCAGTTATACATGCTTCTCTCTATATCTGTGGATCAATTCCATGCTACCGTCTACTCCTTGAGCTTCAAAGTGTCCAGGGAGAAAGCCAAGAAAAAGATTCTGGCTTCTTGGCAGTCCAATGTTGCTTTTGCATCACCAGTTTTCTTTTTCTATGGCTCCAACAGCAACGACCACTGCAACTTTTTTCTCCCCAGTTCTTGGGAAGAAGCCGCCTACAGTATCATCCACCTCTTGGTGGTGTTTTTGATCCCATCCATCCTCATTATCCTCTTCTACCAGAAGGTCATCAAGTACATCAGGAGAATAGGCACCTATCGCATGACTGGGACAATGACCATTGTCCCAAGAACAGAGGTGAAAACCATCAAGATGTTCTTAGTGTTAAACTCAGTGTTTTTCCTGTCCTGGCTCCCTTTTTACGTGGTACAACTGTGGCACCCGCAGGAAACAGACTACAGAAAGAGCTCCTTGGTTTTCCTGGCCATATATGTGCTCCTCTCTATATGTGTGGATCGATTCTACACTATTGTCTACCCCCTGAGCTTCAAAGTGTCCAGGGAGAAAGCCAAGAAAATGATTCTGGCCTCTTGGCTGTTTGATGCTGTCTTTGCATCACCAGTTTTCTTTTTCTATGGCTCCAACAGCGACGACCACTGCAACTTTTTCCTCCCCAGTTCTTGGGAAGGAGCCGCCTACAGTATCATCCACCTCTTGGTGGTGTTTTTGATCCCATCCATCCTCATTATCCTCTTCTACCAGAAGGTCATCAAGTACATTTGGAGAATAGGCACAGATGGCATGACTGTCAGGAGGACAATGAATATCGTCCCAAGAACAAAAGTGAAGACCATTAAGATGTTCTTAATGTTAAACTCAGTGTTTCTTCTGTCCTGGCTCCCTTTTTACGTGGTACAACTGTGGCACCCGCAGGAAACAGACTACAGAAAGAGCTCCTTGGTTTTCCTGGCCGTCACCTGGATCTCTTTCAGCTCTTCAGCCTCGAAGCCAACTCTCTACTCCGTGTACAATGCAAACTTCAGAAGAGGGATGAAAGAAACTTGTTGCATGTCCGCCATGAAATATTACAGAACCAACGTATACACCATCACCACCAGTTCCAGGATAGCCAAAAAGAATCACGTTGGGATCGCAGAAATCCCAGCTCCAGCCAAAACTGTCACCAAAGACTCCATCTATGATGCTTTTAACAGAGAAGCAAAGGAAAAAAAGCTTGCCTGGCCAATTCAGTCTAACCCCCCAAACACACCTGTCTAGTTGGTTTCATTGCTTTGAAAATTTATGACGCACCCCTGAACAAGGAGCTTTCTCTCGGTTTTGAACCAATGTATATTTGCATCTTTTTAACACAACTTTTAGGGAAGAAAAAAAGATGGTTTATTTTATTAAATGCGTTGATTTTAATGTGTCTGGCCTATTTCGTTTCAGTTACCTTCTGCTTTGTGGAACCACTCTCCCTGAATCACAAGCATAACTTTCTTACAGACCAGAAAAGCCCTTACCCTGTCAGTACGTCGGGAAAAAGGGAAAGGAAAAACTCTGCTTTTTATAATCCCCGTCCATTGGCCACCATGTAGAAATGCATAAATCCACTCAAAGCCACCTGTACTTCTTTCCTTTATACCCCTGTGAATACTGTTGCACTGGGGTTTTCCCTCTCGTCCAGACCCCACGGGTACGATGTCCACACCTGGGCAAGGCTGGTGTAACTCTGAGCCCACTGACACCGGTGGTGAAATCCCTCTGCCCTGGTAGGGCCGGCACTGAACGCTTTTGCATCCTCAGCATCACGCCTCTCCAGAGGTCTCGTGGTCCAAACCGCCTGAGAAAAGTCCTCCCCGTGCTCTTGCCCTCTCCACCTCCTCTGGAGCTGCTTCTGCACCCAGCCAGAAGCTGAGGGTGGGCACGGCCTGGGAGGAGACCTGCTGATCAAAAGGGGTCATGGCTGTACCAGGCACCCAGGGACTCCTCACCTGTTAAATTCCCTGTGTCTCCTGGCCTGAGTCACTTCTTCTGAGGTACGGCTGTGCCACCTGCAGCAAATAGTGGGTTTTTCCAAACATGAGCAGGAAAACGAGCTCTGCAGTCACACGCTCATCCGACAGCATCCTCCTCGGGTGCATGTTGAATAGGTCCCTACCAGGCACCCCAGAGGGGACAAGCTGGCAGGGAGCTGTGGCTGCAGGTGGAGCCAAGCTCCTGCTGCTATTTCTCTGCCAGCGCAGTGAGAAAAAGAATCCAAGAGGCCTGGCCTGGGGCCTTGCTGCTGATGGGCAGGGGAACGGCACCAGATTGATGGACAACCTCAAACGACATTGTGGCAAGGCCTGGCTAGGCTGCAGTCACTGGACTTTATGTGACTTCAATTGTGTGCGTGTGCCCAGGTGGCCAAGAAGGCCACCAGCATCCTGGCCTGTGTCAGGAACAGTGTGGGGAGTAGGGCCCGAGAGGTGATGGTCCCCCTGTACTGGGCACTGGTGAGGCCCCACCTTCATTACTGTGTCCAGTTTTGGGCCCCTCACCACAAAAAAGACATTGAGGTGCTGGAGCGGGTCCAGAGAAGGGCAACGAAGATGGTGAGGGGTCTGGAGCACAAGTCTTGTGAGGAGAGGCTGAGGGAGCTGGGGTTATTCAGCCTGGAGAAGAGGAGGCTGAGGGGAGACCTTCTCGCGCTCTATAACCACCTGAAGGGGGGTGTAGAGAAGCGGGGGCCGGTCTCTTCTCCCAAGCCACAGGAGATAGGACAAGGGGAAATGGCCTCAAGTTGCGCCAGGGGAGGTTTAGATTGGATATTAGGAAACATTTCTTCATGGAAAGGGTTCTCAGCCATTGGAATGGGCTGCCCAGGGAGGTGGTTGAGGCACCATCCCTGGAGGTGTTCAAAAGACGGGTTGATGTAGTGCTGGGAGATAGGGTTTAGTTGATGGTGTTGCTTTTTGTTTGTTGTGTGGGTGGTTTTTTTTGTCAGAGGTAGATTGATGGTTGGACTAGATGATCTTTAAGGTCCCTTCCAACCTAGAGGGCTCTATGATTCTATGATTCTATATTGCAGATTAGGAACTCAAGTGTGCAAACTGAACTGCGCCAACAGCAGTTTGTTCTTCCCCCCAGATAACTACATTTCTTTCACACTATGATACTGGAGATATTCAAGGTGAGGCTCGATGAGGCCCTGGGCAACCTGGTCTAGTTGGGGGTGTCCCTGCTGACTGTGGGGAGGTTGGACTAGATGGCCTTTGGAGGTGCCTTCCAGCCTGGACAATTCTATGATTCTATTTATTTATTATTTTGGCAGGAATCAAGCAGCTGTTCAGAGAGTCGAAAGGCAGGCCTATTATTATCAGGGTGCAGAAGCAGCCGGTACAGCCTGCAGCTGGTGAAAGGTGGTGTTGGATTGGGATTGTCTTCCCATGGTCTCGGTCTCAGCGAAAGCTGTAAGATGCAGTTCTTGTGAGATAGGGGCCTTATATTCGTGTCAACTTAAATTATCGGGGGCAATTAGCAAAGGCAGCCAAGAGAAAGGGGGCCGAGTTGGGTGCAGAGATTTCAATGAGGCTGGGCATCACGTGTGGGCAGAGAATGGGCTCGTTCAGAAGCCAGTGCCCCCCAGCCCTGCTCCCTGTGCACAGACGATTCTGTCACAGACTCACAGAATCTTCTGGGTTGGAAGGGACCTCAAAGATCATCTTGTCCAACCGTCAACCTAATTTTGACAAAAATAAACACCCACACAACAAACAAGGAGCAACCCCATCACTAAACCATACCTCCCAGCACTACATCAACCTGTCTTTTGAACACCTCCAGGGATGGGGCCTCAACCACCTCCCTGGGCAGCCCATCCCAATGGCTGAGAACCCTTTTGGTGAAAAAATTTTTCCTAATATCCAGCCTGAACCTCCCCTGGCGTAACTTGAGGCCATTTCCTCTCGTCCTGTCGCCTGTGACTTGGGAGAAGAGACCGACCCCCACCTCTCTACACCCTCCTTTCAGGGAGTTGTAGAGAGCAATAAGGTCTCCCCTCAGCCTCCTCTTCTCCAGGCTGAATAACCCCAGCTCCCTCAGCCTCTCCTCAGAGCGTGGCCCAGGCCACCCAACAAAGGGTGTCTTTATTGGGCGCTCCGCCACTCAGACCCGGCCCTTTGGGGTGTGGCGGGTTTGCCCGAGCACAGAAAAATTAATATCCGTCATTAAAAAAATAAGCAGATCAGCGCTGTTTTGCACCCACACCCCCCAAAGCTCCCCTCCCCCTGCGCTCGGGCCTCCCCGCGGGCTGAGGCCAGGCCCGGGCCCCGCCTCGGGCCGTGGGCGGAGGGGAGAGGTCTCCACGCTCGCAGCCGCCACCCCCCCCTCGCTTCCCGCCGCCTCCCGGCCGCCGCCTCGGCCTCTCCGCGCAGCCCCGC
>NW_015091152.1:654532-667995 GCF_001431845.1 Calidris pugnax
TGGTGGCGGCGGCGGAGGTGCCACCGGCCTCCTCCATCGCCATGGGAGCAGAGCAGAGCGCGGAGGCCGGCAGCCGCCCGGGCGAGCCCAGCGCCTCAGGTGGGTGCCCGCGGGAGGGGAGGGTGGGCCCGGGCCCCGGCGGCGGGTTCCCCGTCCCTCGGTGGGGGCGAGGCGGCTCCGTGGCGGCGCCGCGCCCCGCTTGCGGGGGCCTGGCGCGGCGGTAGGGGAGGAGGCGAGGGGCGGAGGCGGCGGAGAAGGAGAAGGGAACGGTTTTTCCTTGCCAGGCAGCGGGTACCGGCTGCCTCGGGGAGGCGAGGGGGGCACCCGGCCGGGCGGGCAGGTGGGCACAGCCCGGAGCCGCGGGGAGGGCCCGTCTGCCGCCCCCCGGGAGGAGCGGGCCTGAGGGAGGGCAGGGAGGGGGTGTCGGCGGTGCAGGTGCTGCAGAACCTCATTTTTGACAAGGTTTTGCTGAACGTGATGCGTTCTCGGGGAGAGGGTGTGAAGGGAGCGTAGTGCCCTTCGGTGGTCTGGGTAACGCCGCAGAAAACGTGCCTGTGCTGTGTTAAACACAGCAACAGCCGCTCGGGGTGGAGTTGTGGTGGAATCTTCTCAAAATTAATTTGTTTCCCTTCCCTCTGTACCCTTCCAGCATCTCCGTCGCCGGCCAAGCAACGAGCAAAAATGGATGACATCGTGGTGGTGGCCCCAGGAACACAGTCCTCCCGGAATGTCAGCAACGATCCAGATGTCATAAAACTGCAGGAAATTCCAACTTTCCAGCCCCTTTTGAAAGGTAGTAATGGTTCTTCCTCTGTTTTTAAAGGCCTCTTTATTATTTTTTTTTTTGTACTTAATGAGTGTGTGCTTTGTGTACCATGAGGTTCCTAATGATGTTCCTATTTCTGTCCATATTTTTCACTGCTCCTCTTATTTTAAACCTTCTTTTCTTTTATTCTGTCAAAATTATTCCCAGCCTACTAAACAGTGGGTGGGCTGCTTTAGAGGTGTGCTAGCAATGTTCTCTGCAGGGGAACCATCTACTGTGGAGGCAGCCTAGCTCCAAGCTTGCCCTGTGCAGCTGGTTGCTGAGAGATGCCCTGTTGCATTCTAATATATGATGGACCACAGTCTCCAGTTTTGCGCTAGGTTCTTAGAAACATTTGTGCATTACTCCCTTGGAGCCATAGCTACCTGTGTTATGGATTCAGTTGCTTGAAATCAAGATTTCTTGTTGCAGTTTCCCACATAGAGGGGATTTTCTTCTTGAGGTGGACCGAGGCTTGCTTGTGTCCTTAAGATCTATGTTGACAACATCCCTTTATATCAGAGGACCTCCTAAATTCCCAGCGTCTCTCTCTCTCTCTCCCTTTCTTTGTTTCTTCCCATTTTTTTTTTCCTTTTTTCCCCCTGCACCCATTCTTTGTTCCTCCTGATCTGTTCAAGGGGAAGGGAAGAGTTGTCAAGCCTACAGTTTACCAAAACCAGTTTGTGTGTTTGGTGTGGCCTGGCTTCTAGCTACCTCTTTTTCTGGAGACCGCAGCGTCCTTAGTATCTGAAAGTCCCTTAGGAAGGAAGTTGTCTGGGAGCAGCCTGCACGAATTGATTTGGTAAAAGCAGCCTGCTCTCCCCGGAGTGGTGTGGGTCAGCAGACTTGTCTGAACGTGCTGTGTAGAGGACACTCAGCGACCCAATGGTTTTTTTTGCAGATTTGTGGCCTGCTGTGCGTGCGTATGTTGGCTGCTGTTGCCTTGTAGGCCTGCTGTGACAGAGAGGAAGGAGCTGGGATGTTTAGCCCTCCCTGCTGCTGGAAGCAATGATGTGGTCTCGTACAGCGGAAGGTGTAGGCACTGCTGGTCTGACTGTCACTGATTCACGTGGGGCTGACGGGAAGATAATGGGAGCTGCTTTGCCCTAGAGGCAACATAACATCACAATATCACTTTTTGGAGAGGAACTCTTCTTTTTGGCACATGTGTGTGTCTACTGCATGAGGACCCTGAATGTGGCTAGTAATTGTGGACACAATGATAGATAGCCCAACAGGCCACATATTTGGCATTTCATTGGGCAGTGATAGCCCAACAGGCCACATATTTGGCATTTCATTGGGCACTGCTGGATAGGGGTCTAAATGTGTGCGGTAGTAACTACTGTTTCCAGTAGAAGGGACAGAAAGATGGGGAGGCCACTAAATAGGAGAAAAGCAAATATGAGTATTTTTGGGGCTGGTACTGCTGTCCCTCTTGACCAAGAAAAGAGAGTCTGTGTGTGTTAGTTATACCCTTTTTTTTTTTTTTTTTCTTGTACCATATAGAGGCTTATGTAGAAATCTGTATTTGATTTATTCCTGATGCTTTCACTACCGTTTTAGAAGGGACTGTAAGATTGCTGATGTTGGTGCAGCATTCGTGGCAGCAGCAGGCTGGGTCATTGCCTGTAGGAAGAACATGCTTTGCCCGAGTCCCGCCATGTGCAGAAGGCAGAACCAGGATCTCGCCGGCGACAGCTTGGAATGTAAATGCTGGAACCCAAATCCACAAAAGAATTAAGGAACTTTTAATCTGAGATTAAAATTTAGAAGATGCGTTAACATCTGGCACCGAGGTTGTTGTGTACGTACAGGAGCGCGATGACGAAGAGTTTCAGTTCCACCCAGCCTCGAACTGTGGTGAGCAAACCCGGGTTGCTTAAGAGCCGTGGAAGTCCTGGGAAGTGGGGCTGGTGATCAGTTCCAGAGGTTGTGTTCCTGTATGGGGTGGTTGAGGAGCAGGTAGGACGTGGGAAATAAGAGAGATCAGCAGCTGCGTGGCTGAGATAGAAAGGTTGGAAGGCGCTGCCCTAGATAGCCAGTCCCTTTAACTCCTAAACATGCGTGCATTAAGTTGTTTGATGGGAAGTCATCATGGTCACTGAGTTGCTTTTGCTGGTCTTACTTCGGACCTGAAGCTGTGCGCGTACGATAGAAATTCTCTCTTTTCCGTTTCTGTCATTTGTCCGGCTGAGAGTTTCCCTCCGGGTCTCCGGAGATGCGGTGACATCTGGTGACTGCCCGAGGGCATTGCATCCTTAGGCACGCTGAGTGCTGTGAACGGCTTTTTCAGCCTCAAATGCTTGTTACTGCTTGAACAACAGGACTGTGGTACTTGTGTGCAGTACAGAAAGCAGGGCAGGCTGTTCAGTGAGTTGAGTCTTGAGAGATCTCAGATCTGCCGCAGGCCAGCTTGAGAAGCTGTTCTGCTCTGGACTCTCCCCTGAATTCTTCACATGCAAGATCAGGTTCCTGGAATGGATGAAAAGGATACTAAAGATCTTTTAGGATTTAATTCTAAATACTTGTGTCTTATGATATACCAGCTTGGAGAGCTGAAGACATGAACTCATAGTGCTTGTGAGCTGCATTATTCTTCTCAGTTTCTCCTTGGCTTATAGAATCATAGAATTGCCCAGGCCGGAAGGGACCTCCAAAGGCCATCTAGTCTGACTCCCCCGCAGTCAGCAGGGACACCCCCAACTAGACCAGGTTGCCCAGGGCCTCGTCGAGCCTCTCCTTGAATATCTCCAGGGAAGGGGCCTCAACCACCTCCCTGGGCAACCTGTTCCAGTGCTCCACCACCCTCACAGTGAAGAACTCTCTCCTCATCTCCAGTCTAAATCTGTTCCCCTCCAGCTTGAAGCCATTGCCCCTCGTCCTGTCACTGCAGCCTTTCTAAGCAGGCTCTCCCCAGCCTTCCTGTTGCCCACTGCCTGCTCATGTCCAGCTTCTCATCCACCAGCACCCCCAAGTCCCTTTCCTCAGGGCTGCTTTCCAATACCTCACCCCCCAGTCTGTACTGATGGTGAGGATTGTTCTGGCCCAGGTGCAGAACCTTGCATTTGCTCTTGTTGAACCTCAGGAGGTTCACCTGGGCCCACCTCTCCAGCCTGGCCAGGTCCTTTTGGATGACATCCCATCCCTCTGGTGTATCGACAACACCACACAGCTTGGTGTCATCCCCAAACTTGCTGATGGTGCCTTTAATGTGAGCTGATGCAGGCAGGACGCAGGAACAACCACAAAACCATGGATTAAGGGCAAAGAACCAATTTAATCTCAATACCCCATGGATCAGGGAACCTCTGAAGCAGCCCCTGGGCAGAGGCAGGCAAGCAGGGGACACAGGCACCGTGGAACAAGAGTCCTTATTAGCACGAGAGTCCTCGTTAGCGAGGGAGTGAGGGAGCTCCCACTTGCTGTTTGGGTCTGTATTTCAAGGATTCAGGCAGAGTTTTCTGCTGGGCTTTGATCTCTCCACCAGCAGGGCAGGAATCTTGGGTGTGTTGGATAAGGTGCCCCTGAGTCCATCCCAGCCTGTGTTATCTGAGTGCAGATGTTCTACTTGTTGAGCACACAAAACTGAGCAACAATGAGTGTGAGAGGTGTGTTCTCCAGCACCCCACGTGCGAGTCACTTGAGCGTATTTACAGTCCCCCTCACCAATTTTCCAGTACTTTCCTACAGTTTTGCTTAAGCCCAGGGATTTTATTTTGCTTTCAAGTCTCAGAAGAAGCCTAATAGATAAATTGTTGGACTGGGGAAGCACGTGGTCGTGAAGAGACTGCATGTTCTTGAGAGACAAAGGACTTACAAGCTGAAGCACTAGTCTCTCCTAGCCATGTTGAGTTGAGCTGTGATCAATGAAGCTGGAGGTCTTTAGCCTTGTACAGCCTTACATGGAAGAAAATGTTGTGTCCATTACGTCTTTCATACTAGGTTTTCCTTGACTTCTACAGCAAAAATTGTCCCTCAAAAATCTGTTAATTTTACAGCTATGGTTGTGTAGGGTCCTTCTGAGTAATGTTTGCCTTCTTTGAAGTACTGTTGTTGTACTGAGCATATATAATAAGCCGTGTTTGAGAAGCCAGTGTTTAAACATTTGCTGATTTCAGTGTTTGAACCTGTTGGACGTACCGTGGGGTACGCGCTACTGTCTTGAAGTGATTGTGTAGCACCTACTATGGTGAGTAGGAATGTCTTTGAGACTATCTTCTCTGGAGCTACATTTGTGTAAACAGAAGGGGGAGTGTGTCCCACATAGTGGGTTTAGGAAAGCATTCCAGGGGATGCCTGTTGCATTGCTGTTTGTAAACATCAAATCCCAATCCCACCCAAACTGAGAGGAAAGAAAAACTACTCTCAGGGAGTACATCTGCGAGTGAAGTACCCGACCGTTGCTCTCTAGAAACTGCTGTGTATTTGGAGTGTTTGCATTATTTTTTTTTCCTGAATGTAAAAAACCATCTATTAGAAATGCTAGCAGGGAATTTAACTTCTTGATGAATCAAGCCTTTCCCCTTTCCCCTTTCCCCTTTCCCCTTTCCCCTTTCCCCATAATCTAGACTCCTGGGAGCAACAGAGGAAGACTCCGATCTTCTCCCTAGTCTTAAGCATTCCCTGTAGAGACTTCTTTGTAAGCAATACAGAACAAAACATGATGTGCTATTGCTTTCCTTTATGTGGCTTCCTGAGGGTATTTGCATGAAAATGAAGCTTCTGTCTGTTCAGTCCCTGGTTCTTGCAGTCTGTTCATAGCATGAAGTCATCACCAGCTGCGTATAAAATCAGTCATCTTCTCTGAGTAATTCAAAATGGTGATACGTCTGTAGCTTCTGAACAAAGCAGTCCATCTTATGCAGGTGTTTGGGGGAAAAAAACCCTAAAAATGCAATTGTCTGTGTGGTCATGACTGTGGAAGGTTGATACGGTACTACAGTGTGGGATTTCTCTCAGAAAGGCTCTTGCTGGGTCTGTAAATTATCACCTCTGACCAGGGGTTTGGCTTTTATGACCAGGGGACCCTCTTTGAGGATTGAGGAGTGCTGGGGGGAGATGGCATCCTCTTGACAGAGTGCAGTTAGAGCGCCTTTACCAACAGGCAGGCCAACCTGAAAAGGAGAGCATTAAATTAGGAATGGTTAATGACCACAGTTAAGTGAGGAAGGAGCAGGCAGGGGTGGAGTGAAGGGTGAATAGTCTGTTGTCTCTGCTCTTTTTCTGTGCATTTTTCCTTAGTAATTAAAGATGGGTGGGGTAAGGAATTAAACATTGTTACAAAGCTTCCCCAAAACTTTTGAAAAGAATGTTTATGTTTTAAGTTTGTGTTGTGAAAACAGAATGCTCATTGCTGTCTTGCAGAGGGCATCGGCATCTCTCTCAAGCCTCAGGAAGCATTGAGGTCTGTGTTTCTGGTAGCAGTGAAGTGTTATGGTAAACAAAAAAGATGGTGCATATAAAGGACTTATTGGTGCGTGTTAGTAATAGAGGAGAAACTGTTTGAGAACTAGTCATCCAGCTACGAGTATAATTCCTATTCTTTGCCAAGGTCAGCAAGGCCTAAGGCAAACAAAATGTTGGGAGCTTGATAGTAGGAACAAAAGCTTTGAGTGATGTATCTGTTAATTTAACAATCAAATTTAAATGGGTTTGGGCCGACACTCTTAGTTGTCCTTGACTTATTAGATCTGAGAAAGGGAGGAGGACATGGGTGAGGCTGGAGTGTATGTTTCTGGAGTTCTGATTTGGGCAGCTGTCTTGTACATGGCATGCTCTAGATTTTGTAAGATGAATCTTGTGGGTCTTCTTGAAGGAAGTCACTGTAATTTGTGACTATTTCTTCTTGCAGGAAAAAAGATTTAACTTCCATTGCCAGTGGGTTAAACGAAAAGCGAAAGGTTTCACAGTTTGTATAAGAAGAAAAGTCTTGTTACTTCTTAGTTCCTCAGCAGAAACTGTGTGACAAATAGATTCTAGGCTGTATCAGTAGTTTCTGACAGTATTTAATGCCAGGTTGGTAATTCGTTTTGGAAACTCAAGATATAAAAGGGTATACTAAAGAAACGGGCTTCTCTGTATGATGTTCACAAAAAGATTTCTAAGCAGCAGCCCTTCATCCAGGCACGTATCATTCACGAGAAATGAAGTCTGGAATGGAATCACAGAGCCTTAGAATGGTCTGGGTCGGAAGTGACTTTTAAAGATCCAGCCCCCTGCCATGGAAAGGGACATCTTCCACTAGATCAGGTTGCTCAAAGCAGTATCCAGCTTGACCTTGTACAGTTCCAGTGATGGGGCATCTGCAACTTTTCTGGGCAATTTATTTTGGTGTCTTGCTACCCTCATCATAATAAAAATGCCTTCTTTATCACCAATCTAAACCTACCCTCTTTGAGTTTAAAACCATTGTACCTTGTCCTGACACTACAGGCCCTGGTAAAATGTATCTCTATGTCTTTCTTATAAGGTATACTTGTCCTGTGGAGACTTTCTTGAGAAAATTGAGAAAATTACGGCTAGAATTCTGTACTTGTAAATGGTCTTCAGCATGAAGAAGCAAAAGAAACAGAGGTTACTGTGTCACTGCAAAGGTACTATGTGAGCAGCAGAAGCTTCCTTACATTGCTGTGCCTCCTCCTCTCCCCATAGGATTTTGTGATTAGTTTGCTCTCCAATCTCATTTTGATGTTTTTCTGGTCACCCTGGTAGTATTGTGGACATTTGAGATGTCCTGACTGGTGGACAGAAGCTGCCAGAAGGGCAGTGATTGCCTGCTTTGGCTGGCCTGGCTCCATCGGTTGTTAATTTTGAAGTGTGTCTCTTGTCATTTCCAAATCCAGTTACTGGGCTACTTGTGTCTATTGACAGACTTGTGGACTCCAACCTGGTTTTTGGAAAAGCAACATCTTAATGAATGCTCTTCATGCTTTATTGAGATGCTTCTGGAGCATAGGAAAACCAAGGTGTTTTAGTAGCCCGTGGCTTGTATAGAAAATGGCAACTTTCAAGTTGCATTCTGTTTGGTTTGGTGCTAAGTTAAAAATTTGAGTAACACGCAGGTGTGGGAAGAGAAATTATTTTGGTTTTGGAGACCAGTTCTTCACACTGTGTAAGATTGACTGTCAGTTTCTCCTTGTGTTTGGTGCTTGCTGCACAGTAGTTCATTGAATGCCCAGGCTGACAGCTTGCCCCTGTTGAAAGGGGGGCTTGTTGCTTTTGGCCATGTGGGAATGTCCCCCGTGTCCCTCTGGCTCTGGTATTTGTTGGGCTCTTTGGTAGAAGATGTAGAAGACGCATCTTTTACTGCTTAGTTCCCTTCTGGCAGCCGTGTAAAAAGGAAACCAAAGTTACGTGGCAGAAAGAGTCTTGAAAGATAGGTCCAGCATAAGGAGTGTCCTTTTTGTCTCAATATGGTTTAAAGTGAAAACTTGGCAATGGTGGTTTTGTTATAGCTGGTGCACATCTTCAGCAGAGAAGCATAGGGAGATGCTGAGAAATCTGCAGGAGGGAGAACGGGGGTGATACTTGTGCTGGATCATGGTGCTGAGCCCATCTCCTGTTGTCCTCCAATCACAGGAGATGTAAGCTGGCATCAAGCAGCTTGAAAAGATTGTTTATACTTTTATAACTTTTTTTCTGAGGTCACTTTTCAGGCAGGGAAGCTACTTGTCTGAAAAATGTCAATGTATTTGTCTTTCTGGCATAGCTCGTAGAGGAAGCATGGATGTTTAGAGTTTATTGCCTTTAAAGAACAGATTTTGTCACATCTTACTCCTCAGCGTTTTCTGTGACTGACTTACATCCTCTCTTATTTCCCTTACCTCACTGTATGCTACTTCTTCCATTTACTGTTTAGGGAATTTAGCTAATTGCATACATTAGTGAATTTTGTTCCTGTAATTCTCTACACATTGCGTTATTTCAGTCCTTTTTAATTCTGTCTCTGTGTCTTACAAGGAGGATCTCCTCATTGCAACACTTAAGGGTACTGCTGAGGGTGTAGGGCTGTAACAGGATTTGCAACATCTGAGTTTGTTGGATGGACCCCCATGCTTAGTGTCCTCAATGAGATCTGGGAAAACGAGCATGTTCGGCAGAAAGAAATACCAGGAGTGATAATGTAAGTGCACGTCTACCTGGTGGTTTTCTGTTTGGGTTTTGGTGGGGTTTTTTTCCTTTTGTTTGGTTGTGTGGTTGTTTTTCGGCTTGTGGACTAGTATTCTATATGAGAGAGCTATCTCTTCATTTCGGTTTCATGACTCAAAACTAGCTCCTGAAAACAGAACCTAGGAGATGCCTCAGTTTTGAGGAAAGGAGCTTTCCTTTCAAAAGATAGTTGGAGGAGAGGAGGATGATAGTGATGCCCTATTTCTATGTATTCCTCAGTGTTTTTTTGAATATTTGGAGACCTGGACTAACTCAATTTTATGTGTGAGGGAATCTGTGGTTAGATCTTATCCAAACAATGTGCTCAACACCAGTTGGGAGAGTATTAGGGACTGTATGCTCAGTTGTCTACCTTTTACCCCCTGTCCCTTTGCAGACGTTTCCATACCGCATGTGTATTGGCAGATAAATAGCATGAGTGTGAGCGTATCTGCCGAGGCTATTAGACTGGCCTTCTCTTTCCTGGGTGAGTACCCTTGAGCTCCAGTTCCTGCTGAGCCTATTAGCTGTGACTCCTGTCTGCACCTCCTCAGGCACGTGTGGCTCCTTCCCACCACCTTGCTCGATGTGAAGAAGCTTTGGTGGTCATCGCAAGTCACCTGTGGGTTCTCCTTCCTTTACCTTCACAGGGCTTCTGTGACAGAGCTGCCTTGCTGGCCTGTGTGGCTCTTGGGGTGCAGCTACCCTTTGGACACGTTAGAAGATGTGCTGAGGAAAAACAGTATGTGGTAAAGAGTTAACGATGTCCTGGCTTAGAGGTTTATCACAGGCTTTGATACTGGAGCGTCGCTGGTGACTCTTCCTACGACAAGGATAAGAATGTGATAGGAAAGCACTTACAGAACGTCTTTTTTGTTGGTGGTGGTTTTGGGTTTTTTTTTTTTTTTGAGTGCTTGAAGGACTTCAGGCATCTAAATCTGGATAGATCTTTTTTTTCTCCCTCTCCCCTTCACATTTGTGTACTTTTATTCAGCATTATTGACTTGCTTGTAAGACTTGCTTGAGTCTGTGACTGAAGGGCCAGTGAAACTTCTCTTCCTGCCTTCCCCATTTGGTGAGTCTGGGGGTGTCTGGCTTTGATGTATATCCTGTTGAACCTGATGTTTTCTATCAATGAAATTTGCATGCAAAGAAACATTCCTGTTAGAAATGCGTATAGGATATATTTATATATACACAGGTGAGTGTGTGTATATGTATTTCTAGAGATAGATGTTTGGAGTGATTATTCTCCAAGATTGCTCCTGTAGGAATATTGCAACAGCATTATTCAGTGGACTAAAGCCTGTAAATTAAATTTCCTCTCTGTAGGCTGGATGGGGTGGGAGAAAGAGAGAGGGACCTAGTGAAAGCTCCCTCCTGGTGCCATTAATTTGGTTCTCTCCTCTTTAGTTGGCTGCTGTGATATCTACTGCTCCTTTCACTTTCTCTGTATTCTTCCAGCCGTTAGTACCATGAAGTATTTGTGTTTGCTAGATAGGAACTGCTATATTGAATGTGTAGATGTAGAGAAACAAGAAGGTTGTGTCTGGGATGTGTCCGTCATGCTGTGATGGAAGCATCTGATGATCAGGGAAGGGATGGGACCTCGGAGTGGTGACTGAGTTCAGATAGAGATGCACAGGAAAAGGCTGTGGATTCTGAAACAAAATACCTGACTCTTCTTAATGAGAAATGTCTACTCTCTCAAAGGAAAGCATGAGTGGTAATTATATGTTTGAAACAGCACTTTTATGAGGAATCTCTCTGCTTATAAATAGCACAGATTTCTGTTACCATCATCAGGGGTCAATCCAATTATGAAGAGGTCTTACTTCCCTATCTTCTGATGTTAAAAATCTTAAATAAACCATAAGAAAATGAGCTAGGTGTGCCAAAGGTCACTTTGCTGTTTTCTTCAGAACAAGTCTGCCATTAGGAATCAGTAAAACTCTGAATAGAAAGTGAGAAGGAAGAGAGTCTAAAATGCTTCTGAGCTATTCACTGCATCCCTAAAACTCCCACCTCTGTCCTCAAAAAAAAAACCACCACCAAAATAATAACCCAAAAAACCCAAACAAAACCAAAACCCAAAAACCCCAATAAAACAAACCCAGAAAAGAACCAACTTGAAAGTATTTTGGCCCAAAGTCCCTATTCTAGAGCCCTATTGCTTGACATACTTTCTTCCAAGTGCTTTCCCAGCAAAAATCAGTGAGCTCTATACTTCCCAGTGGGCACGTGGCTGACTGACAGAAAGCATCAGCCAGTGCTTGTGCTGTTTAAACCTCATTTGTCCCCAGGACTGACCTGTGGTTGTGTGCGGTGGCAGGACATTTCTTTTAAATTTTTTTTTTTTTTCTTCTTCCATCCTGAAAGGCTGAAGATGTACCAACAGGCTCATTTGCCAACAGTTTTTTGTTTTTCTAAATTGTACCTACCAATATATACCTTAACTTTGAAGATTGTTCATTTTAAAATAATATTTTTATATGTGTGTGTGTATGTGTGCATATACTATGCATAGATGCTATATGTAGTATGTATATATTATACCTACAAATTATGTATATATAGTATGTATTTTCTATACATAAAATCTTCACATGTTTATTTTATTTCTTGTGATGTGGCCTGGCCCCCTGTTAATGTTCTTTTGCTTGACTGTTGGCCATTTCTGGAGTGCTTGTGCCTTGCTGCTAGACCAGCAGCAGCCTTGCAATGCATTGCTTTTGAAAAATGAACGTATGTGTGCATACATTATGCATAGATGCTATATGTAGTATGTATGTATTATACCTACAAATGATGTATATATAGTATGTATTTTCTATACATAGTATGTGTGCATATACTATGCATAGATGCTATATGTAGTATGTATATATTATACCTACAAATTATGTATATATAGTATGTATTTTCTATACATAAAATCTTCACATGTTTATTTTATTTCTTGTGATGTGGCCTGGCCCCCTGTTAATGTTCTTTTGCTTGACTGTTGGCCATTTCTGGAGTGCTTGTGCCTTGCTGCTAGACCAGCAGCAGCCTTGCAATGCATTGCTTTTGAAAAATGAACGTTTCTGTTTGATCTTAGGCTTTATAGGAGTTAATAAGTTTATCCAAATCCAGATGATTATTTGGTTTCAGGCAAATCATTTTTTTCAAAAAGATTATGATTAACCAACAGGCACAGTGTGAATTATTACACCCTAAGTCCTAGTTCTTGATTTTTTTTATTTTTTATCTTATGAGTGCTGATTCAGGTAAGTAACCATGGTCGAGGTAAAGGATGAACGCATGCTTCTATATCTACTGCCTGTCTGCAGTTAACTGCATTTTCTATAATATCACATTATTCAAAAGCTCTATTCTTGTCTTTATTTCCCTACCCAGACACTGGTAACAGAATAAAAAGCATAAAAAGATTCCAGAAACTCATATGTGTAGATAATGCCCCCCTTTTGTAATTAAGAGTTACTAAAATTATATAAAGATAAAAAGGTTATTAAAATAGAAGTGAAAAAAACCAAGTCTGCTCAAGCCCTAAACCTTGTTATCGAAGCAATGTGGTGGGAGTTTAGCTTAACCATGTTCTCTCTTTATAATTGTGTGAGACGAGACTGACAACCAAGCAACAATGCACAGGTTGGCAAACTCATTGTTATAAAATGTTGAAGTTTAGAATCAAATTTGATCTGCCTCTATTCCTTTTTTGGGGGTACCCCCCTTTTGTAATTAAGAGTTACTAAAATTATATAAAGATAAAAAGGTTATTAAAATAGAAGTGAAAAAAAACAAGTCTGCTCGAGCCCTAAACCTTGTTATCGAAGCAATGTGGTGGGAGTTTAGCTTAACCATGTTCTCTCTTTGTAATTGTGAGACGAGACAGACAACCAAGCAACAATGCACAGGTTGGCAAACTCATTGTTATAAAATGTTGAAGTTTAGAATCAAATTTGATCTGCCTCTATTCCTTTTTTGGGGGAGCTTAAAAAAAAAAAAAAGGAAAATAGGAGTTTTGTGGTTCATTTGGCTTGATCAGTGTGGTTTGACATACTGAATTTTGTGGTGCTACTTCTATTTTGAGTGCTCCCTCAGTAAGTTCGCAGATGACACCAAGCTGGGTGGCAGTGTTGATCTGCTGGAGGGTAGAGAGGCTCTGCAGACGTATCTGGACAGGCTGGATCGATGGGCTGAGACCAATGGGATGAGTTTCAATAAGGCAAGTGCCAGGTCCTGCACTTGGGTCACAACAACCCCAGGCAGCGCTACAGGCTTGGGGAAAAATGGCTGGAGAGCTGCCTGGCAGAAAAGGACCTGGGGCTGTTGGTTGACTGTCGGCTGAACATGAGCCAGCAGTGTGCCCAGGTGGCCAAGAAGGCCAAAAGCATCCTGGCCTGGATCGGGAACAGCATGGTGAGTAGGACCCGAGAGGTGATCGTCCCCCTGTACTCGGCACTGGTGAGGCCTCACCTCGAGTACTGTGTCCAGTTTTGGGCCC
>NW_015091152.1:668030-698488 GCF_001431845.1 Calidris pugnax
AAGTTTAGAATAAAATTTGATCTGCCTCTATTCCTTTTTTGGGGGAGCTTAAAAAAAAAAAAAAGGAAAATAGGAGTTTTGTGGTTCATTTGGCTTGATCAGTGTGGTTTGACATACTGAATTTTGTGATGCTACTTCTATTTCGAGTGCACCCTCAGTAAGTTCGCAGATGAGTGCTACTTCTATTTTGAGTGCTCCCTCAGTAAGTTCGCAGATGACACCAAGCTGGGGGGCAGGGTTGATCTGCTGGGGGGTAGAGAGGCTCTGCAGACGGATCTGGCCTCATCACTCTTTACAACTAGTTGACATTGTAGAGAGGTTGGTGCTGGCCCCTTCTCACAGGTATTTAGCGATAGAACAAGAAGGAATGGCTTCAAGCTGCAACAGGGTAGGTTTAGACTGGACATTAGGAAACAATTTTTCACAGAGAGAGTGGTCAGGCATTGGAACAGGCTGCCCAGGGAGGGGGTTGAGTCACCATCCCTGGCTGTGTTTAAGAACCGTTTAGATGTGGTGTTGGGGGATATGGTGTAGGGGAGAACTTTAGAGTAGGGTGGATGGCTGGACTCGATGATCCCGAGGGTCTCTTCCAGCCTAGATGATTCTGTGATTCTCAGTCTGTTCTAACACAGTGAAAATTGGGGGCAGGCTGCAGTCCTCTGGGAGTGGTGGGAATATCCCTCGGAAGACACTCGTGTCGCTTGCACAGGCAGAAGTACCCCAATGCGAAGTGCAGTTTGGTGTTGCAGTAAAAGACCTGTGGAGCTCTGTCACTAGAAGTAAGATTCTTTCCACCGTGTTGTATCATCCTGGCAGTGATGTGTTGTGCCCCAAGGAGTTGGTGTAGCAGCAGGTGGGGTGCTGCCTTTGAACCTGCCTGCTGGGCAGCAGCTGGGGACTCAAGGGGACACGGCAGGCTCCAGTAAGTAACTCTGCTGTGCTTGAGAAACCTGTGCCCTTCATGCCTCAGGAGTGACAAGGTGCAGCAGCGATCCTTCAGCAGCAGTGCTGCAATGTGCTTTCTCTGTTTTCTGGTTTGCTGTTTGCTATGAGGGTGGTGGGACACTGGGACAGGTTGCCCAGAGATGCATAGATGCCCCATCCCTGGAGGGGTTCAAGGCCAGGTTGGAGGGGGCTTGGAGCAACCTGGTCTGGTGGGAGGTGTCCCTGCCCAGGGCAGGGGGCTGGAACTGGATGGTCTTGAAGGTCCCTTCCAACTCTCACTGTTCTCTGATTCGTTACCCCGTAGTCCTTTGTCAATGCTGAGACTTGGAGAGACTGCAGTCCGGGTAACTGCCACGGGGTGTCACTGGAATACAGAAGGAGTAGATGCAATTGAAAAGGGCTGGAAACCTTCCTGAAACAGCACGTTGGAAACACTTGAAGCGCTTTTCATGAATATTTGTGTTCTAGTTGCATATGTTCTACCAAGAGACCAAGGTCTTGGTGGCCTTGCTGGCAAGCTGGGTCTGCTACCAGCTGAACCTGTGAGCTGAGCCCCACAGTGAGTAGCTGTCGCTAGGGGCTGACACAGTACTGGGTCTGTGAGGAAGAGTTGATGCAGAGATCTTCAGCTGGAAGTCTTTATGATCTTGAAAAATAAAAGTCTTGTGTGCCGCTTATTTCCAATTGTTGATACTAGGGGTTTTCCTAAGTGCGTATGGTAAGAAAATAAAAGTATAGATCACCAGTAATTCAGATACAAGTAGTTGAGGTTTGGCTCCTGTCCAGGCTATAGATCCTCACCTCAGTATGCCATCTGTAACGTGGAGTTCAATAGTATTTTCTTGGCAAGGCTGTTTTGATCATAGGTATGTTGAAGACTGAGGTGTTCTCACCCCAAGGTACCAGTGCGTAGTTTTCCCCAGTGGCCCATTGTGCTGGGAGAAATGCTCATCCAGCACAGGGAATGGAACTGGGGAACTGATGCATCTAGAAAATGGTTGCAATATCCTCTCCTCCCCCCCAAGTCTCCAGACCAAAAATATTCAGCTCAATCAGATCTTCCTTCCAGTTCATCAGCAGCCCTACAAGTGTTGCTGCCGGAGTGCACAGTATGGTATGAACTGCCACCCTTTAGCTAGTGGGCGAGGGGAGAGAGGTGAAACGAGAAAGGGGAAAGGGGAAGAAATTATTCATCTATTAAGTGATGGCCTAAAATTCTAGACTTTTACCTACCTTCCTAGTGTGCAGTGTATAACTAATGTCATGTAAGTGAACACATTTGTTTGGGGGGAATCTTTGTTTTGATCAGATAGGTCAATTCAGCTTAAAATCCAATGCTTTGCTAATTCCCAAGTTATTTCTTAGGAGAGGGAGGGTGGAAGGGGAATTTCTTGCACCTTCATCTCTGTTGCCTTGGAAATGTCATTAGGATATCTTGTCTCTAGTCTATCGTGCCAGTAAAAGCCCTTTGACTTTGCAAGGGATTTATGTGACACTCTTTTCATTAATGCTTTAATGGGAGTTGTGTACCAAAACAACTGGACATCAACTGGAGAGTAATGTCCCTCACTATATGCTGTCCAAGCCTTTTGATGCTTGGGGGGGTGTTGGCAGCTCTCCAGGAACTTTGGGCTACAACCTATGTGCATATAACCAGTTTTTAAAAATAAAAATGCTAATATAGGCAACCTTAATGCTTGCCTAAACTTGTTTTCCCTGAGACACCGTGCAAAACTGCTTGTGCATGTTCTCATCCCCCTGGTCTCACTGTTGCTCAAAGTGAGGTTGTTGGCACAACATGCCTCTTCAGGACTGGGACTTTGGTATAAAATTACTGGAGCCTGAGTTTCCTCATTTAAAATTCATTGCTTCTGCAAACGCTTTCTAAGCTCACGTGCCAGCTACAAGGGATGGGAAGCTCTGTTTCAGGTTAAAACAGAAGCAGGGTGCAGAGGGAAAAAAATAAACCCCAAAAACTTCTGAAGAATCCCTCTCTTTTTCATAGAATCATAGAATTGCCCAGGCCGGAAGGGACCTCCAAAGGCCATCTAGTCCGACCCCCCCGCAGTCAGCAGGGACACCCCCAACTAGACCAGGTTGCCCAGGGCCTCGTCGAGCCTCTCCTTGAATATCTCCAGGGATGGGGCCTCAACCACCTCCCTGGGCAACCTGTTCCAGTGCTCCACCACCCTCACAGTGAAGAACCCTCTCCTCATCTCCAGTCTAAATCTGTTCCCCTCCAGCTTGAAGCCATTGCCCCTCGTCCTGTCACTGCAGGCCTTTCTAAACAGGCTCTCCCCAGCCTTCCTGTAGGCCCCCTCAGGTACTGGAAGGCTGCTATTAGGTCTCCCCAGAGCCTTCTCTTCTCCAGGCTGAACAACCCCAGCTCCCTCAGCCTGTCCTCGTAGCAGAGGTGCTCCAACCCCCTGATCATCCTCGTGGCCCTCCTCTGGACCCTCTCCATCAGGTCCATGTCCTTCTTATACTGAGGGCTCCAGACCTGCACACAATACTCCAGGTGAGGTCTCACCAGAGCAGAGTAAAGTGGCAGAATCCCCTCTCTGGACCTGCTGGCAACGCATCTTTTGATGCAGCCCAGGATGGGATTGACCTTCTGGGCTGCAAGTGCCCACTGCCTGCTCATGTCCAGCTTCTCATCCACCAGCACCCCCAAGTCCCTTTCCTCAGGGCTGCTTTCCAATCCCTCACCCCCCAGTCTGTGCTGATGGTGAGGATTGTTCCAGCCCAGGTGCAGAACCTTGCATTTGCTCTTGTTGAACCTCATGAGGTTCACCTGGGCCCACCTCTCCAGCCTGTCCAGGTCAGATGTTACCTGGCTCAGACAAGTGATCATCTCTTCTTAGTAGGTTTTTACTGTGTTACGTCCTTATTGTGGTGGATTTTTTCCTGGGTGGGCAATCCTTCAGGAACAGGACATTTCTGCGACTGACCCTGGCCAGTGTACCTTGGCAGATGGCACCTTCTCTGTACCCCGTGTGTTTAAGTGGAAGCTGACCTGGAGTCTGCTGCACTGCAGGTACCACTTGCGGTTGTTGCCGTGTAGATGAGGTTTCTAGACGTCTTCCTGGACAGCGTGATCATCTTATGGGTCGAGGCAATTATAAGTCAGAGTGATCAAGAGACTTCAAAAAATGTAATAGCTATTATTTGGCTGTGTGTCAGTGAGTAACCCTTCGCTTTTAGTTTTTCTGGGTGAACCCCAAGAGATGGTGTGACGTGCTCCAAGAAGCACGATCAGTGCTGCTGTGTATGTTATCGTGGTGATACGTTTCACAAGTTCTAAAACGCAAGCAATTTTATTCAAAATATTCCTTTCATTATGATACGAACCACAGATAAAACTGCCAGAAAGGCATCGGTGACACTCTTGGTGCTGATTGATCTCTTTCCAAGTAGTTGCCAGTGAGAGGACAAGGGGCAACGGGCACAAGTTGGAACATCAAGGGTTCCACTTGAATATGAGGAAGAACTTTTTCACGGTGAGGGTGACGGAGCCCTGGAACAGGCTGCCCAGGGAGGGTGTGGAGTCCTCTTCTCTGGAGATTTTCAAGACCCGCCTGGATGCTCCTGAGTGACATGCTCTGACAAGCTCTAGGTGGTCCTGCTTCAGCAGGGGAGTTGGACTAGATGATCTCTATGGTCCCTTCCAACTCTAAAAATTCAGTGAAATTCAGTGAAAGGGTTGGGGATGTTCAGCCAGCTGGAAGAAGAGGATGGGCAGAAGGTTGGTCAGGGTGTTACCAATTCTGATCCCTCTTAATAGCATTCTTGGAGGACTCCTGTCGGCCAGGATGAACCTAAAAGGGAAAGTTTTGTTTTTCCTTTTAATCCTAGGTCTTTTTATTTCATCATAGCAAAGATAATTTTTATCTGTAATAGCAAGTGGAAGAACTGGAGGTGGAAATGGAATAACGCATGCTGCTTTGCCTCCTCTGACATTAAATTTCATTTTCTGTCATATGGAAGTAGCAAAAAGCAGATGATTGGAATGGAAGTATATGTTTGCACTTACACATTTGTACAAACAGGATGACTCGAGTGGAATACCTACCTTTTGCTTTTTGTTGCCTCCCATTGAGGGGTTGTGTTACCTGAAATTTGGAGTTAATTTGGGTGGTGGCTGAGTTGCTTTCGTTGCAATCATTCGAAATTCTCCACTGTTCTATGTTTCCTTAGTTATCCATCTGATTTATTAGACTCTGTGGCAGAGAAGGTAGTAAGGAAGCATACACTAGTCATTGAGACTAGAGGCTTCATTTATTTTCTTGAATGTTTGGATAAATTTTTATTATTCTCTTTGCTAACCGAAAGCATTCCCAGGCTCTGAAGCATGCTTGGGTGCATGGGCGTGTGGAGGCAGAAGCAAAGTTGCTGTTTTATCGGAGATGAATCTAAATTTTGCACAGCTTTGTCCTCTTTGGAGCCAAGAGGCCATTGGAACTTTAAGATGGAATGGAGTGCACCTCTGCTTTTTGCTAACACGGAGTGCTCTGGAGACTTGAGGTGCTACAGGACCCTGCTTTGGAGAGGAAGGGATTAGGCTGTGGCTTCAAATTCTGTGGGTGGGTTGGCCTCTTGCTGTGACCCGACAGCAAAACCCATGGGATTTTTGTCCACATTGTCTTTGACATCTTACCAGTAAAACACAAAGCCCAGTAACAAATGCAGTGTCCTGGGATCAAGTATCACTGTAAGCAGTTGGCATTTGCTTGCTTAATTTCCTAATAAAGACGCTGGGAGATAAACATTAGACTTTGGTTCACATATTGAATTGATCTCAAGTTGTAATCATTTCAAGGGTCCAGATGGCTGGTTTGATGGATCTTATTTATTTTTCCACACTGTAAGTCTAATTAAACTAACTGTGATCCTGACTTGGACAAATTGTGTGCAGATATTATGCGATACTTAAGGCTTCTTATCAGGTGACCAACAAATAGAGAAAATAAAATGTCGTATTAATTTATTTCCATCTCTTGTGATACCTAGCTGCCAGTTAAGCAGCATTATGTAGATATGCTGCCTGCCTGCTGTCCTGTGTTAGGAGAGAAAGGTGATGCTTCTCTCTGTCCTTGCTTAGTTGTCAAGTGTTTTGTCTTTAATACCTGGATATTGGGAGCATCTTTGTGAACAATGAACGAAGCTGATGATAATTATTAGCAAAGTTTTGTGCAGAAATGTGTGGGGTGTTTTTTTTTTCTGCCATAAAAGAGAGTGCTGTTCCCCATGACCTCATAAATGGGTGCTGTGCTACTACATCAAACTACAGCAGTTTTAGGTGTCTTGCTTTTAAAAACTATCTGCTGCTCTGGGCTATTTGTGTGCATATACCATCTATGTGAAACACCCTGCTTTAAAACTCTTAATTAAAACCCTAGGTTAGATTTGTACTCCAATTAGGTGTTGTTTTTTTGCTGTTGCTTTTTTTTAAGTTCAGAAGAAGCAGTAAGGCTTTACACAGTCTTGTTCTGTGGGTAACAATTTTATGGTCTCGCAGAGGTGCGTTGCTGACGGGAAGGGGACGGCATCGACTGTCACTGCGTGTTGAAATGGGCATGTGAAGCCTTTCAAAGCCTGTTTGCTAAAAGTTTAGAAACTTCTGGAGGTTGGTAAGGCACTTGATATAAACCTAAGTCTTGTATTCACTAGGTTGTAATTATTACAACTGTAGTAAATACGGAATTTGATCAGTGCTGAAATGGACATCATAGCATTTAATGTTTAATGAAGACTAGCATGTTAATAAATCAACATATCAAATGTCAAAGGTACTGTAGGAAACAAAAATTAACAGACTTGACATGATGAATTTTTCTGACGTAAAATGGAGAGGCTGATGAGTTGTCAGTTTTCAATAACGGATCTGGACTAATTTTTAAAAATGCTGGAAGTCTGCTTTGCCTGATTCTTGTGTTTTAAACATACCAATATGCCTATCTGTTGCGGTGGAGGAGGGAGATGCTGGGTTTATTGAACCTGGAACACTGAGGTTTTCTGTGAGATTGGCCTTGAGTTTCTCCATGTCACGTTTTAAATACATTGCCCTCACTGTTTTTCTTGCTGAAAGGCATGAGTTTTCTCATCTTAAGAAATTTGGACCAAAATTGTAAAAGCATTTAAAAAACCAACAAAACAAAAAGACCCTACTGTTTAAAGCTGTTTCCTGAATCATGTTTCTCCAAAGGGCCTCTTGAAGTGATCTTTAGTACATCAACCGATGATGAGGCTGGAGTGGTGTTTTAAACTTCCCGTTCTTTATTGTAAGTGCCAAATGCCTTTATTGGTATCTGAATCCAATTACTTCTGTTGTCAATGTTTGCATCTGTATCTGGATGAAGAATGTGAAGAATCAGTCTAGCCCTTCATGCTGGGCAATGGGAGAAATGTGGGAAGAACAGCTTTATTTTTCATGTCATAGCTCTTACGGGTGCAAAGCAAACTCTGGCTTTGTGTCTACCTTGGTGCCACCTCAGCCCATGGAGGAAAGTGCCTACAAAGGTGCAGGTTAACATTTTGGTTGCATCAAACAGTTAAAATCTAAATTAAAATAAGGTTGTCTTCCTATGTAGTGAATCAACAGGCGTGAGTTAGATGTAGGTAGAGGCGCTGTGCCGTGGCAGTAGGACCCATGTGGAAAAGGTTGGTCTCTTAATAAAGACACAGAAAACTGGTTGAGTGAGTTGGCTAAAACTGGGCCATGGTCAATGTGCAACAGGGCAAGATAAGGATAGTGCGTACAGGACAAAAGAAAGGGAGGAATCGTTAAATATTGACAGATGAGGTATAGTTTTGGATAAAGGGGAGAAACCGAGGATGTTTGTTTTCCAACCTCTAATCAATTAATATTTAACCGGTGGTCATGGAGGACTCATCTCTACTATCTGTTCCTTGTAAATGCAATTTTAAAGATGAAAGAAAAATAGAGTGATCAGCATAACTGAGGAATTATCTGGGAAATAAAAAAAAAAAAAGAAAACATTCCTGGCAGGCTAGGAACTTGAACGGGCTCATCATGGGATCCAGCAGGCACCAGGGTTGGCATGAGGAGATATAGCCCAGGTTGCGGAGCGGGGTCACGTTGAGGCCAGCTGAGTTCAGCTTTGCCAGTTGTGGAGCCACAGCCTCACGCGGTCGAGTAACACCGGAGCATCCGGGCTCACGGCTGCGGTTGCTGCATCGCTCTCCATAAATCCACTGCAGAGATTTCCATCTGGAAACATCTGGCACCCTGCTGCTTCAAACTGCCTCTCCGGCCTAGGTACTTCAGGACTAAGGAGACGCTTTATCTTGGTGGGTTTAGTTAGGTTCTGGACTTGATGTGGAGAAGATAACCTGCACAAAATGTACTGAGGCACTCAAGTGTCCCCAGGAAGTGTCCCAGCTGGAATTCCCTCTCTGCTTTGCTGACCAGCTTCCCCCCGGGGAGCGTCGAGCGGGGCAGGAGGGTGGCCCTGCGGTGCCAGGAGCGGAGGTCTGGCTGCCTCACCTGGACACGCACCTCTCTGGCTCTCTACACAAATATTTGGTATTCCGCTCTGCGATTCCCTGTTTGGTTTAGTGATTTTTTCCAAAAGCAAGGGGTGAACAGAACAGGCTGAACTAACGATTTGGGGCTTTTTTCCCCTAAAAGCAGCAGAATTGACCTTTTCTTTGGAAAGCAGCCATCAGGGGGAACTGAGGTTGCAAAAGATAAAAGGTGCTGAGACTGTTCATAAACATTTTGTTTAAAAACTGTTTTGATGCCGACTATTTTGATGCTTTTGATTTTTCCCTCTTATCTTCTTAACTCAAGTGGCTTGCTTAACAGGAAAACAAAATGTGTACTACTTCTGATTTTTGACCCTACTGAAGTTTTTCAGAGATCAACCACTGACTACACTGTGCTTAAATGCCTCTAATTTATTACGCAGATTGCTAGGCTTATTCCTCTTGCTTATCAAAATAAGGTATAGTGAAATTGAGATAAGAGCATATTATTGTGTTGTTCCAGCCCTGAATATCAGAAAATAAAGTGAAAACCACAGAAATCTGTCGTTTCCCCAGACTCTAGTCTGTACTACCATGCCTTAAATGACTCTTGCAGTCTGTGGGGGTTCCTGTCTCTGACTGAAGTCTCTGTGCATGTAAGAACAAAATAAAAGTGACCTCTTCTCAAGTGCTTTTCTCCCCCTGTGGCCCACCACGCTGGTTACTTCTCCCTTGAAATATTTCCTTTATGAAATGGAGCCCCAAATGCCCACTTGCATGAAATAAAAGGGATTTGGGTTGATGGCACTTGGTTTAAAAAAAGTAAAAAGAGATCTTTCTAGTATGTGAATTCTCAGAAGTGGAGGCATTGCTCAGGCGTTGAGGTGGTTGAGGGGGCTAGACTAATAGATAATGGGCTAAGTTAAGTGTGTCATGGTAAACCTAATGTTTTTGTTGTGTAAGACTAGTTATTGGGTTGTTTCTTGGAATTACAGGCAAGTGGTATGTTTTATTGTTATTATTCATTTTATATTAGGTGTAGGTGGAACCAATGTCTCAGTAGTATTGGGGAGAGGAGGAGGAATTGACTTTAGCCCAATATTTCCCAGTGTTGGCTACTCTCTAAGTATGTCTCCACTCCCTCTGTGTAATGGTAAAATAAGGTCATGTCTCCAGTCCTAACCTCGCCACACCATCTACTCTATTGTCTGTTTAAAACTCTGTCAGTGTAATTTAAGGGAGGGGCAAGAGTTCTTCTGGTGAGAACTTTAGTGCTATTTCATTAAATGGTGGTATTTTGCTCAGAGCTATTGCTATCCCACTTTACATTCTCAGCTGTGGGACATTTTCTCCTGAAACGAAGCCAGGATGTGCTCACTCGTGTGGAGCTGTGTGCAAATGCCTTTTCTTCCCTTGAGTCTCAGTTATCAAAGTTTGGAATCTGCTGTACCTAACTTCTATCTAATTTTGTTCATTTAACACACTAGACTTATTCCTGCCAAAATGTTGGTCATGAAACACAGGGCTAAGAAAATTTAAAGCTTGAAAG
Source organism: Calidris pugnax (assembly GCF_001431845.1). Taxonomy (NCBI): domain Eukaryota; kingdom Metazoa; phylum Chordata; class Aves; order Charadriiformes; family Scolopacidae; genus Calidris; species Calidris pugnax. The sequence goes on from NW_015091152.1 coordinate 678,013, forward strand.
AAAATTTTTTAAGTCTTCCACAGGAAATGTAATAAATGGCTTTAAAATAGTGCCTTATCTCATGTTTATAATAAACTTCAACTCTTGTTTGTCTATTTTTTTTTTTTTCCTTATAAAAGGGATAAACATTCTTTGAATCCATAAGGATCAGAGAGCTGGAAGACTCATGTGTGTTCTCCTTCCTTTCTATATTTTTTTCTTCACAGTGACATTTTTAGATCTTGCCTACCTGAGGAGCCTTATCCTTAAAATAATACTTTGCATCAGGATGCGTAGTGGTAGAAGAGCAGCTGTTCCCTGGAACTCCAGGAAGCTCCATGGGGACGCTCAAAGCCAGGGCTGCTGCCGCTGGAGAAGACAGGTCCTCTTCTCCTGGGCTGCTCCCTCACAGGTGCTGGTGCAGGTATTGTTTTGTTGATGTTTTGGATCAAAACAGATCCTTTCTTATCTGATTAGGTTCACGGGTGGGTTTTGGTGGGTTTGATTTCTTTTTTTGGCTTTGGTTTCAACAGTGAGCCTTTGAAGCAAGACCTGGGATTTCTGGTCATGTCATCCTGCTTAATAAAAAGGCAAAGAAGTTAAGTAGCTGGTTTTGGCTTTCATAAATGTTTACCATGAAGCAGAAATGGACTTTTGCATGTTAGCAAGCAGTAAGACAAGTGACAATGCCAACTATTTTTTTTTTTTTGCCTTACTCTTCTTTAACTATATGCCCCGTGCCACCTATGAAGCAAAAGACAGACTCAATTAACAGTGGGCCCTAATGTTCAAAATGGCCTCAAGTTACACCGTTTCACCATAGCAGCTTTTGATTCAGAGTCAAGATAGGAAGATCTCCTCGGTATTCTTGTCCTTGGAAGGACACTGTTGTGGCTTCATGAGAAGGACCTCACAGTAGGATGATTCCATCAAAAATTGCAAGGTTTTAAAGGCGCATTTGTTGCCAGAATGTAAGGGTTAACAAATTGTAAAATGTACAGTTTAGTTCAAGGGGGTGCCTTACATTTCCATTCTCATGTGAAGTGACAGTGTAAAAATACTGAGGTGATCCTTCTCTTCAGGAAGCCACACTGTCCAAAACTGAAAAGGGAGAAAGAAAGGTTAGATTGATTCTTTGCTCTTACAACGTAGAAGACAGTTAGTTGCTTTAGCTCCAGAGAGCTCTGCTCTTCAGAGGTGTCATGGAGGAGTTTGGCATGGTATTAAATATACTTGCCCTCGGGATATTCTTGTTATGTACTTAATCCTGCACTCTAAAGGTGGTGCTGTAGCTAATAGATTTTTTTTTTTTTTTTTTTTAAACCTATATGGAGGGATTTGTGCTTAACTCCCGTGCCTCCTGCTTTGGGATAATAAGCATAGGTTTGTGTTAGAAAGCTGTTCTGTACTGAGAAATGTGTTCCTCCAGTGAAATAAGTTACAGACCTTTGACATATCTCTGGCTAATGTTCTTATTTTGGGATGTTGGCATCTTAGGAGTGTCTGTGTATATATATGTATGCATATATACACACATGAGTGTATATATATGCACGTGTATATATTTGTGCATATTTTTAATGTTTGTGGTGGGCTAGATAAAACACTGCAGGATGCAGAGAAGTAGATTATCTTCCATGCAATAGAGCAGTTGGACCAAGACTCCATAGCTTGTCTAGTTCTGGCTGTTTAGGTATTAGAAGTAAACCTTGTTGCTAGTTGAACATGTACCTTGCTTGTAGAAGGATATTTTTAAAAGACTTGTGTACAAGCTTACTTTATTTTCTAGAGTAATCAGGGATATTTGGATCCTTTGGTTTTGGGCTACTTGGTTTTAATAATGGCTTTAAACAGTCCTAAAATAAATGTCCCTTTCCACAAGCTGCAACCCTTTGTGGTATCCTGGTGGTGAAACTATCTCCAGTGTCTTGAGCTTTGGCTCAATGTGTGCTGTAAGAGCAGATGTGAAGCTTGGAGGGGTTTGTCCTGCTGGTCATCACACCAGTAGCATGGCTGGTAGGACAGGGCCACCACAGGGGACTGTTGCAGAAGGCAGACCTAGCTGCCCTAGCCCTGTACTCCTGTTAGAGTAGGTCTCACACTGTCCCCCTCCATCCATCCATCCATCCATCCATCCATCCATCCATCCATCCATCCATCCTCCCACTGCTCCTGACCTGGTGGACCTGCAGTGAACTGATGCAATGAGAGCAGATGGGTTTGCCCCTGGGCTGGGGAGTTGGGTTGGCTCATGGAGGGGTCTAACCAGTACTGATGAGGATGGGACCACCTAGTCAGGAGCACAGGAGTGGTGTGAGGAAAGAGGACACTTACTGTTGGTGGCTGTGGGCTGTTGGACTGGCTCAGCGGGTGGTTTTTACTTGCAAGTAAAAATAACTAGGAGTGACTGTACACTCAAACACGTGAAGGGGACTCCTGTGATCTCCTTTGCTGTCTGCTTCTGGGAACAGTGAGGTCAAAAAAGGCTATTTTAAGAGCATCTTAAGCCACTGCATCCTTTTATTCGGTGACTGTCCCTTTTCAGTGAGTGTTAAAACCATGGTCACAAATCTGACTTTTCCCTGTCCCCTGCTTCAAATGCAAATGAAAAATCATTGCATAGTTGTTTTCTGATGTCTTTGAAACAAAGCTATTTCTGCGAAGTGGGTACAACATGCCTGTTTCCTGAGCAGCAGTCCAGTGCATGGCTGAATCAATCCCTGTGCAGAAGAGGATGCCTGGAATACAGTTCAGAAATGTTCTAGATTCATCATCTCTTAATAGAGGGATCAGACTGATGCATTAGTTTTGCTTTTTGGCTGCATCTGGCAAACTAGCACCTCATGGAGGATTTGGAAAAGTAAAATAAGGAAACATGCTGCTTTTTTTTCTTCTTCTTCTTAAATGAGCATTTGATTCCTATCAAAATGACATTTGTTGCCTTGAAATTGTGTAACCCTGTTGTATTAAAGTGAGGCAATCACTGAAGAACCAGAGGTTTAAAGGGTATTTGCTCTGAAAGCTTGCAGAAGGCAACATCTCTCTGGGCTGTGCTAGCAGAGTGCTGGGGTTGGGCTCTACCTGTAGGATTAGCACCATGGGAATTGTTGTTCACGTCTTATCAGAAGGCTGTACCTAGGGTTCGTGCAGTTCCTTTGCCTGTGCTGGTGGATGGGACAACATTAGAATGACATTGAACACAACTGGAAAGCTCTCAATGCAGCAGCTGATGGAGAAAGGTTGGTGTCCTCTCTAAGGCAAAGTCTTAGGCAAAGTCTGGTTCCTTAGGGTCAAGTTATGCAACGTAGCTTGAGCTGATGGAAAGCTCCCTCCTGTCCAGAGAAGGAGAATACACCCCCTCACACTCCTCCTCTGATCCGACCCTCTGTAAAACTGATTTGTCTTGCTGACCTGGCGTTAAACTCTTTGGGCCAGGTTAATTTTCTGCTGTTAATAAGCTGATTTGATTTACTGCTGTATGATACGAGTGCCAGGGTTGGTACAAGAGAGGAGGTAGGAACAGGGCTGCTCCTTTCCAGTACTGATGAACCATTAGGAGCAAGCTGATACAACTTCATGCCAAGGCTTCATTCCCGTGGCACTTAAGTGAGTGTTGCTGCTTGATGACCCAGTCCCATCCCACCTTTTCCTTTATGCAGGCTACAGCACGTGCTGGACGATGTGCTGAAACACGTCGACATCTAAGCTGTCGTGAAACCACAGTCTCCACCTGTAATAAAAGAGCTTTACCTGTTTTGGTGAAACTCAAGTTTCGTGGAGGGGTTTAACTCGCTGCTGGCATTAGCCTGGTAGGCACATGCTGGCATCGTGTGGCACAGGTATGTCACCCTTTGTCTGCCCCCAGATCCTGCTCACAGCTCCAGGGGTCATCTGTCCCGTTGGATGAAGTCGTGCCTTCCGCGTCTGACTGCAGCATTTACTGGGTAAAATTGGTGTAATAGTTAGAGAGTACTTTTGCCATTTATGTTGTCAGTCGCACGTATATTGACCATTTCAGCTGAATCATTTGATATTTCTGTTCCAGCAAACTGCAGTAAGAAATTTGGACCCAACAATAAGTCTCTAGTGGAATAAAATTACATAAATTTTTTTTGGCCATGACTGCAATTGTTCTGGTTATCAAAGACTCTTCCTAATTCTTTTTTGTTTTTAAAGGCATTGAATAGCCTGTTCATTCTTGGCCGTTTTCTTCTATTCCTCCTCCTCTCCAGTGGGTTGCACAACTTGACATAAAAATCAATAATTCCTCATTGATAATTGCTCTCAGGCTATGACATCAGGATTTTCTGGAAATATAAATTCATAGTGCTGATAGCAGACTATATGATTTCATTCTGGAAACTGGCCAGTACAGTTGGGCTCCCTGATGTACAGGATGCAAGGGAGGAGATGATACAACACTAGTGTGCATGTGTGCCTGACACATTTGGTCTGTGGTTTGTGTTTTGTTTTTGAGGGAACGCAGTGTTACGGAGGACATCTTTGATTCAAGCGTGGCCTGATAAAACCAGAGCATCTCCTTGCTATTAAGTGTTTGAATATTTTATTGTTCAGCTTCACCCTTCCTGTTTTCTGCCTTTGCGTTATTTCTTTTTGCCTGGCAGAGTGAATTAATTGCTGCTTAAAAAGATTGCTGCAGGGATTAGTCTGCCATGGGCATTCTGCTTCTTGCCTTTCCGTAATTCCTGATGGTCCAATGGGTGGGTGTTGGAGGCCTGGGGCAGACCCACGTTGAGGCAGCGCTCTGCTCTGAAGCAGATGTGGTCAAAAGGATTATCAGGAACATTCTTCGTTTGCACGTGGGCGGAGTGGGCTCAGTGTGCAAGTGAGAGAGACCACGGCAGGCGGCTCCAGAAGTTAGGAATTGCAATTAGATGCTGGAACAGTCAACCACAGGATGCTGACGGGGCCAAGAATTTAATAAGGTTCAAAAAGGAGTTGGATGTTTGCTTAGGGGTTAGGAATAGAGGGAGTTGTCAGAATAAATGATTACCAAACGTCTTGGAGGGAGTATCAAACCTTATGTTTTTGAGGCTGTGCTGGTTTCTAGGTATCAGGCTAGATTACCCGGCTTCTGCTGGTTCTGGGCTCTTAGCATTGCAGAGGAGATGCAGGACTAGTCAGATCACTACTTAGTGGTCCACTTTGGCAGTTCTGTGTTCAGAAAACTATCCCCAAGGCGTTTTGGATACTGGGAACATCACATCTGTAGGTTTGGCTTGCAATGTGGTGTCCTCTTGGTTTCAAACACCTTATCGGCGGGCTCCTTGTGGTAAGGGAAGATACTTGGACCCCCAGCAGTAGTACCGTTCCTGTGTGAGCTCCTCACCATGCCTTGGTGAGGATAAGTGTACCTTAGGGGCTAATTTTTAGGCAATACAAGGCAGTGTCAGGGAGAATCCAACCAAACCAGTGAGGCAGAATCATTCTTGGCTAATAAAGCAATATTAAGTACATCCCTGAGCTCGGGCTGTGCACCACCTCGGAGCTAAGCCTGAATCCTTTGCAAGAGACTTTGTAGCTGTGCCTGCTCCTTCCAACGTTGACTCGTACCTCTCCACAAAGCGTTTTATTTCTAAACAAGTTTGCCTCGTGTATGCACTGTGCACACCTCAGGCACTGGAGTGGTCCTTGGGGGGTGGCATGAGCACAGCAGGTTTCATCTCCTGACGTTCCAGCTGGCTCGCCAAGTTCAGTTTGAGCTTAAAGCTGGTTGAAGGCAGTCTTGTTTTCCCTACTCCCTTGTGTTATCCCTGCCTCTCATGCAGCCAGACAAGAGAGCTGAGCCAACTGAAAACTTAACCCTACCCTCTCTAAAAATAACACTGGTTTTCCCCAGTCTCAGTTCCCTGAAGTAGCTTTCTGCCTATCTGTAAAAGCACCAGTGACAATGTAAAGGAGAGGTCAATATAAGGTGGGCAGTTGTTTATGGGGGTGTAGGACAGCATACTTGACACAAATTGGCTTACCCTGTATGCTGAGATACTGTATTTCTTCCAGCAATCTTAATATTAGATGCAAAGCAGAAAAGGGGTTTTATCCCCTTTTTGTTTTGTTTTGTGTGTTGTTTTTTATTTGTGTGGTTGGTTAGGTTTTTTTTTTTAAGAAAAAAGAAACTTTCAGTCCTTGACCTTAGGCTTTGATGAACTGTCTTAATCTGCACAGAGGTTAGTTATTTATTTGGCTGTAAGTTTTAAGATAAAAGAAAATTGGTAAAAATACCATCTGAACTTTAAAGTTATTGTCCTGATTTGAGATTAATTCCAATGCTCTTGGATAAAAATGAAAAGGAGAGAATTTTCATCCTCTTCTGTGTTTGCTGGAAAAACTTGTTGCAATCAAGGGCAGTGATATTGTCAAGGAATGCTTATTAATACTCCCCTTCTCTAGCAGCAGCCTAACTTATTGATAAGTAAATGTTACGCTTTTACATTATGCTTCTACCAGTTTAAAAAAAAAATTCTCTCAAAAAAGACAATAGGATGGAAAGAAACTTCCACGATTTTAGGATATACAGCACCATGGATGAATGAAACCTTGCAGCATATAGTCTGACTGTTGAGGAGTTGGCATTTGTCTGTAGGGTCTGATGACTGTTGAGGAGTTGGCATTTGTCTGTAGGGAATGTCACCAGATTTTTCTTCTAATCGTTTGGGTGGCAAGAGTGAAAGACAATGTTACCTTCGATAAAGCATGGTAAATACCAGGAAAATTAAGAGTTTATTTGTATTGTGATTTTTGTGCTTCAGCTGTAGTTAAGAAGTCAATAGCTTCTTCAGAGCAAGGGTTTTTCTGCCCTGTGGTTTCCTGTGTTTTGAACCTGTCTAGGCAGTGGCTGGGTGAAGGTGGGATGCACCCTGCTTGCTGTGGTACAGGTTCTCTGCTGGGATCACCTATCTCTAATGGGATTCTTGCAGTGGAAGTCAGACCTAACTCCTAAACCCATATTCCACCTGATGAAACCAGGACGGGTTGGTTAGAGCATGCGGAGAGATGATGGGGCAACTATTGCAAAACATACAAAGACTTCCTTTCTTTTTTTCCAAATCGTACTGAGACGTCACAGGTATTCTGGTCTCAAAACCAGTGGAGCCTGCAAAACATGTTTTATGCTATTGGCCTGGTGGAATGTATCCTTCAAGAAGGACCAGAGAGGAGCTTCAGGCCCTTTGGCTGGAGGGCAAAGCTGCACCTGTTAAAAAGACAAGCTCCACGTGATGGTTGAAGCCGGTGGGTGCTGGTGGCAGGAGATGCACGAGGAGGGGGTTATTAACTGGCTCCTGTGTACTCCAGTTCTGGATGGTAGTCATGCATGGTTTTTAAGAACTTAAGTAGGCATCGCACGAATTGTGAGTTGAAACACCTGTGTTTACCTTGGTTATCTCCAAGAAAAGACTTGACGTGGGTTGAAGTGTTCTGCTTGAATGGAACCTGTCTTTATCAGCCACAAGCACTGAGGAGTTGCATGCTAACCACAAAAAAATTGCCACTTAGGAATTTTTACTTGTTATACGAAAAAATTAAAAGGCAAATGAAGAAGTATGTGAAGATTGTATGTTTCCAAGCTCTCTGCAGCCAAGATGTCCAGAAGTACAGGGGATAGTCCTGTAACTTTCCTAATGCTGTAAAAAAAAAAAAAAAACCAAAAAAAAACACCCAAAAACCATAAAAAGCCCCGAATGCTGTGAAACTTGCCGTGCAGTTGTGGAAGTAGCTCTGAGCCTACACACGTGGGGTGGGTGCGTGCGCACGTTCACACATACAACAGTAATTACAATAGCCTAAAATTCATGTCCCGACCGCAATGATGTTGCTCCGTTTTTCAGTAACTGAGACAGGAATTTGGCCCGGCGAAGGAGGTTGAAACGCTGTCAGTTGGCCCCGGTGATCCAGAAGCATTCCTGCCTGTTATAAGAAACATGTGCATTTTATGTTCGCAGGCGGTGATTGCCGTACACCAGAATGCAGAGTACTACTTGCTTCTGCTGCTTCTTCTCCGACTCAGACTGGACTTGACTAGTTTATATTAACCAAGTGGGAGAAAGGAGACATAGTGTAAACCCTGAGAGCTTGGGAGTCACTTAAAAGTCCTGTTCCAGTAGCAATTCTTTGTAGCTTTCTGTCGAAAGGATAGGGGTACGAGCCTACTCGAAAGGGGTAATGTGTGAAATAGTTTTATAATGTTCTTTAAGAGTAGTAGGGATTACACAAGTAGGGTTTACGATACATTGGTGCCCTCATAAAGCCTTTTTTCTTTGCCTGTTGCTCAGAATCGCTGAGGGTGGCAGGTGCCTTTGGAGACAGCCTGGTCCCATTCCCCAGCTCAAAGCGGGGGCAGCCAGAGGGGGTTGCTCAGGACCCTGGCTGGTTGTGTTTTGAGTATCTCCAAGGATGGAGATTCCACAGTGTCTCTGGGTAACCTGTTACAGTGATTTTCACAGTAAAAAACCAAACCAAAAAAAAGCGTATATTTATATGGAATCGTCAGTATGTCAATTGGTGTCCTTTAACTGCAGAGCCCTAGAGAGGAGCCTGGCTCCCATCTTCTCTACTCCCCTCCACTGAGTGGTCTTGGCTCACTCAACCTTTCCTTGTATGACAGATCTCTAGTCTCTTAATCATCTCTGTGGACTTGTGCTTCACTGGACTTGTGCTTTTACATCCACGCCTCTCGTGCTGGGAAGCCCAGCACAGGACCCAGTACTGCTGAGGTGGCTCCCCCAGCACTGAGCAGAAGGGAAGGATCAATCACCTCCCTCCATCTGCTGGAACTCTTCCTACTGCAGGCTGGGATCTGTTGGCTGTCTTTGTTACAGAGGCATGCTGCTGGCTCATGTTCAACTTGTCTACCAGGACCCCCGACTCCTTCTCTGCCAAGCTGCTTTCCAGCCAGTTGGCCCCCAACGTGTGCTGGTACTTGGGGTGGTTCCTCTCCGGGTGCAGAACTCCATATTTTTTTGTTGCTGAGCTTCATGAGATTCCTATCAGCACACTTCTCCAGCCTGTCAAGGTGACTCTGAATGGCAACACAACCCTCTGGTGCTACCAGCTGTTCCTCCTGGTTTTGTGTAATCTGAAAGTTTGCTGAGGCTGCACTCTGTCCCATCATCTAGGTCATTAATGAATGTGTTAAACAGTATTGGCCCCAGTATCACTTTCTGGAGTAACACCACTGGTGACTGTCCTCCAGCTGGACTTCACCACTTACCACAATCATAGAATCATAGAATTGCCCAGGCCGAAGGGACCTCCAAAGGCCATCTAGTCCGACCCCCCCGCAGTCAGCAGGGACACCCCCAACTAGACCAGGTTGCCCAGGGCCTCGTCGAGCCTCTCCTTGAATATCTCCAGGGAAGGGGCCTCAACCACCTCCCTGGGCAACCTGTTCCAGTGCTCCACCACCCTCACAGTGAAGAACCCTCTCCTCATCTCCAGTCTAAATCTGTTCCCCTCCAGCTTGAAGCCATTGCCCCACGTCCTGTCACTGCAGGCCTTTCTAAACAGGTTCTCCCCAGCCTTCCTGTAGCCCCCTCAGGTACTGGAAGGCTGCTATTAGGTCTCCCCGGAGCCTCCTCTTCTCCAGGCTGAACAACCCCAGCTCCCTCAGCCTGTCCTTGTAGCAGAGGTGCTCCATCCCCCTGATCATCCTCGTGGCCCTCCTCTGGACCCTCTCCATCAGGTCCATGTCCTTCTTATATTGAGGGCTCCAGACCTGCACACAATCCTTTGAGCCTAGCAGCTCAGCCAGTTTTCAGTCCACCTCACTTTCTGCTCATCCAGCCTATTTAGAAGTTGTATGAGGTTAAAATCTGTATCAGTAAATAGAGACACATCAAACCGTTCCTAGTTCAAAAACGCAGATAAATATTACTGGAAATAAGAGATTAAAATGGAAAAACAGACAGAGAGAAGGCTGCAAAAGAACAGGGAGAAGAAAGGAGGTGCATAAGTACAGTTCTGGGTGGAAGAGGAGTTCTGCTAATTAGCTGTGGCTTAGCTTTTCCTTTGTCTTAAGAGACTTTGGAAGTGTGGACTGATATTTCTTTTTTTTTTTAACTTTTTGGGGGGTTTTGTTTGAGAAAAGTAAGTCAAAACGATAGGAAGGAAAAGTTCACAATCTTGTTTGGGGATCTCAAAAATCCTGAGCCTTGCCATGGCTCAGTTTCACAAGGACACCTAGCTGGAATCACTGTACTGGATTCAAACCCTTCTTGTCCCCATAGGAGAACAACCTTCCTTTGGTTATTGCTGATTTATACAAACTTTTCTCTCTTGAGTAGGGGAAATGATCCAGTACTTAATTATTAGGCATTGTGAACCTCAAGGTTATGCATGTTCTGTACACGTTTATCTCAGCTTGTTCTGTTTAAATTGATACTAATTGGTTTTGTTGAAAGCAAAACTCCTGATAAGATGTCTCGTTATCAGCGTTCCCGCTCGGCTAATTAAACCCCTGAGACAGCATTGCTATATGTTTTTTTTCTTTCCGCTATGAAAAAGGTGTTTATTTTGTTCATAGGCGTATGAATTCCTGTATTGCAACTATCACCTCTCTTGTTACAAAGGGGTTTATCTTGCTGAGGGCCGCTCCGGCAAATTCTGTGGTCAATCTATCTGTTGAGACAAAGCAGCCAGAGACTGCCCAGGGAGGTGTTGGTAGGCCAAATGCCACTATAATTGGATGGTTAATTATAGTCAAGGTCGTTTGGAAACTTGTGTCCCTGTTAGTATTTCTGAGACCAAACATCCCCTTTCCACATACTGGAAATACTGCTGTGGATATCATAAACTGGGATAGCCTAGAAAAGAACTCAATCCTAAAATGTGCGTGGGTGTGAATGCCACCAGGTTCCCTATGGAGCTGGGTATCAGCCAACAGCTGGTTCCCCTTTAGGACAGAGAAGCAACCACCAATACGGGAGCATCAAATGAATGTGTTTGGACACCTTAAAAAAAGTCTCCCCTTTCCACCTAACCCCTGACCACTGAGTTAAGATACGTTTCAGTGCAAATGCTTGTAATAGATTTGGTCCTAAAAATGTGCTTTGTGTATTCTGGAAAATCACTCTATTTTTTAAATTGTATTTTAAGGCTGGCATGTGCTGATTCTGTTTGTGTAGGCTTTTACGTGTGCTTCCCTGGAATAGGATTACACGTTCAGTTAGAGATTTATAGGGTCGTTTCTGTGTAAATTGTTGGTGCCTCTGGCTTTGGTTCAGTTGTGAGCAGTGACAGGACAGCCTAGAGGGCAATATGTTGTGATAGTCATGTAGCATCTCGTTAGGCCTTTAAGGTGAGAGAATTTCCATTCATTTAGTTGGCTGGCTTATTGGGACACCTTGCCTCTTTTCAGTAAGTAGTACACAGATTAATCTAGTACGTAGATTCATCCACTGCACCTTCCCTTGCAAAATATATATTTGCAGGCTAGCTGATGACTCTGTTTTTTAACAACTACTAATATTTTACTGTTTCAAAAGAACTGTTATGTAAAGAAGAAATAAGATCTTGATCTTTCCAAATGTCTTTCTGAAAAATAAGCAACCTTCTCATTGGAAATTGTTTTAAGACATGTCACGTTTGTTGTTTAAAGTCTATTTGAGAGTCTGTATGTTCCTTTCTTGTGATTTGTGTGACAGCATATTTGTTTCCTGACCTGGCCTATGGTTGTTACTTGTAGCCTCCCTACTTGTTTAGGGCACTGCCATGATCATAAACTTCAATGGGAGCAGTCAAGGCTTGTAGAAAATGAGGCTGTGAGTTGAGGAGCTATCTTGTTTGTTAACATTTTCTGTCTGAACTGGAAACCAGTAATAGTAAAAGAAGCATGAAAACCAGTGAGAAACTACACAAGGACAGGGTTTGCTGTTGTATAAGGGGTGTTGCAGGTCACCCTCTGGCAACAGGTATTGCTAAGATTCCTGAATTCACAGGAACGGCTGGATCCATGTGATATTAGCTCCACCACTGAGAATTGGAGAGGTTGAAAAAAACAAGGACAAGTTGACCGACCGGCCTGACCGCTGGATTCCTATACTTTGTTTTAAGCCAGGTCATCACCTTTCCTTTCTTTCTTCTACCGGACTCCTCTAAGTGATGGTGACAGTGAGTAATTTTATATGTTGGTTTTCCTCGGTACTTCTAACGCTCCAGTACAGTTGGTATGTGTTAGCGGTAACATTTGAAAGTAATTTTTTTTCTTCACTTTCTTTCTGAAGGTAGTTGACCTTCATTCTGCCACATATAAGCTAAAAGGACATTGTTTTTATAAGCTGTTCTGAACAGCTTATCGAACCTTTTCGTGACTACCACAAGAGGTTTTTAGGACTAATTTCCTAGGAAAAAAGTGTGAGTCTGTAGGTTGGTGCTACCAGGATATCTCCTTCCAATGACAGCACGCTTTTCCTTCTGGAAAACTGTACAAATGGATTTTTCTTTCCTCCCTGTTGACCCAACGATGGATGGAGTTGTAGATGCAACGTACCTTAAGCTGAAGCTTCGGTAGAGTGCTTCCTCTTCAGTGGATTTGTAGATGGGAGCGGTCCCAGGCTAAAAGGTGTCTGTTTTCATTCTTTGTTCACTGCTAGACATTTCAGGGCTCCTGACTTTTTCTCAACCCCTTTGGTTTTGTCAAAATCTTTTGTCCTCCTTGCTTTAATAGATTGTCCATTGATTCCACGTTGTTTGGACAAACAGTAACGCATTTCATTCCGTACTGCTTGCCTGAAGGCACAGGCTAACGTACTTCAGATAAATGAGAGCTTGGGTAAAACAGTAGGGGAGTGTGTGTGTCCCCCTCTGCTCTGCCCTGGGGAGGCCCCAGCTGGAGCACTGGGTCCAGTTTTGGGCTCCCCAGTTCCAGAAGGACAGGGAACTGCTGGAGAGGGGACAGCAGAGGGCTACAAAGATGATGAGGGGCCTGGAGCATCTCTCTTATGAGGAGAGGCTGAGGGACTTGGGTCTTTTTAGTCTGGAGAAGAGAAGGCTGAGGGGGGATCTGATCAATGCTTATAAATACTTCAAGGGTGGGTGTCAGGAGGATGGGGCCAATCTTTTTTCAGTGGTGCCCAGTGGCAGGACAAGGGGCAATGGACACAAACTTGGACATAAGAAGTTCCACCTAAACATGAGGAGGAACATCCTTCCTGTGAGGGTGGCAGAGCCCTGGAAGAGGCTGCCCGAGGGGTGGTGGAGTCTCCTTCTCTGGAGACATTCAAACCCACCTGGACACGTTCCTGTTTAACCTGCTTTGGCAGGGGGTTGGACTAGGTGATCTCCAGAGGTTCCTTCCAACCCCATATCATTCTGTGAAAAGGATCATCTTCTTCCCTCTGCTCCAGAAAGCTGGTGCCTTGTGATGAGAGGATGGAAAAGGGAGGGAGGGGAGAGGAGGAAAACATCTGAGGTGCTTTATCAGATGAGGGTGAGCCCAGAAGCATGAGACAGCACAGATACCAGATTTGAGCACATATTGCTCGGTCTTGGTGGAGAGTGCTGCTGTGCGAGGAGGGGAAGGTACATCAGCCCCTTAATTAGCTATGCCTCTTCACTGACTTTAGGTCATTAGGAGCTGTGTGGTGTTTGCTTTGTCTGTGTCCATGTATTCTGGTTCCCAGCAGACTGTTCCTAAAGTGGCACAAGTCGAACTTAAGAAGAGTTCTTCTAGGCTGGAGTAAGTCCCAGGACTGAGCATTCTAGCAGTATAGATGTGAGGTGCTTTTTAAATTCTGTATTTGTCTAAGAAAATCTGTACAAAAAAGAGAAAACAAAGGTCAAAAATCCATAGGTCTGCACTCCTGAATTGCTTTTTCCACATACTTTGTTCCTTCTTTTTTTTCTTTTTTTTTTTTCTTTTTGCTTCTCCGCAGTTATCAGCTTTTTATTGTTCATAGAGAGACAAACAGACTCTTGTCCCCGAGGGAAGGGGGCGGCGGGAAGGCCCGGGTAAGCGGGGAGGAATGTCCTGCTCGCTGCCTTGCTCCAGCTCCAGCTCGAAGCCGTGGTGGGGGGGTGGGATCTCAATGTAGAAGGAGCAGCAAAGTGTCAGAAAACAAGCGACAATGAAAACCAAAATGCGGCCAGTAACCTTGGGGCTCTGACACTGAGCAAATGTTTATCAGAGGAAGATTCTGCTGGACATCACCGGATAAGAATGAGTTGATGTCACTCTTGGCAAGGGCGGGAGCTCGGTTTTTTCCACACAAACAGCACAACACAGCAAGGGGAAAGGAGAGGGATGGGTGGGAAGGAGGGGAGGGGGAAGAGGAAGAGGAGGAGAGCGCTGTTTGCTATAAATTGGACAAATAAAAATATATAAAAGCGTGGCTTGTTTTGTTGGAAGGAGCCTCAGTGCTGGGACATAAATAGACAAAGGTTAAGGATGCTTCAGGGCTCCTCCTCCACTGCGGCTCTGGAGAGCTGTACACAGATTCCTGACGGCCGTTGCGTAATTTGCTTTGACTTGCTCCCGGTCGAGAGCGTACTATGGGCTCATTCCTGTGGCCCTTATTCAACAAAACCTCATTTGGCTTTAATGGGAATTTTTGCTTGAATAAAGAAGTTCAGCTTTTGTGACCTCTGGTAGCTTCAGTGCCTGGCCAATGAATAGCAGGACCTCCCCTCGCCCTCAACCCCTGCATACCCTGCTTTTAAAGCTTCGTCGTATTTTGTACTTCAAGTAATGCAACGTTTTCTCTGCAGAGAGACTTAGCTCAGGCAGCCAGCAGAAGAGCAAAAGCTGCCTGCCAACAGGTACCTCTCTGAAGCGAAGTAACTACTGGTATTTGGTGAATTTGACAGTGAGTGGTATTGGAAAGCACCTCAGAAAAGGTGTAGATATAATGAGTGAATGTTGTGATGGAGCAATTGTAGGAAAAAAATGCTTCTAAAACCAAAACAGAGAGTCTTCTAAAACCCCAAAAGCGTGGGAAATCATTAACAGCATCTGATCTATGAGCTGTCTGTACCAGAACACCTACTGCTAGTTATCCCCTCTATGAATGCTCTTGTTGAGCATAGAAGTGACACAACTATTTATTTATTTATTTAAAACATACGACTTGGTCTAATAACTTTTTTTTTTCTTTTTTTCCTCCTCCCCTTAACAAAAATAGGAGCTGTGTGGTGTTTGCTTTGTCTGTGTCCATGTATTCTGGTTCCCAGCAGACTGTTCCTAAAGTGGCACAAGTCGAACTTAAGAAGAGTTCTTCTAGGCTGGAGTAAGTCCCAGGACTGAGCATTCTAGCAGTATAGATGTGAGGTGCTTTCTAAATTCTGTATTTGTCCCTTTCCTCATCTCCACCACGTCTACGAGTTCCTACGAGCAGCCTGCAGCTACCCAAACATCTGTAAGGTATTTGTGTAGTTAGCAAACAGCCTTGCAGGATATTGAGCACTTGTGGAAAATTGGGCCATTATTTTTCAGAACGTAAACGGATTTACAGGCTGGACTGTTGGGGGCACAAACTTTGCAAATCAATTTAACAGTGCAACTTATATTCAACTGACTCTCTTCACCAGGCTTTTATCACCTCTGTGATAGGGTGGGAAGGCAGAGCTTTACATTCGACCCCCTCCTTACACGATTCCTTTAGGTATATGTGACTCTCCGGAAGCTTTTCAATTGGATGACTTCCTGCTAGATCGCTCTATCTCATTCAAAAAAATTCGGCTGGCGCGGCGTTGATTGAAAAGATTGGAGTGCTCTCTGTTGAATGACCTTACCAGACATGTGCACGCTTCAGACCTCTTCTGAGATGACTCAGCTGTGGGTATGAGCAAAGAAGAGCGCGCCAGGCTTCGAGGCAGACTGGCCAAGGAAAAGCTGTTGTGTTTGTGCTGGAGCAGGGTAAGCTGGGAAGTAAAGCTTCCCAGTTTAAGAGGTGAAGAAGAGCAGGCGGGGTGAAGCGGGAAGGAGGAACGGTCAGGTTTGTTGTGTGCTCCACTCCTTTGCTGAAAGCTGTTGGAATCGAAGAAACCATTTAACTACTGCTGCACGTGCTGTCCTCCTCTGCCAACATTAAGTCAGAAGAAGAGGAAAAAAAAATAAAAATAGCACATATTCATTAACAAGAGAGTTGAATGAAAACTTTTAAGATACTAATACGTTTCTAAGAGAGTCTTAAGGACTCAAGGCTCAGGACTTTCACGTTTTAACATGTTCTAAATTGTTTTGTACCTTAACTTTAAGGCAGTTGAGGAGTAGATACTGTTGTATGTTGTTGTCATTCCTGTCTTCTCTAGAGTTAGTTTTCCTATTTTCTTTCTCCCCCAACCCAAGGAGAGATGCATATGTGTTTTGGGCCCCCTACCACAAGAAAGACATTGAGGTGCTGGAGTGGGTCCAGAGAAGGGCAACAAAGCTGGTGAGGGGTCTGGAGAGTAAGTCTTATAAGGAGAGGCTGAGGGAGCTGGGGGTGTTCAGTCTGGAGAAGAGGAGGCTGAGAGGAGACCTTATTGCTCTCTCCAACTCCCTGAAAGGAGGGTGTAGAGAGGTGGGGGTCGGTCTATTCTCTCAAGTTACAGATGACAGGACAAGGGGTAATGGGTTCAAGTTGCGCCAGGGGAGGTTTAGACTGGACATTAGGAAACAATTCTTCACAGAAGGAGTGGTCAGGCATTGGAACAGGCTGCCCAGGGAGGTGGTGGAGTCACCCACCATCCCTGGCTGTGTTTAAGAGCCGTTTAGATGTGGTGTTGGGGGATATGGTGTAGGGGAGAACTTTAGAGTAGGGTAGATGGTTGGACTCGATGATCCCAAGGGTCTCTTCCAGCCTAGATGATTCTGTGATTCTGTGTCTGCACTACCATGGTTTGTCATCAAGTTGCTTTTAGACTTTTTTTGCTAGAGTGGAGGTGTGGAGTCAACACGTTGATATGTGTTCATATTAGTGAAAACAAGAAATGCTCCATGATTTCAGATTAAAAAATGGTGAGGCTCTTCTGTCATCACCCCTGTGGTTACAATTCCCAGATAATCAAAATTCTTCCCCTACAACTTCTAAAAATGAATTATGGTTGGTCTCCTTATGCATCCCTTTTCTGAAAGCTACGTCTGAGCCTGTTTTTGTACAGTTTGAAAGAGCAGTGCAAAAATCATTGCCAAAGTGGATATGTTTATGTAGGACCCTCTACCAAAACAGTATCTGGAACAGCTACTTTCTGTTAACAGCTGCAGGTAACCTGATGTTACCTGTGAGCCTAATGTCAACAAAGTTTAAGCATGCAAGGTCTATCACCTTCATAAGAAACCTAAGAAATTATGGATGGTATATGGATGTAGTGTTAAATAACATCTTTCTCATCTGTCATTTTAAAATAGGAGGAAATACAGGTAATGTCCCACTAAATGTTTAATTTTTCAATTGTTTTAATGTATAATCTCGAAAAATTAATTTGGAAGCGTTCTGCCTTCTTTTCCTTTTTTTTTTCCTCTCCCTATTTTTATAACAAAGAAGAGTATTTGCCTGGGAACAAGGCTGTCTTTGGCTTTACAGCTCATCCCTTCCTGGTATTTTAATTCTTATCTGGAGTCAGAACCTTCTGCACAGAACATAAGAATTAACTGCTGTCAGTGTGGCAGAAGAAGTTGTTTCAGATGGTGAGTGAAGAGAAATGGAGCTTTATGGGGATGTATACATATTAATGTAGAATAATGTGGCTTTCTGGTTTTCTTGAGCTGCCTTTCTGCCCAGCAATACATTGCAGAGGGGGAGAGGTGTCCGTCTGGAACTCTTTTTTTTTTTTTTTTTTTTTTTTTTTTCTCAGGGGCTCCTCCTGGATGCTGCAGGATGCAGGGAGCCTGGGTGCTGCTGGCAGAGCAGTCCCATGGCAGCCAGGCACTTGGAGCTCAGGAGATGGGTGCTGCTCCTCCAGCCGGGGAGATGAATTTGGTGATACCAGGGGAGCAAGCCTTGTTTCTTAATGCCTAAGCCTCAGTGGCTGAGCTTTGCAGCGCCGCGCTCCCATCCAGGTCCCTCCTTAATCACTGGAAAGGTTACAGCGCCGGAGCCTTGCCAGGCCTCATAGCTGGCTTTGTGCACGGGCAGTACCCAGCAGAGATGTGTTAATTGAAATGCCGTTAAGTTCCTCTTATAGTAAACCAAGTCAGAAAGTCTGCTTTGTTTGGGTTTGTTTTTTTTTTAAAGCCATACCAGATAAAGTACTCAACAGTTGAGTAACTATTTGGTGGTTTTAGTTTTATTTGGCTATAGAATCATAGAATCATTCAGGTTGGAAAAATGCCGTTAAGTTCCTCTTATAGTAAACCAAGTCAGAAAGTCTGCTTTGTTTGGGTTTGTTTTTTTTTTAAAGCCATACCAGATAAAGTACTCAACAGTTGAGTAACTATTTGGTGGTTTTAGTTTTATTTGGCTATAGAATCATAGAATCATTCAGGTTGGAAGAGACCCTTGGGATCATCGAGTCCAACCATCTCCCCTACTCTACAAAGTCCTCCCCTACACCATGTCCCTCAGCACTGCATCTAAACATCCCTTAAACACATCCAGGGATGGTGACTCCCCCCCCTCCCTGGGCAGCCTGTTCCAATGCCCGACCACTCTCTGTGTGAAAAATTCCTTCCTAATGTTCAGTCTAAACCTACCTTGTTGGAGCTTGAAGCCGTTCCCTCTCGTTCTGTCATTAATTACTTGTGAGAAGGGACCAGCACCAACCTCTCTACAGTGTCCTTTCAAGTAGTTGTAGAGAGTGATGAGGTCTCCCCTCAGCCTCCTCTTCCTCAAACTAAACAGTCCCAGCTCCTTCAGCTGCTCTTCATATGATTTGTCTTCCAGGCCCTTCACTAGTTTCATTGCCCTATTGTGCATATCTTCCAGTGTTATGAGAAAAAGGAGTAGACGGATGTCCTTGCCTACCTGTAATTACTCTAACTGGTGATATTCTGATGCTGTATGCATCCATAACATGATGTATATTTTTTTTCTCTCTCTTAGTATGGTCAAAGGATGCCGACAGTGAGCCTTATAATTTTGCATGCTGGTCTCTACCCCAGACTGAGGAAGAATTGTGTCCAGTTTTGGGCACCTCAATACAAGAGAGATCTGGAGGTGCTGGAGCAGGTGCAGAGGAGGGCAACGAAGCTGGTGAAGGGCCTAGAAAACAAATCATATGAGGAGCGGTTGAAGGAGCTGGGGCTGTTTAGTTTGAGGAAGAGGAGGCTGAGGGGAGACCTCATCACTCTCTACAACTACTTGAAAGGACACTGTAGAGAGGTTGGTGCTGGTCTCTTCTCACAGGTAATTAGCAATAGAACAAGAGGGAACGGCTTCAAGCTCCAACAGGGTAGGTTTAGAGCTGCCCAGGGAGGTGGTGGAGTCCCCATCCCTGGCTGTGTTTAAGGGCCGTTTGGATGCAGTGCTGAGGGACATGGTGTAGGGGAGGACTTTGTAGAGTAGGGGAGATGGTTGGACTCGATGATCCCAAGGGTCTCTTCCAACCTAGACGATTCTATGAATGTCTGTCTGTCTCCAGATCATCCCCAGAGTGGGAGAGCTGATCTAACAGCTGAGAAGCAGCAGCACTTACCTCTGTAATTTTATGCTGCTTCTGGGGCTTATAGGCCCCCTTGTGAGCCAGTTTGGCTTGCTGGGCTGATGGGGAACTCATAGTGACAAGCCGGTGGTTTTTGGGTAGGTTGATGAGCTGAATCCACCTGTGTTTTTGGGTAGGTTGATGAGCTGAATCCACCTGTGTTTTTGGGTAGGTTGATGAGCTGAATCCACCTGTGTTTTTGGGTAGGTTGATGAGCTGAATCCACCTGTGTTTTTGGGTAGGTTGATGAGCTGAATCCACCTGTGTTTTTGGGTAGGTTGATGAGCTGAATCCACCTGTGTTTTTGGGTAGGTTGATGAGCTGAATCCACCTGTGTTTTTGGGTAGGTTGATGAGCTGAATCCACCTGTGTTTTTGGGTAGGTTGATGAGCTGAATCCACCTGTGTTTTTGGGTAGGTTGATGAGCTGAATCCACCTGTGTTTTTGGGTAGGTTGATGAGCTGAATCCACCTGTGTTTTTGGGTAGGTTGACGAGCTGTATCCACCAGCTGAATCCGGTTCTCGGTGAGAACCAGAACTGGTACAAGGATGGGGCTGGGCCTGCCAAGGAGGGGGAGCAGCAGAGAGCCCCTTTTCAGCAGCAGAGTGCCCCAAAATGAGCTCAGGCTGTAGTTCTGTGAGGGTACCTTCTTAAACAGGACACGGGGCTTTTTCTGACTGCCAGGAGGCTTTCTGGCTATAAAGGCCGTGTAGGTCTTGTAATGGACCTTGGAAGTACCTTGCAGGAGATGGGATTTAGGATGAGCAAAGCTCCACCTACCACATACTTAGAACTGTTATGGTGAGGAAGTGAAGTTCTGCTATAAAATGACGGATACTTTCCATGACAGACTTAGGAAATAGGTTCGTGCTGTGTGTGAGCACACCATCAGCAGACTGTATATTTAAAAAAAAAAAAAAAAAA
>NW_015091152.1:698498-741478 GCF_001431845.1 Calidris pugnax
TACAGCTGCAGTGTTTGGGGGGTGGGGGATTAAGTGGAGGGAGAAAAGAATTGTTATATTCTGGGTATCTGTAACCACAGAGGGAGTGACGCATGTGCTTGGTGGAGCTGGAATGTGGAAGTTGTCGGGGCTGGCTCCGAGATGTGTCTCCCCAGGCTGATGGCCACGCTGGGACTCGGGTCATTGTCTTCCAGCGTGGGGAGCCAGGGCTCAAGAAGCTCCCAGGCTCACTAACCCTGGGCCATTCCTTGTCCTAACTGTTAATGGCAGTACTCCTGGAATACCATTACCTACGGGTTGCCTATAAAGACACGATCACACAAACGTTATCATTAGTTATTCAAAGCTTGCTTAAGTAGCAGCTTATTTTAACAGTAAGGTGATCCTCTTTCATAATGTTTTACTAGCAAGTTTATTTACTGAAGTGCAAAGGGAATGTAAACTGTCTACTACAGAAGAGGTGCAATTTGCTTGATTTTCCCCCCACCCCACCCCCGGGGATTTTGAAACACTTCATGGTAGGGATTCTTTATTGTGCTTTGTCTTTCTTCAAGGCACTTTGCCACTTGACAGTATTTGACAGGAGATGATAAACGTGGAGGTAATACAGAGCACAGCAGGCCACTTACTTCTGCGTAACTGTTGAATGTTTTAGGTGCCCTAATAAGCCCTGCAAAGCTGAGTGATTAGTTTATTAAATACACTGTCAAAAGTAAATAGTGTGTGTATTGTCGCCTCCTTCTCTCCCTAACTCAACCTTTGAGTAATTTCAATATCCTAAATTTAGTTGTTATAATTTCATGCCAGCTCCATGTTTCCTTCTGGCCAGGGAAAGTACCCTTCTTTTGTAATACAATGCTGGGAACAGCAATAGTTATTTAGATACCAGTACTGCTGGGAAAATGACATCCATTGTATCCCTTGAGTTACTTCTAAAATTGGTTCTAACGGATGTGGGAAAAGAATCGAAGAGACAGAGAAGTACATCAGTGCTTGAGTTTGGCTAACTTCAATTAGGAAGGTAGGAACAAAACCCAAAGATTTAAGTAGAAGTTGGAGAGCTAAGGCAGGGATGAAAGTGTTGGTTCAGAGTTCAGCAGCAGGCGTTCACAGAAGAAATGTCAGATGGGGTAGGATCATTTAAATAGAAAATGGCTCTTCCTGAATAATTTTGTGCTGTTCGGGCAATGTGGCTGCCAAGGAAAGAAATTTAATTGTCTGAAGGCACCCAGGTTCCCAAAGTGATGCTTTCTCATTTTGTACTGGAGAAATGCAGTGGGTAGACCCTCTCTCTCCTTTACTCAGTTTGACTTGCTAGGAGATAACCACTTACTGTAATAAAGAAAACAGTCCAGTAAGGAGCAATTAACGTAATTTCTGTGAAGTTATATGATGTATGAGCTATGTAATTATGAGTTGTATCATTTAAAAAGTTTCATCAGCCCCGCTTGGACTTTGCTACTCCTGAGTAGTGCAGCCCTTCCAAGTCATGCTGATAAAGCCTTCAGAGAAGAAATAAATATTATCCAAGTTAAAATTAAAATACCAGAATCAGCCCAGTGCTTTGTTTGCGATTATAAAGCGTCGATAAAAAGTTTCATCAACAGATCCTGTTACTTATTTAAAAGGAACTCTTTAAGCTAAGCTACCTTTAAAATGTTTTCTGCCACTTCTAAAACGGTTTTCTCCATCTCTGGAAAACTGAAGTTTTGGAGATGCTGAATCTGGAAGTAAATGGCCTGTTCATCAGTCTCGCTCTGTGCCATGCCGTGGCAATAAATTGCAAACAGAAAACTCTCAAGTTGACATCTGAACTGAAGAAAGTGCCTGAAAGTTTGGAGAAAACCACCAGACAGCAATATCGGTTAATCTAATAAAAGATGTTACTTGTTGAAGAAGCACACCTCAGTTACAGGCATGTCGTAGATGTAATCTGCGAGCCCGAAGCGCCTGGGCATTTTGCCTTAAATCATCTTTCCTATGAGCAAGTTACTGTGGAGAAAACTAGCTGGTGAACTCAGGCTGGCAGCACTTCAGCGACGCTGTACTAATTGCCTGGGTGTGCTTTTGCCTCTTCGTAAAAGCGGCGCAGGGTACTCTGCCCCCCCTGAATTTACTGGGGGTTAGTGTGTGTGGTCAGTGCAGAACAGCAAACGTGCCCCAACTTCACGTGGGTGCCCTGGTGCTCAGAGGTGACTTTAGAATCATAGAATCGTTCAGGTTGGAAGAGACCCTTGGGATCATCGAGTCCAACCATCTCCCCTACTCTACAAAGTTCTCCCCTACACCATATCCCCCAACACGCATCTAAACAACTCTTAAACACATCCAGGGATGGGGACTCCACCCCCTCCCTGGGCAGCCTGTTCCAATGCCCGACCACTCTTTCGGTGAAAAATTCCTTCCTAATGTCCAGTCTAAACCTCCCCTGTTGGAGCTTGAAGCCGTTCCCTCTTGTTCTGTCACTGATTACCTGTGAGAAGAGACCAGCACCAACCTCTCTACAGTTCCTTTCAAGTAGTTGTAGAGAGAAAGATGCCACCTTTCCTCTAAGCCACTGAACACTGGTTTTTGAGTGTGGGGTTTTTTGTTTTTTTTTTTTTTTCCTGCTAGTGTGTGCTATGTCTGGTGGGTGAATATCCATGCACTTTTGCCTAAAATAAAATAAAGATTGCTGTGAGGCTAATCTTTGTTACTAGTAAGAGAATCAACTAAATGAGTTTTAGCTTGTAGATTTTTGTTGGGTCTTTTTTATTATTTTATTTTTAAAAAAAAAGAGTTAATTTGTCCCTGCTGTCCCTTTTCTCATCCATGTACAGCCTAGAAAACTTGGCGTCAGCTGGCAAATTTCAACCAAACTTTGCAGTGGGAGGGAGGTGCGAGAGGTAGTTAAGGTCCTATTATTTCAAGGAAGATTGGTGAACAGGTAAAGTTCAAACTCTCAGTGCTTTGGAGGCATAAAAACCCTGAAGTGGCAATTTGCTGTTGCTAAAAACAGAGATGTCCCTCTCTGTCTTTTCCTTCCCTTCCCTTCCCTCTCTCCTGGGACTAGCTCTAGTTTTTGATTTCCTGGTGCTGTGATTCCTTTTGCTACCCTAGAGGAAAAAGAAAACCACTGGATTAGTTTGCTCTGGTTTTAGTGAAGTGAATCGTTTTCTGTGCAAGAGCTGTGGTGAGACACATGATAAGGAAGATGGGAGTTGGACCTTCCCTTTTGTGGAGCATATATGTGGGCGTCGGAGGGAAGAAGCTGTTGATTTGGCTCTGGTTGTCTTATGAACCTTTATTAGATGCCTGGGAATGTGTGTGGGAGAGCCCGTGTCGATGCTCCGTGCTGATGGTGATGTAGGAAAGCAGGCTCCCCTGCCTCCTGCCCTGATGGCGTTTGGTATTTGAGGGTGGGAGAAGGGGAGGAAGGGATGTTCTGGCAGTGAAGTCATTAGGCCGAGGGACAGCAGTTTCCATGTGGTCTCAGATAAATAATTTAATCTCCTGGCGCCTCAATTCCTCATCTTCTAAAATGACGTTTGTCTTCTGGCCTCTTGGTTTGCAGAGCACTTAGGGTAACGGGGTCAGTTGTACCCTGCGGGTATCACGTGCGTAAGCAGTCAAATGGCAGTAGGTCTTGGGTCTCTCCAAGAGGTTTTTTTGAAATAAATAAATAAAAGTTATTGCATGACACAGGACCATCGTCTCTTGCTTCCCTCTGAACCACCCCATCCATTTTTTCAGTCTTCTGCCTATTTTTATACTTTGGGGTGTGTTGCAGGAAGTTGGCCACGCAACATTGCAACTGCGCGGTCAAACCCACTTCTTGTCCCTAGTACTTCTGTGCTCTAGAAGTGAAAAATCAGTGGGGAGATGGACCCTGGGGGGGATCAGTGGGATAGGATCTTGGCTGCAAATGAGGAAGTATTTCTTTTCAAATGGAAATTTTTATTTAGAATTTTTTTTTTTTCTAACTGAGACACTTGTGGTTTGTAACAGTCTTCAAAGTCCTGGTCATGATCAGGCTCCATTGTGCTAACTGCTGCACAGGTCATACAAAGCACGGGGCAAAAGTCATCCCATCAGAGAAGCTGCAAGCTTAGTGGTGCAAAAAATGGTGTGCACACTTACTGAGTATGTATAGCCATCCTTACGTGAAAGGAAAAAGCTTTAATGATGTATAGAAATCTTTGCAGGATCTGGTCCTAAGCAAAAATGAGGCTCAAAAGGAAAGCAGAAATATCACAAACAAATACTCTTTTAGTGTAATAATAATAATAATGATGATGATAACAACAACCCCCCCCTCTGAATCACAATTTCTGCTAACATAAGTTAAGTGACCTTAATAGGTAGAAAAACCTGAAAGTGTGGGGGTTTTGTCTTGGAATTGTAGCAAACTATGTTTTTGTAGAAGCCTGAATGTCTCGAATCTTCTCAATGTTTGTTTTTTGAGACAAATGGTGGAGGAAGGAAAGGGGAGATGATTTATATATCTGGGTAAGTAAATGTCTCACAGGCAATAGGTTAAACTGCGTTAGGAGGCCAAGGTGCAGTATTCATCCTGAGAGCATATTTGAGCTCTGCGGTCAGAAAAGTTGCCTGCTAAACGATGTGACAAGATGAGAGTCTTCAGCCCATCTGTCACCCATGCAGAAGTAAAGGATCACATGGTGCCGACTCCAAAGTAGAGAGAAAATCTGCTGTTACAGCCAACATTCCTTGCCACAATACAAATGTGTTCTTTGCTCACATAATAGCTATTCAGTTTGCCTACAGTCATTGTGTTCCCCCATTAAAGTTCAAAGGAATTGAAAATACACATTCAACAAAGGCAACTTTTGTCTTGGAGTGAATACGTATTTTATTACAAGGTGTTTTATCAGTGAGATTTTTTAGAAAACAAACTGGTCTGTGAAAAAAAAATCATGTGGTCATCCACGTTTGAGCTTAAAGATTTCTGGGTGAGTAGCAATGATTTTATTTTTATTTTCTTTAGTTTCGTTACAGTTGAATTTTACTACTTCTATGGTGTATGCCCTTTTCTTAAGGGTGGCCTGGGTTTCCAAATTTGAGTGTATAAATTTTGATGTTTCCTCACTGAGGTTAGGAAAAACCAACCAACCAACCAAAACCAACAAAAAAACCCCAAACCACAAAAAAAATCCATAGCAAAACAAACCCCCCCTCCCCAAAAGCTATCTTGACTCTTCTGCCCTTGCTGAAAATGTAGTCCTTTCTTAGTTTTCAACAATGAGCGAGGAAGCACCCAATTAAAATTCAAAACTTTTGGTCAATAAGAGCCCTGTAAATCTGATTGCCTTATCTGTTTGGAAGTATTTTAATACCTTTTTTTCTGCTGCACATACACGTGCAATTATTTCTTTTCCATGGGTCATATAAAGACGTCCTGCATTGGAATGAGCTGCCTCCAAACTGGTGCGAGCCATAACGGTCAAGAAGGAAGACTTGGTCTTTAGGGATGTTATTTAATCCTTTTCTTGTGTGGATCTTTTTTTGGTACTTGGGATGCCTGAAGGTACTGACAAAACAATCTCCCCATGCAAATAGCAACAAGAAAGGCAACTATAATAGTTAACTTGTGGCCACCGAGGCCAGACCTTATTTAAGAAGCTGGCCAGACTGGGTAGCTTCTACCCAAGAGCTTTAGAAATGCTTGATGAGGTGAGTTGTGGGGAATATAATTTTTAAATGCTCTTGGAACACAGGAAAATTCCTGGAGACTTGAAAAACGCTAGTGCTTTTTAAGCTAAAACTGAAGCTAACTTAATGAGGGTAAATTAAATGACTCAATGCTATTATATTAATAGTAGCCATAGTCTACTCAAATTCAATGAGGAATAGACGAGCTGAAAAAATGTTACTGTCTTGGATGAAATTTATGAAGAAGAGTGTCATAAAAAAATGAGGGCAGTTAGAGGAGAAGTTGGGAACAGCTGAAATAAGGCAAGTTGCTGACAGCACAGGTGATTTTGAAGGGTGGGAGAGGGGAAAACGGTGTAGTTAACGCTGTGTGAAGGGAGCTGTAGACGAAAAGTTATCCACATACACAAAAAGGCAAAAAGAAACCTGTGTTAGGAGAGAAAAGATCACGAGCTCTAGGTCAGATAGGAAATTGTCAGGACTCAGGAGGAGAAATTCCTTGAAAACAGCTTTCTACTAGCATGTACTTAATAAAAGTGGTGGACAGCAAAATGACAATGAGCAAGCAGGGTGCTCTTGTGGCCAAGAGGCCAATGGGATCCTGGGCTGCGTAGGGAAGAGTGTGGCCAGCAGGTCAAGGGAGGTCATTCTGCCCCTCTGCTCTGCACTGGGGAGGCCACAACTGGAATCCTGCCTCCAGTGCTGGGCTCCCCAGTTCAAGGGGACAGGGAACTGCTGGAGAGAGTCCAGCGAAGGGC
This sequence comes from Calidris pugnax, assembly GCF_001431845.1. Lineage (NCBI taxonomy): Eukaryota > Metazoa > Chordata > Aves > Charadriiformes > Scolopacidae > Calidris > Calidris pugnax. The sequence continues at coordinate 704,909 of NW_015091152.1, forward strand.
TACAAAGATGTTTCAAGGAGTGGACCATCTCCCTGATGAAGAAAGACTGAGAGAGCTGGGACTCTTTAGTCTGGAGAAGAGAAGGCTGAGGGGAGACCTTATTAATGCTGACAAGGATCTCAAGGGTGCGTTGAAGGAGGAGGGAGCCAGACTCTTTTCAGTGGTTCCCAGTGAGAGGACAAGGGGCAACGGGCCCAAGTGGGAACATAAGAGGTTCCACGTAAATATGAGGAAGAACTTTTTCACGGTGAGGGTGGCAGAGCCCTGGAAGAGGCTGCCCAGGGAGGGTGTGGAGTCCCCTTCTCTGGAGATCTTCAAGGCCCGCCTGGATGCTCCTGAGTAACATGCTCTGACAAGCTCTAGGCAATCCTGCTTCAGCAGGGGAGTTGGACTAGATGATTTCTATGGTCCCTTCCAACTCTAAAAATTCAGTGAAATTCAGTGAAAAGCATAAAAGCTTTTTAGATTCTCCAGAAGCTTGCTGAAGACTCCGTGGGATTGTCTATAGAAAAGCCAAATCAATTAGTTGAATGAGCGTCTGCTGCAAAAGAAGTACGTCATTCTTTACAAGGATGAATGAGAACGTGTTCACAGAAGAGGTTTTAGAAAAAATGGTATCTCACACAGTAATGAACCTCCATAAACAGGTACCAGAACTGGGAACGCCTCTGTAAAGCTGACACGCAATTGCTAATTGTGGTGTGTAATCTGTTGCCTCATTTCACTTTGCTCTCGGGACAAGAGGTGATGACACCTACAATGGGCTGCCATGGGTGCTCTTCAGAAGGGTGTTCCTGGTTGGTAGGTCCAGCAAAGGGGCAGCAATTAGAGAAGCAACTGGATCGCTGGAGGTGTAACCATTATACATCGTAGAAGAATTGACTTGGCTTTTAAAGAGGGAAGTGGGGCCTCGTGTTAGAGATGTTGGAAGGTGTTACAGAGGTAATCAGAGAAATAAAGTGGGAGAAGAGACTGATCGGTGGGGTTCTTGAGCTTGGAAGGGTGAATGGGATAAAGTACACCCTGCTCTATAGATTTCTGGTGCATCGCAGCGCAACAACTACAGAGAAGCAAGTGTAAAGAGTTTTCTTCATGCATTACATAAATAAGCATCTTACTTATTGCCGCAGGATATTTTGGAGGCAAATATATACCTTTCAAAAAGCGTCAGTGAAATTCAAGTATCATAGCTTCACTGAGCACAGTATTTTGTGCCTGAAACTTTTATTAATAACTTTTGGAGGCAGAAAGGTTGTGGAAGAGGAAGAAGAACTGATGAAGATGTTGTTTTCTAAATGTTGTCAAATGTTGGGAGCGGTATTCTAGGCAAGGTAGACTTCTGGTCTGGTTAAATAAGGAGTTACTTTTAAAGTCCTCTGTTATATTCCACAGAAAGATTGGTTAGCTGATGACAGCAACCTTTCCTGGCCTTAAAATCAGTAACAAGACCACGGCATCATGTGATTTGCTGACTGTAATAATAAATTAACAACTGTGGACCTATTGGTTTTCTCTTTGTAATGTCTGCTGTTACTGGTTGAAAAGGGGATTGACAAGTGGAAATACAGAAGTCAGAAAGAAATATTAAGACTTTCAGGTTGGAAAGCACTCAAGTTGCTGTTAGGATTGTCCATTAAAGCAGCAGAACACAACCATGGTGGGTTACTATGTTCTGTATATATGTAGAATCGGTATAGCATGTAAAGCATTTTTTCAAGAGCTTCACTTCTAGTCATAAAAATGCTTTTTAAACTAACAGCTTTCTTCTGCTCAGTAGGATGTGATTTGTTGGAAGTGTATGTTGATCTGGAACCAACAAGGAGATGACTAAGTAGGAAGAAAATGGTTTTAACATGCCTCTGCTTTGCCAAGAAATATGGAAACAATAACAGATTTGTCAAGTCTGTGGGTCAGCTAGCCTTGTAGTGATATATGATATTTCTCTCTGCACGACATACTTGGTGTATTGGGTTGGTGGTTTGTTTTTTTTTTAAAGCACCACTAGGAGCTGGAACGTGAATCTTTCTTTGTCCCGGTTGCTGTTTATCACCTTCATGAGCGTGCTGGTCACTGATCGGATGTATCCAGAGTGGGTGGGAGATCTTGACTTCCCTTCTTCGTGTCAGGCACACAATACGGTCTGTCTTCTTAATTGTTTTATGGTGTAATTTGATAGCCAAGACTCTGCACGTTTGGCAGTTGCCAAAGCATTTTTGGTTCAGGCGCTGAAGCTCTGCAGCAGTCCTTCTCCTGTTTCCCTGTTTTCCCCAAGCCTCCATGCTGTATCACCTTGGGGTACGTTGCATCGCTCGTGTGCCAAGCAGTCTCTTCTCGAGGTTTCAAACAGTGCAAAGATGCTTGCTTCCTTCTTTGGAAGAGAACCAGCAGCTTGAAAAAAAAAAGATTGTTCAATTTAATAAGAAATTAGAACTTTAGATGCTCTTTTCTTCTCATTTAAGAGCAGAACCCTGCTCTTGGGTGGCAGGAAGTAATAATGACACAGATGAAATCCCAGGAACACCCTTTCCTCGGTGAAGAAGAGGTGGTAGCTCAGCAGGGAGTTGCTCTGAGATGTGCTGTGACCAGGTTCAAACTCTGGCTGTTTTGGGAGTGAGGCTGCACCACTCGGTGACCTCAGTTCTCTCCCCCTTCTGGCACTTTCAGGAGTGACCTAATAAATATTCTCTTGCAACAAATATGATCTCATATCCTCTTACAAACCACGTGTAGACCAGTCTCTGAGGGAGGCCCTGTACAGTGGAGAGTTCAAAGTGTGGGACAAGGCTTTAAGAAGGCAGCAGTGATTTTCAAGAGGAGAGTTGTTTAATAACGCCTGGAGGTTTGCACTCCTGGCCACCCCTCTGCTCTAAAAATGTAGCTTTCTCAGTGCCCAACTGCTAGAGGCTCTTAGATATCTCCTCAGCTTCCTGTTAGTATAGGAACAAAGGACATCAGCGACACCTTTTTTTGTTTGTTTTTAAACCCCTACCCTTTTCTGTATCTCATTTTTGGTTCAGGGTTTTTCCTGTGGGTCTCGAAGTTTTTCACGGGTATGGAGAAATATCCTGCTGTCTCAAGTGCAGAGCTCATGGAGGAGGTATTGTGTTAAACCTGTTTGGGCTCACTGCCTGCTGCTGGGAAGAGATCTGGGTTCCGTGGCACAGGGGGATCCTTTCCAGCCTTGCATCTCTCTTTTTCTACCCCCTGGGCTTCCCTGTTAAAATGTCTCTGGGATCTGAGTGGTTGCGGACTCTCTTAGTCTTGCCCTCTGCTCTTTTGGAGCAAAGCTACCGAGTTAAAAATCATAGATTCACAGAATGGTTTGGGTTGGAAGGGGTCTTTAAAGATCATCTAGTCTGGACAGGGACACCTCCCACCTGACCAGGTTGCTCAAAGCCCTATCCAGCCTGGCCTTGAACGCCTCCAAGGATGGGCCATCTACAACTTCTTAGGACAACCTATTCCAGTGTCTCACCACCCTCATTGTAAAACATTTCTTCCTTATGTCCAATCTAGACTTGTCCACTTTCAGTTTAAAACCATTGCCCCTTACAGGCCTTGCTAAAAAGTCTCTCTCTGTCTTTTTTACAAGCCCCCTTAGGTGCTGAAAGGCCACAATATGGTCCCTCCGGAGCCTCCTCTTCTCCAGGCTGACCAGCCCCAACTCTCTCAGCCTGCTCTCATAGGAGAGATGTTCCAGCCCTCTGACCATTTTCGTGGCCCCCCTCAGGTCCCCCTTTCACAGGTCCATGTCTTGTGCTGAGGGCTCCAGAGCTGGATGCCGTACCTCCAAGTGGGGTCTCATAAGAGTGGAGCAGAGGGGCATGTTAATGTTAAGAAAATGGTAATACTTACAGTGTGAGTAGAAAGTAGTTACTGTGAACAACAAAAAAACAGTGGATCGACTTTTTGACAATGGGAATTTCTGCCAGGGGGAAGGCTGCATGGCCTTCTTCATGCTGTTGTTTATTTTTTCCTTTCTTGCAGGTTGAAACTCTTAAGCTGAATTGTTCTCTGGCATTGTCAGCATGAGCCTAGAGGTCTCCGGAGAATCTAATTCCTTTGGCATCACCCAAAATAATACCACAGTCTATCTTTAAGTGTCATATGCTGTCTGTTGGTTTTTTTATTGTTACTCCAGACAGTTGTGAAGGATTGTATTTCCACCTCTGCCTTCTTCTAAAGGAATTCCAGCTGAACAGTTAATGTCTCCCTTCAATTGAGCTTATGTTTTTCTGGATAGTGAATTAGAGGCTCCTTACAGTTTATTAATTTTGCGTTTAGCATTATGTAACCTGTACAAGGTTGTAAGTACATTAGATAAGTTTGAGTAGCATGTTCCTTTATAGCTCCTTTTACAGTCCTTGGCCTATTCTGCTTCAAAATTCTCATAAGCAGTGTAAGTTGGCCAAAATACACTCTTCACGTTAATTAAATCTCGTAAATAGAGTCTAATTTTCTTCCTCCTCTTGAAGTTGGTGAGAGATTAGTAATAAAAAAAAAAGTAGTTGGTTGATAGCATCATGCATTTGATGGGTGCAGAAACAGGATAACCGCCTCGGGTGTATGGTGAACTCTTCATTCCGATGTGAACATTCAACATCTTAAAAGTTGCCAACATTACTCGAACATTTATGCTGACAAGATAAGTTCTACAGAAGATCAGAATTAAGGATGAGGCACTAGAACATGTAATGTATCCATTTTAAAAAAGCCTGATTTCTTTCAGTGGGTTTACTCCCATGAAAGTTTTGCACATCGGCTGAAAGTAGGCTTGAAACGTTTGCAACTGTTATTGCTGGACCTAAGATTTTGTTTGAGATTGTTTCTAAAACATAACAAATAATTTCACTATTGCTGATGGGGGTTTGAGGCTAAATGTTGAAGTGTCTGTTTCCTCTCCTGACCTTGACTCAGGCAGCACAACTTGTGGTGGGCAACAAGTCAGCCCAAATGAAAGGTTTTGTGCGAAGGGTAATTGAGAACATCCTAAGAGATTAAAACATTGAGTGTCGATGAGAAGTAAACCTCATTTGTCATACCCAATGAAGTTAGTGTCATAGTTTTGTTTTCATTTCTGTCTACAAATGTTTTCAAAGAGTTTTAACTTTCTTAAATTCATAAGATGCTTCTGACTTACGTCTTGGTTTCTATCTTGCTCTTGTGTTTTGGCAAGAACTCGATGTCACCAGCTGTAGCTTCCAATAGGCATGGGGGCCATCCAGAATAGTTTCCATTTCCCACTGAGGTGCATTCTTAGAAGAACTTTTCCAATCCAAATAACTGGCATTTATTACTTTTTAATTGTTTAGTGTGATATTTGCTTACATCTGCTGTTTTAATGTCTTTTCCTGTCTGTAAACTGAGAGTCCCTATGGGCACATGCATGCAGTCACTGAATTCAGTTTACGTAGCTTGATGGATGCTTTGGGAAAAGCAGATTGTGTGTATGTGCTATTTGTCACACGTGGTGTCCCAACAAGAAAAAAGTTGTGCTAATGCTGAAGCAAAATGAAATGAAAGTAAGTAAGTGGAATGGACAAAAACTGGGTGGCCTTAAGAGTTTAACATCATTTTTTCCAGCAGTTTTGGGGAAAGCGGTCAGTATGGCACACGTATGCTTGAGCTCAGCAAAGGTTCTCAAGTTGTGCTATGTGGGCAACACACAACGGGCAGGAGAAATGTCTCGGGACATTTTTTCTCCTCTGGATATTACCAGTGTCCCAATTTTAATTTTGGGGGGTTTTTTTGTGAGCTTTTTGTGAAACTTGGTCATGTGAGTAGGTAAGGATCTTAATTCCATAGTAAGAAAAAATAAAAAGAAGTATATTGCTGGTCTTTGAGAATGTAAAGAAAAAATCTTAGAAGATGAAAGTATTCTGAAGCTTTTAAAAAAGGCAAGGTAGGCAAAACATGGAGATTTCACCCCTAATAATTTACCTTAGGGGGGTCGTTTTGGGGGACCAGTGAATTTTTAGAGCTCTGGTTTTGACAGCATCATTCTAGTGAAAATTGCTTGAGTTCCATGCCCATGTGGGAATGCAGATCTCAACTTCTTCCCCTTCCGTCATACGTAAATGAGGAGGGGGGTTCATTTTTCACAGTTTAGGATTGTTTGTGGAGGAGCAGAACCAGGACTCGCTATATACAGCGTGTTGATGAAAACCAAGCTGCTGTGTGCTATGGACCTGCATTTAGTCTGCGTTCACGTTCATCAAGGAGGGCTAAGCTGTATGGCAAACTGTTCTTTCCTAAACATCCATAAATCTTCAATCCATGCCCTTCCCACTTTTGAGCCTTTAACATTGCTAAAGTCCACTTAGTAGCCTAAGACCCTGAATCAGTTTTTCATTACCCCTTAAAGCTTTTCTTCTGGCTCTGTTCTGCTGCCTCTCGGCGTGCGGCTGAACTAGTTTTATTGAACGGTCAGATTAACTCTGGTCCTTCCTTTGCCTTGTAGGACTCCTCAGTGGGCAGACCTCTCCAACCAACACCAAACTGGAAAAGCTGGATCCCCAGCAGGTGCTGCAGCTGTGTCTCCGGTACCAAGATCATCTTCACCAGTGTGCAGAAGCGGTTGCCTTTGATCAGAACGCGCTCGTGAAGCGGATCAAGGAGGTACTGCCTTGCTGCCTGCCCGTTTCTGGTGGGGAAGGGCTCGGGGCATTGGCTTGGCCATCTCGTGCTCTGAATGCAGGTGCTTGCTGGAGATGACCTTGAGTCACTTGCAGCAGTCCACTTCAAAGTAAACCCTGTAGAGAAACTTTGTTGGGTGTATCCTTCAAGCAAAGTTTCCCTGCTTTCGTTGTGGTTACTGGTAGGTGGTGTGGTTGTTGGTTACGTCCTGGGATTGCTGGCTGTAAACAGTGGCTGCCCCTCTGGTATGGCAAGTATTGCAAGCAACTGTTGAAGAAGTAAAAGATTGCCCCCTCCCTGGAAGTGTTAAAGACCGGGCTGGATGGGGCTTTGAGCAACCTGCTGTAGTGGGAGGTGGCCCTGCCCATGGCAGGGGGCCTTGATCTTGATGATCTTTAAGGTCCCTTCCAACCCAAACCATTCTATGATTCTATGACTGGAATTTTTAAACTAACATTCCTTATTTAGGTCTGTATAGCACACATTTTACTATGCCTCATCGTTAAGCTCTAATTTAAGGAAAGAAATGGTTACCTTACTATCTTCTATGGTTGGAGAATGTAGTATTCTTTCTTCAATGGATTTGTAGAGCTAGACGTGTTTTCAAAGTCCATAGCATGCTGTCCCTCTGATCTGTATGGCAAAAAGATCTTCAGGCACTGCTGTTTTTACCACTAAACCATCATTTGAAAATCACTAATCTGCTTAAATATTCAACGATCCTGTTGGGAAGGAAATTAATTCCTGGGGTGAGCATTCTGCAGTTGGATTGTCTTTCTCCTGCGTAGCTACTGATGCTGGAAGGAGTCGGATGGCTGACAGATTTTATTTTTTTTTTAAAGTCAAGACAGACTGGCATGAGAGGAGATGCTACTCGAGAGTGTTTTCTCTGTACTTCCAGATGTGTAGAAGAACTGGTAAATGCTTCGTATGTCAAAAGTCTGTGAGACTGACTACTTTTTAATGTCAAAAGAAAAATTTTTGAACAGGTGGTTAATTTTGATTCATGCAATATAAACAATGACCGTGATTTGTTGTTGCTCTATTGGCTTAGAGTTAAGAAAATCCCACATGACAAACTGGATAATAAATTTGATTCATTGGCTGTTTTGAGAAGCTGCTGTCATCATGAAGTTTTAAGTCCAAAATAACGTGGGAGCCATTAAAAAGGCCTTTTTACTTTGGAGTATCAAGATCTGAGGCCAGCTATTACACAAGATGTAAAGATATTTGCAGATGTTGGTGACTCAGATCACACAATCTCAGAAATGGGATTTAATTGCCAGTCTAATGACACTGTACTGCATTAATCCGAGCAGATTGTAATTTTTTTGGCTGTTAAAGTGTGAGAGGGAATATCTACATGATTTAAAGTCATAGTAGATTCCACCAGTGCAATTTGCATAAGTTGGATTTGCCTTCGACAGGGCAAGTGGCAGAGTCCTTTTCAAATCAGCTATGCTGATGTTTTCTTCCACATTATAAGGCTTTTTTTTTTTTTTTTCATCTAAATAAAATGATGATACTGAGATTGTCACTAGGTTCTTTGTCACAGACTCCCTTCTGACCAAGTGGAGGAGAAGTGGGGGACTCTGTTACTCGGACAACTGACAAGTGAGTTGGGTTGGGGTTTTTTTTTTTTTTGCTCATAGCCCTTAAGTAACTTCAGATGCTTTCAATCCCTCTGCCAGATCTGGTGGGTTTTTACTGTTCGTTTTCCTAATAATTTTTAAATGTTTTTCTTGCATTGGCCGTTCTGCGTGTGTGTTCTGGAGGAGCCGGGTGGGACCCACTCAGCTTAAAAGTCCAAAATAACGTGGGAGCCATTAAAAAGGCCTTTTTACTTTGGAGTATCAAGATCTGAGGCCAGCTATTACACAAGATGTAAAGATATTTGCAGATGTTGGTGACTCAGATCACACAATCTCAGAAATGGGATTTAATTGCCAGTCTAATGACACTGTACTGCATTAATCCGAGCAGATTGTAATTTTTTTGGCTGTTAAAGTGTGAGAGGGAATATCTACATGATTTAAAGTCATAGTAGATTCCACCAGTGCAATTTGCATAAGTTGGATTTGCCTTCGACAGGGCAAGTGGCAGAGTCCTTTTCAAATCAGCTATGCTGATGTTTTCTTCCACGTTATAAGGCTTATGTTGTTTTTTTTTTTTCATCTAAATAAAATGATGATACTGAGATTGTCACTAGGTTCTTTGTCACAGACTCCCTTCTGACCAAGTGGAGGAGAAGTGGGGGACTCTGTTACTCGGACAACTGACAAGTGAGTTGGGTTGGGGTTTTTTTTTTTTTTGCTCATAGCCCTTAAGTAACTTCAGATGCTTTCAATCCCTCTGCCAGATCTGGTGGGTTTTTACTGTTCGTTTTCCTAATAATTTTTAAATGTTTTTCTTGCATTGGCCGTTCTGCGTGTGTGTTCTGGAGGAGCCGGGTGGGACCCACTCAGCTTAAATCATTCTTTCCAAATGGTTTGGGCTCTCCTTGGCGCACTAAATCGCCCCGCTGATGACAGTTGCTGACAACGAGGGGTGCAGCTGAACCAGAGCAGGGCATGTCTCTCCTTACAAGTGTGGACACAGGGAATTGCCTTTGGCTGCACCCATTTGTCAGCGGTGATTTAGTCTCACCGTGTAGACAAAGCTTTGAACGTTGGTAAAAAGCAAAAATGACAAAGAAAATGAAGTGTATTGTGAAAAGCATAATGTGCGCGTAAGCTGGACAGTAAATTCTTTTCTCCTCATTTTGCTAGTCTGTATTGCCCTTTTCCTTTCTTTAGCAGTGTAAGCATTGAAGTGTTTTTTTTCCGATAGCAGGCTTACCAAGTGACTGGTGCTTTTAACTTTGCTACAAAAAGCTGCTGAGCTTCAGTCCCTGATTTTACAGAATCACACAATCACAGAATCTTCTGGGTTGGAAGGGACCTCAAAGATCATCTTGTCCAACCGTCAACCTCACTGACAAAAATAGACACCCACACAACAAACAAGGAGCATCACCATCACTAAACCCTATCTCCCAGCACTACATCAACCCGTCTTTTGAACACCTCCAGGGATGGGGCCTCAACCACCTCCCTGGGCAGCCCATCCCAATGGCTGAGAACCCTTTTGGTGAAAAATTTTTTCCTAATATCCAGCCTGAACCTCCCCTGGCGTAACTTGAGGCCATTTCCTCTTGTCCTGTCGCCTGTGACTTGGGAGAAGAGACCGACCCCCACCTCTCTACACCCTCCTTTCAGGGAGTTGGAGAGAGCAATACGGTCTCCCCTCAGCCTCCTCTTCTCCAGGCTGAACACCCCCAGCTCCCTCAGCCTCTCCTCATAAGACTTGTTCTCCAGACCCCTCACCATCTTTGTTGCCCTTCTCTGGACCCGCTCCAGCCCCTCAAGGTCTTTTTTGTGGTGAGGGGCCCAAAACTGGACACAGCCCTCGAGGTGAGGCCTCACCAGTGCCCAGTACAGGGGGACCATCACCTCTCGGGCCCTACTCCCCACGCTGTTCCTGACACAGGCCAGGATGCTGGTGGCCTTCTTGGCCACCTGGGCACACTGCTGGCTCCTGTTCAGCCCACAGGCCACCAACACCCCCAGGTCCTTTTCTGCCAGGCAGCTCCAGCCACTCTGCCCCCAGCCTGTAGCGCTGCAGGGGGTTGGTGTGACCCAAGGGCAGGACCCAGCACTTGGCCTTGTTGAACCTCATCCCGTTGGTCTCAGCCCATCGATCCAGCCTGTCCAGATCCCTCTGCAGAGCCTCTCTACCCTCCAGCAGGTCGACACTGCCACCCAGCTCAGTGTCATCTGCAAATTTGCTGAGGGTGCACTCGATCCCCTCGTCCAGATCATTGATAAAGATGTTAAAGAGAATTGGCCCCAGTACCAAGCCCTGTGGGACACCACTCGTGACTGGACGCCAGCTGGATTTCCTACCCTTTGGCTGAGCTATGTCCACTTTTCAGACTCTCACTGGCTGTACCCAGGGCAGTAACAGTCCTCCTGTACGGTGCACCACAGTCACACTGCCTGCAGCTAGGAAGTCTTTCCTTGACAAAATGTCCCAGGGCAAATATCCTTTGCTCATTGTCTGTGTGGCCAGAAGTTTCCTGGTTTCTGGCGAAATTCAAATGGACTGTTGTGAATTTACTGGTCCGTGATAATTTATAGTTGAGTGTGGTGGTTTGTAAATCGACGCACAACCTGAATTAAAATGGTTCTTAATAGGAAAGAGAATAAGCGAAGGCTTATTCAAACAAAAACATTGCATGGCAAATAGTTACTGCAGATCTAAGTAGACCCATCTGTGCATTCTCTTATTTTGGGGACCAAAACAGTCTAGCTCTGCTTTCCACCCCATTTCCCAGTTTAGCCAGGATTTCTTTGCAGCGTGTGGCTGGATCCGTGTCTGCTCCGAAACATAGAAGCTGTGCAGCTTCCAGGGTGCTGTGACTGTTCTCGCTCAAGAAGAAATACCTTTACCCAAGTGTCTGCTTGAAGGGTTGAAGAATTGAAGATGTGGTTGAAGGTGGTTGACTCAACTGCCTCCCTTCAGCAGTTACACTTGCTCGTACCCTAGCTGTAGGTTTTGGAAGGGATTTTTTATGACAATAGGCTTTGTCTTCACTGCCAAAAAAAAAAGGATGTGCTTGCATCTTTTTAGGGTAAAACAACCCCTATGCATTAAATATTATGTTTCGTATTAATTTTGGCAAGTGACTCGCCATCTGTTTCAATACTGCATTAATTCCAGGACCACTGAAGTATTTAGGATTTCTTTTTAATTTTTTCTCCTTATCAGTTTGAAAAACAACAGAACAGCAATTTGGGATTTATGTGTGTGTTAATCCAGTGTTATGGCATCTCACAAAATGTGACAGTTTTCAAGAAAAAAAGCCTGTATGCAGCATTTTCTGCGTAATTTGTCTGCGCTTTGGTATTTTTTAGGACAAAAATTCTTAGCTTATTGGATGAATCACCACATTATTAACTTCTGGGGTCATTCTGTTCAGATGGGTCTGGGAACGGGATCTTGTCTGTCTGCTGGTGGACCCACGTGGGCTCCTTATATGTGTACGCTAGGAAAAAGGTAATTTTTAAAACCCAGTAGACCACATGTTATAAAATGCTAAGGTATAAAAGACAATTATAGCTAGTTAATAGGTTAAACTGGTCTGTGTGCACCTTGGAGCTTTTGCCACGAAGTGTTTAATGCTAGGGACAGAGTTGACAACGTGCCTTATGGAGAATGTGATACTTCATGTTTAATATCAAGGGGGTGAACTGTGAACAAGCAGGGATCAAACAATCTCGGTCTGCCTATTCTTGGGTGTTGCATGTTAAAAAAAACCAACGCAACCAAAACACCAAAAAATCCAAACCCAAAATCTTTAGTGTCTATCAGCATGAGGACAAAAGAGCTTCAACTGCAACGGTTCTCCTTTGTTTCTGTGGTGGGTTTGGGGTCCTGGCTGTAGACAGGAGGTCTTAACCTGCTGCATCCCACATCTGACTCTGCCACAGCACTGCTATGGGCCTGCATTAGAACTAGTTTGAAGTTCTGAGCAGCTCCAGCTTCTGTTGAGGTTTTGAGAGCTACACATACTCTTTTCACCAGGAGTGTCTGCCTCAGTTCTGTGATCTGTAAAATGGAGGGTTTCTGTCAAGATTGGTTTGAAGGCGAATATTGACCAGCACTAAATAAAGGGTATGACTTGGGGGAAAGAAGAAGATGAAGCAGTGAGTGGGCTACTTTAAATTAAGACCTTACCAGTGGAGGTTATCTGATTTGGGTGGCAGGGAGAGAATTTGGAGAGTCTTCTGATAGGGGATGGTGAACAACAGGGAATGGAAAACAAGTAGAATAGGTAAAAGCTGGGGAACAGAGCTAAATTTTCAGAAAGGGCCCATGATTTTGTCCACTTCCAAAACTGTGTAGGAAAAACCTCAGTTTCTTTCAAAGAAGCTTTGAATGAAAAGATCTTCAGCATTTCTTACTCGATTTCCGCTATTGGCAAAGGAGATATGGTACTTGAAGTACCTGTGGACCCTTAAAGGCAAATGTAGTTCCTAGACAAACTGTGCTTAAAATAGAATTGAAAGTGGATTATTGGGAGGGCTCTTATGCTTTACCCTAAACCCAAATATTGATGCAGTGTTATCTGTAGCATTTAGTGCCACAGAAATCCTAGACTGACAATGACTTTGAAAACAGAACACTTTTTACAATACAAAATGAAATTAAAAATATTTCAGTCTAAGCTTGTGCACACCTGTGGCTCACTCCCCCCCACCCCCCCACCATTTTCAAATATAATAAACATGACTGCTATATTCCTAACTATTCTTAATAGTTAAACATCTTTTGTCCAGGCAGGCATTAATATCATTAATTGGTTAGCCATATGGCTTGTTTTATACCTACAAATTCCTCTATGGGAATAGCTCATTATTTTGAACGTACATTCCAGAATAAGATGTGTATTGATTTATTTTTTTGTTTCGTTGTTTTTTTTTTTTCCCTTTCCTAGCTTGCTGCAAAAAGTGGTTGTAACAGGCTTCTCTAGGATGTAGTTACAATGTCTAGAAATACATCCCTTAATATTTGGCAAGTAAATAACTTTAGAAGCCACACATAGGCCACAGCTCCCAATATTTCAGCTGTTTAAAATTATGGGTAGGAGTTAAATCATTATTTTCTATTAGCGACTAGTCTAGTGCATTGGACAGACTAACAAGAAAAACACTTTTTTACACAAGCATTACATACAAGCACATTATAGCTTATCCCGTGTATTTAAGACTCATAAATTGTGATTCAGCCATTCATGTCACCACATGTGTGAAGCAAAACATGCCTAGCAATTTGGGGATTTAGGAATTTCAGGTTATTTTTCCTGAATGCCTTGTGCCTTTTTGACCTTTATCGCAACCCGGTTGTTTCTGTGACATGGAGCGTTTGTTTTATTGGAGGGACCTGTCCCCTAGTGGCATAAGGTGCTGGGGAATGTGGCCTGCAGAGGTCATCAAACACCATCTTGTTCCACCCAGAAGGAGACTTTTAACCCCTCTCGCTAGACATGGGAGTGCAGGCAGTGGTAGGGACAAGCCTGAAAAGGTCTGACATTCCCTGGTGGAAATTAAAGGACGTGGTACCTTGAAGGTCATAACAAAAGGGAAAGAGCTCTCTAAGTGCAGGAAGCTGTTCCATCACCAGGAATGAATGAATCCTGGGCTGGAAAGCTTGGAAAGACATTGCCTGGCTGGGGACTAGGTTGATGCAGTGCTGGATGCCATTAACCAAGGCTGCAGTTAGACTCGGGGTGCGTATCTGCTGGAAGCACACGTGGTTTCTGTTGGGTGATACCCCACAGTCGCTTCTCTTAGCTCCATCCCCTCTCTGAGCAGAAAGATTTGGACTGTCTGGGCTTCATCCCACGCTCCACTAACAGTTGACCAGCATCCCTTCAGAGAATGGGCTCAAAAGAAGGGGAAATTTTCTGGAGGTGGTTTTTTTGTTGGTCTTTGGTTTCATTTGTTTCAGTACTCTGCTGAGAGAGATGTTTGTTGCCATTCCTGTTAGTTATGGTGGCCCTGTAGGTGGTATCAGAGCCGAGTTCCTAAAACTATTTGTGAAACCTGTTTTCAGGAGACATGTCCTGAGAATGGCGCGCTTTCTGACTGAAGTAGGTCAGCAAAGTACGAATGACCTCACCAAGTCCAAAGTGCTTCTTTGACTTCAGGCCTTTGCTTCAAGGTCCGTGTGGATCAGACCACTGATTTCCCTTTCATCCCATTAAAGGGAAGGGCTCAGAGGATCAAAAGGAAGCCCGTAAACGAAGCCTAGCAAATGTGAAAACGGAGATGTGTTTAGTTTTGACACAACATATAAAGACTTTCTAGATGTGGCCGCGTTAACTTGCAAGCAAAACTCAGCCTTTTGGCTCAGAGACTTAAATTAACAATGCCCCAAATCCAGGGGAAGAGGCCTGAGAATTCCTTGGGACGCAATGTTTCTGAAACAGGTAAGAAGCTGGGTTGAAATGCCACTGGTATTTTTCAAGGGATTTAATGCCACGCTGCCATGCCTAACTAGAAAAGTTAGGGAACATAATGTTCTGTGAAAAAATCAGTTCCTTAAATACAGTCTTTGGCATCTTGGAATTATGAGATTGATGAGGACTGTGGCAATCTATCAGGCTCTTTATTTCTTCTCTCTTCTGTGATGAAGTGTTATGTATAAAGACTGGAATCTTTACAGGCACCATCGTGCAGAAATAAATGTGCGGGGTTATGAAGCTGGAAACTACCTTCATGTCCTCTAGTTGATCTTGCTCCTTGTTCTCCAGCCTGGTGTGCAAGTGGCTTGAATTCTTGGGGGGGGGGGGGGGGGGTGAAGTCTTAACCAGCCAGCATCAAAATGGGAAATTGCTTTTAAAAAAGCTTCACAATTGTTACTTTAATACATGGAATGAATGTCTTGCTGTGTATGTCCGAGGCAGATGGCCAATGCTCTGTTGTACATGAGCTTTATGAAGCGATCTAGCAGTTATTAAAGGAAGAGGGAAGATCGTTTGTGCTTGTGACAGCCTGAAATCTGTTGTGTTACCATGCACTGCTTCAGTCGGTGTCATAAAAAAGACCAGTCCCTCCTTCCTAGAATATATGTGTGAAATCAGTTCCGGCACGTTCCCTTCTCCTGTGCTTTGGTTTCTTACAGCCTTTTGAGAAAAGATCTAAATTGGAATTCTTTCTACCACCAAATAGCCAAGAAAGAATAGGAAATTAAACTTGAACAAGCACCTAGCAGTCAAACATTTGTATTATTATAGAATTTAGGTGCTTAAGAGACTGGCACTGAAGATTGGAACTCTAGGTACGCTAAGCATTATATTAATGTTTTCATCAGGATTAGTACATGGAGCTTATGATTATCAGGTACCAGAAGGAATAGAATTCAGTTTCTTCTCGTAGTTTGTTTGGAAATTTTGTTTCTTATTCTAGTCTTTTTTCCCCAGGTGGAAAAAAACCCCAAAAAATAACAACCAAACACAACACACACACCCCACCTCAGTGTTGTAGATCTTCAAACAGGAATAAGAAGTGTTGAAGTCCATTCTGCAATTAGCAGACTTGATACTGAAACCCAAAAAACAACAACCAAACACAACGCACACACCCCACCTCAATGTTGTAGATCTTCAAACAGGAATAAGAAGTGTTGAAGTCCATTCTGCAATTAGCAGACTTGATACTGAATTTAGGCATGAAAGGGATTTGAGATACAAAGAAAGCCTGGGCTTTATCATAAAAGGTACTCCCATGAGAAATAGGAACGTATTGATTGTATTGCATAAGGCTGTGAGAAGATCTCAGCTGACACACCGTGCGCAGGTCTCATGTTCAAGGAAGGTGAGTTCATAGTGCAACAGAAGGGCTGTAAGGATGCCTGGGGAGTGGAGAGCTTTGGGGAGGAAACTGGAAAAGCTTTATGTGTTTGGTTTAGCCAAATAAAGATGGAAAATGGTATGATTTCTCTTTCTAAATAAGTCTACGGTTAACATAGGTTGAAAATAGTCTTCTCCTTCCCTGCTGGATTGTGTTGATACAGGAAAAGTCACTTGACAGGCTTTCATTCTTAACGATTACCTCCTGTGTCAATGTTGAATTGAAATGTTCAAGGTGTCAGCTCTACCCTTAAGTGAGAATTGGGGGAGGAGGCTGCGGAGGAGAAGAGGTGTCAGGAATGCTATAGCTAAAAGCATTTGCCATTCATTTTAGTTAGGTGAGCCAGTATTATTTGCAAATATTTGGAGTTGCACCGATGACTTAAAGATGCTAGGTGGTAGGCTGGGGGAGCAGGGTTGACCTTGTGTTAGCAGCCCTATAATTAGCATTCTGATAACAATCAGATGTGATCTACAGAAATGACTTCATGTTGAAAGTATTACAAAGCCTTAGTGCAAGTAATCTATCCATCTTGCTTTTTATGAAGGGTAGGGTTTCCTTAATGTTTCTGTGCCATTGGGGCATGAATGTTTCTATATGAGAACATTATTAGCCATTATTTCAACACTGCTCTAGAGGTATGAAACATATCATTTTCTAGTTATTAATTTGTGTGGGCGTTGTTCCTGGCTGGATGTGTCATCTACCTCTGGAAGCCTGGATAAAATGCTGAATTATAGTATAGTAGAATACCCTGTAATGAAGCGTATGAACTGTGCCAAATTGTGGTGTAGTGAATAAGAAATAAGATATTTTTTTTATTATTTTTTTTTAACGAGAAGACAGAGTGATGTATTTGAAGAGCAGTTGCTGGGACTGGCAAATTATCTAAAAGATAAAATTCTAAATCAGATGAATTTCAGCTGAAAAAGGTGCTCAGATAGTTGTAAAACAAATTAACATAATAGCAGTATCTGGCAAGGAATTTTTATAAGAGTTTTTAGGATCATTAAGGATTCTTGGGTCATAGTCTTGCCTTATGCTTAGTCTAGTCCATAGAATTTAATTCTTGCTTATGCCTAATCTAAGCCACGTGGCAACTGAAGAACAACTACTTTCTAAGTTCTCCTGCCAGGGCATAGTGTAAATATTCAGGTGCCTTCTTGGTTTTGATCAGTTTTTTTCTAGAGATCCATTTGTAGACATAAGCAAGGAGAGACAAATACTCAGCCTTCTGTGAAACCTGAGGCTGCTGTGACTCAACACAGTAAAAACAGGTGCCGCAGAGCCCATTAGTTACTTATTCATTAAAATTACTGAACTGTTGATTGGTGGTGGTGGTATGTACTCTTGTCATATTTTGAGCAATAGTCTATAGCCTCAAAAGAGCTTGCTATGGAAATGAGCTACAGTGCTGAAGATTTCCATGAGGCTTTCCTGAAGCCAAAGACCTACTACCAGATGTTGTGACCTCCAGAAAAATGCTGGGATGTTTGAGCTTCAGCACTGTGTGGAAGTATGGTGGAGTTAGTCTTGAAAGTAGCTCTTCTGGGAATGAAGGAGTAGATCCTCCCCTTCTCATCATCACTGGGACGTTCTCGGCTCATTTCATGTTCTGGTTGGACATGAAAGAGCTGATGCAGAGCTTCAAAAAGATCTTTCAGAAATGTTTCGCGTTATCAATAGCTAACGTTGTGAGAGCTGACATACCTTTGAGAATTTTTCGCTAACGTTGTGAGAGCTGACATACCTTTGAGTTTCCCTGGTGAGAAGTTGATTTGGACTGCGGCTGTGAAGGAAAGAGCAAAAGCTTCATCTGGCCTGTCAGCCATCCAGAAATCCCCAGTTCTTGTTGGCTGGGCTTGTGCCCCTGCACATCTCTCACTGCAGCCTCCTTGCGTGTCCACAGGCCATCTGCACAGCACGTGGGAGACAGTTCTGCTGCAAGCAGCTGTGTTGGACTGGCTGTGTAAGTGTGACAGGGTGCTTGAACCCACCTTGGTCTGCAATTCCTCAGACAAAAAAAAAAAAGAGGGAGTCCTAGATAATCCTTGTACCACTTCACAAACTGTAGGAAATGGTTCAGACTCAGCTCCTTTGCGTTCCCTGCAATAGATCTAAGAACCTTTTCTTCTTAAGTAGTGTTCTCTTCTAGAAGACACTTTGTTCTTGAGTGTCTAACCCTGACTGAATATGGCAAATGTTAGCAGCCCCTTTTGAAAAAGTTTGAAAGACCTTCTGTAGGACATCTGGAAAAGAAGACCTACAGCTCTCAGACCCCAAGTGTGAAGCTGAGAATAATATCATTAGATCAGATGGCTTGCAAATGGAACGAAGCTGGCTATTTTAGATAGCACCTTTTTGCTCTGAAATGGGAATGGTAGTGCTCTCTGAGGAAACATCTCATTAATGACAGTGGTCATCTCTCTTCAAATCAAAGCTTATTCTTGATAGGAAAACCAACTTGCTTAAAGATAGTCCTTCCGACATGTTAAAAGTACAGAACTGAAACCCTAAGGCTAAATAACATTTGCAACTGCTGTTGTCCTGTAATATTCAAGTTCTGGCTGGACACAGGAGTGTTCTGAATGAGCAATGTGGCGGCAGTGTGAAACTGGGAAATGAGGGAATTAAGGCCATGTTATGTAGCAGAATGATTAGGTAGTCTGAAATACAGTTGTGCAAGTTATGATTTAGGCAACAGATCACTCTGTACCAGATACAGATTTTTCTTTCTCTAGGAACAGCTAATTAAAGACAGGCTAGCAGTTTCTGATTCACTTCTCTGGAGCTGTACTCCACAAAAGAGAGGTTTTGTGAGGACGTTTTACACACAGGTTCATTTATCTTACGTATTGTCTGGGTGGGTTTTTTTTTTTATTTTTCTTAAATTTTGTCATTTAGGAGAGGTATGGAAGCATTTCTAATGCTTTGAATATAGCGTAGCATTTTTTTAGTCTTGATACATTTTAGAGGTTGTTTTTTAGATGGATGCAGATTGTTCTATGAAAGCGGCAACTGAAAGCTCTAAAAAAAGTGTTCTTACTCGTTAAAAGTCAATGAGCTATGAATTACTATAACCTTTTCTTGGTGCCATTTCAGAAATCTTACAGATAAAATCAGATACTTATACCCCTTCCCCCCCAAAATATCTCTTTGTGTATTTAAAAGTCTGACACAGCAACACCAAACACTGAGTTTAGGGTCTGGGAACACGTGCAGTGGGAGAGAGATGGTTCTTCCCTTCACGTGGTGGTCCTGTCGCTTCTGTGATTGTCATGCTGAAGGGTCAGGGCCAGAAGACTAAACCACTGAAGATAAAAGATCCTGGGAAGATCAAGCTTGTTTCGTTCCCGCTGCCCGGCTTCTGTTCAGGACCGATCCCATGGTCATACAGCTGGTTTGAAGACGGGAGGTGGGACTTCTGCTTAGCTGTTTTGAGAGAGAAGGATGATAAGTAGCTGTGGTGTTGAGGGAAACGTAAGTAAAGAAAGTCCAGTAGAACAGGAGGGTGATACGAGATGTATCCAAGGCGGAGAGCTGGCTGTAGCATCTACAGCACCAGGTTCCAGATGGCTGCTGGTTGTTGGGCTTTGCTGTCCATCTTCTCCCACCCCTGCGGAGTGGGGCCCTGCTTTTTCCAGCGCTTGGAAGTCTGCTGGTTCACTAGTGCTGGGTGAGAAGTAGGTATTGTTTTAATCATAGCTTTAGGACTCCTTTTTTTAGCAACAGTTAGCGATAGCAGCCCTAAGTTAAGCTTGGGGCCCTGCCAGTTGGCAGAGGGACGCTGGTGGCTTTCAAGCCGGGAAGGCTCGAGTCGGAGCCGTGAGGGAAACGTGGGCCGCGGGGTTCAGAGGCAGCGACAAACATGTATCCTGTCCAATAACACAATAGGCAGGAAAAGATTTACATAAAGGTGGAAAAGCTAATTTTAAGAATGAACCTTCTTTTTCTTTTGAATTCTGAATTCTTTTGTGCAACCCAAGGCCTCCGAAAAGAGTTAAATCTGGATGTTACAGCACAGCAGCTTATCTTAAACTACTGTGTACTATAGCTGTTAGGGACCAGGTATGGATTTAGCTGTAGATCTTATCAAGTAAGCTCTTACCAAGTTAAGGTGTACCTATTAATATTACTAAAACTCAATGTTAGAGCCAAATAAAACAGTTACTCTTCAGTCCCTAACTTGACCGTGATCCGTGCAACGCTTAGACAGAACAACCCTTCGCAATTGCTCGCAGCAGTGACAAATCACAGAGGGAGCAAAAGGAACGTTTTGGCATGGGATTCGGTCTCGGATGTGATAAGCAAAATTGAAACACAAATTGTAATTGTTTACCTGGCAGTGGCACAGAGGAAGGGTGCTCATGGGAGCTGTACTCATTACCCATGCTGAGGAGAAAGGAGGTGGGATCCTAGGCTGGGCATCTCTGTTTCCTACCCTGGCAAAGATGCTACCCAGTAAGTTTATCACTTCCCAGCGTGTGGGATGAGTGGGAGAAACAGAGAATGTTCCCATCATCAGGAAGTCATCACGATCTATTGTGCTAACTTTGCGTGACATTATCAAAGAGAGAGGGGAAGGAGGTGGGGGGGAGGGAGGGAGGAAAAGCCATTCATGAGCACATTTGTTTTCAAGCAGTACAGAAAGAGGAGCTGTCTTCGGGTTTTAAGTGCGTTGATTGAAAAGTGTTTTCACACCAGCACGTTGTGACTAATATTCCACGCAGCCGTGTTCCCGCCTGTCGCTTTCAGATGTGGGTTTTGGGCAGGAAGGAGTTCATTTAACCCCAGCCAGGCACCTGACAAGGTGAGGGGAGAGGCTGCTGGTGCTCAGAGCACTGCTCCACCAAGCGAACTTGCTGGAATAAGGGTCTCACTCTTAATTGCTGTGTTTTTTGAGTGGCAGCCATAAAGGCTGGGGGGCTGACAGCAAGTTGTTAGGGGAGAGGGACGCAGGACAGATGGACATCTAGCTGAGCTCTTGAGTGAGGGCAAACACAACGTTTTCTTGCTTTATTGGTGGGAGGGAGGGAGTGGAGAAGCTGGGAAATGACAGAGCATCCTCTTATGAGATATGTTTGGTTTGTTACAAATGTCAGCAGTGCCCCTCTAGAAATTTGGTTCGGCTTTTAAGGCATTTCTGGCTGCGTTTGTGTGTCCTGCAGCCATGGTCAGTCTCACTCATTGAGCTAACGAGATGTGACCTCTGTTTCCGAGAGCTCAAGACACTTACATGCCCATGACAGAGGGGCCATAAAACCACACCAGGTAAGAGGTACATTTAGGGCACCGCTTTGTTTTCAGCGTAGTCTCTTGAGAAGAATTGGGCTGTGGCCAGCGCTGACCTCAGTCTTTTTGTGGGCTAAACTCACGTCTTTATTCTGCTTGGCAGTGTGGGCCACGAAGAATTCTCAAATGAATGCAAGAATTTGTGGTGTGCAAGATGTCTGAAAGTACCCTCCATTGTTTGTGTGTTTCCTCGGTGTGGTGTTACAGATGGGTCTGTGTGACAGAGAGGAGAGAGTCTGCGAGCCCCGATGGGTTGACGCTGTGAATGGCTGTGCTGGAGCCCTTTTAAGCAGGGGGAATATCCATCTTGCACTGTTGTTGGAAGTAATTATGAATCTGTTTTCATTTGAGGCAAGAAAAGCCCAGTAGATGTCATTTCAATGTTTAAAATGTGAAGCTGAGGCATAAATTAGTGCCCTGCTGCTACTGATCCGTAGAGGAGTCACGAGCTTTGAAAGAGAAACAGACCCAAATGCTGAATGTCACTGGCTGTGCAAAAAAAAAGTACATCATGCTGGAAGGTGAGTTTTAGGCTTGTCTGCTTTTATGATACTATACTAAAAGAAAAACTGAAAAAACCTCTTCTATCCTTTTTGATGTAGGAAGGGGAAAAAGCCTGTCTTCTACTCTGGGCATGTCCAGCCTCAGGTTTACTGCTTTAACAGGAGGATTTTTGGAAAGAGATGAAACATGCACTGGGAGCTCTCACCAACTGAGAACGTATCTTTTTTTCCTCAAGACCAGGCTGGGCAGAACCTCTCGTTTTGATGAGAATTAGGACCAGGACCTCTCGTGCTGGGGCTCTGCCCTCTGCTTTTGTTCTGGTGCTTCTTAACAAGCTTCAAGTCCAGTCTTTTGACCCTGTAAACTCTTCTGTACCTGTAAGTTGGGGATGATGCTAGCTTACCTGGTGGTGTGTTTGAAGGAGAAATTGGTGATGGTGAAGCCTCAATGGTGAAGCCATCGGTGGGCTGTTGACAGCACAGCTCCACATCTGTCATGGCTTATGGATACAGGGTGGTGACCTGCCCATGGGGGAGTTGCCCACAACTGTGGTGGCCTGGCGTAGTCAGAAGCTTGAAGCAAGCAGAGCTGAAACAATGGCTCAAATAAACACCTCCAGATGGTTGTAGGGCAGCGGAAGAGCTGCTGGCTCTGAGGCATCTTGCTGTGCTTCCCAGATTGCTTCTCAGCCAGGGGTGGGCAAGAAGGCTGAGACCTGAGTGCTTTTCAGGAGAGACTGTGGCAGGTCCTTATGTGTGGGAGGTGGGAGTTGGTGGGAGCTGCTCAGAGAAGGCAGATTCATTCATCTGACCCTTGAGGGTGTCTCGAAACACGTGGACTGCCGTGGCTATGAGCAAGGGAGCAGACTCTTTGCCGAAGCTCTTATTCTCCAGATGCTTTTTATTGCTACCGTAGATGGGAATTAAGTGGGTTCTTACGGACGTTCCCTGCTCGTTGCAGATTCCCAAAGGACACTTTTAGGCTCTGTGGTGGGTAAATAGGGCTGACCCTCTGAGTCCTGCAACTGAAGTCCCCCGTCTGAGTGCCAGAGGAAGGGGACGGCGTGCCAGGAGAGGTGAAAGCACAAGGCCTGGCACTGGAGGAGCTCGCTCGGAGGGGGAGGAGGCAGGAAGGATGTAAGTGTGTATTTAGGCCCGCTTCAAGGAAAGCTGCAAAGAGGCGTTGGCATTTACATACAGGAGTTAACATGTAGGTTGTCGGGTGGTTTTTGGTTGTTGTTTTTTTTTTTTTTTCCTATTTTAAAAGACCAGGTTCGGTTGAGTAAAAATTGGCCTTTCCTCACAGCTTGAGCCCTCTTGCCGTGTGGCTGGCTGGGCAGCTCCCGCGGCGGGCAGGCCAACGCGAGGGGTAGGGAAACCATAGGAAACGCTCACTTCCACCCTTTCTCTGGTTTTTTTTTTTGCGAGGCAGCTTTTTTTATCGCCCTTGTGAATGTGTCCAAAAGTAGCAAAAGAGCTTGAAAGGCCCCACCGCGTTCCTTCTTCCTTTTGCAGGTCAGCTTCTCCCCACGTTCCCCTCCAGTAAGTGGATGTTACTGGTATTTACTCAAAGAGGCTAAAAGTCAGGAGATGAAGATTATTGGAATGGAGAGAAAAAGGGGGGGTCTTTTGTGTCTTTTTCTTTCAGAGCTTGGTAGATGCGAGCTCTGCCTCTCGCGTAGCGCTGTGAGGCCCCGTGGAGAACCTGCCTGTGGAGGAGAGCTTCCAGCGCCGGGGGAGGTTTCTGCCTGGGTCCCTGCACCGCTCCGGTTAACGAGGCGTGCTGGCTGTTGGCAGGTTTCCGACCGGCTGCCACTCCACGCCACTTTCTCTCATTAGGTAGGATGTTTTTAGGCGCTGGATCGAGTTTGCTTCCATCCTGTGCAGACCTGGTGGTGGTCTGCCTTTTACACACTCCAATTTACAGAGCCAGCCCCACGCTACTAAATTATTAAGCTGCGTTTTAATAGAAACCCCTGTGTAGGCTTAAATTGTTTCCACTCTATTTGGAGTTTCCTGCTCTGCTGGTTTTTATTTTGTCCCATGCATGGAAGCGTGGAGGGAGGGATCCACAGGAAAGCACAGAGGCAAAGATGAAGAATTCAGCCTGAGAGCACTAGAAAGTACAGACAAAATAAAAGGTCAATTGGCTCCGTATCCAGCTCTGATGGAGGTGATAGGGGGGAAAAAAAAAAAGCTTCCTAATCCCCATAACAGTTCAGCGGAAACTTGTGTGTTTGTTTTCAATGCTGCTTGTAGGTTAGATTGTCTCAATAAAATATTTTCTTGCCCGACTGTTTTTTGTCTTGACAAAAGACTTGGCTTGGTTTTTAGCAGCGCCCCAGTAAATTTGTGTTGTCCCTGATGGCAGGTACAATCGCTGTCCTCCGCTAAACGGGCTGGGTCTGTCACACAGTTAAACTGAGGGATGTTGTTTCAACCAGGGACCTCCTGGTAGACCAGGAGTCCTCAGCGCTGATTCCCTGAGGCCACTTCATCGTGGGTGGTGACCTCTTCCCTCTGGGGGTAACTAGACGGGAGAGGTTTGGAAGACCAGTGATAAGAGGAGGCAGTGGGATAAAGCTGGTCGGCGTGGGGTTGTTCATCCTGGAGAAGAGGAGGCTGAGGGGAGACCTTATTGCTCTCTCCAACTCCCTGAAAGGAGGGTGTAGAGAGGTGGGGGTCGGTCTCTTCTCCCAAGTCACAGGCGACAGGACGAGAGGAAATGGCCTCAAGTTACGCCAGGGGAGGGTCAGGCTGGATATTAGGAAAAATTTTTTCACCAAAAGGGTTCTCAGCCATTGGAATGGGCTGCCCAGGGAGGGGGTTGAGGCCCCATCCCTGGAGGTGTTCAAAAGACGGGTTGATGTAGTGCTGGGAGGTATGGTTTAGTGATGGTGTTGCTTTTTGTTTGTTGTGTGGGTGCCTATTTTTGTCAAAATAAGGTCGACGGTTGGACAAGATGATCTTTAAGGTCCCTTCCAACCTAGAGGATTCTGTGATTCTGTATCTGCTGCTGCCCTTCTCTTGGCAGCCCCTGTGGGCATACGCTGGGACCCAAGTGAGGGGACAGGGGACTCCTTTCCACCATGACAAGACGTGGTTGCAAGGATGTGTTCCAACCACTCAGACATACCAGTTTGAAGAGCCCTCATAGAGGAGCAACTGGGGCTGTTGAGCACGGATCAAGTAAGTCAAAGTGACTGAGCTTCAGGTGTGGGCTTGGAGCAGATCTGTTACCGAGCTCTCTGAGTGTATGGTGTGTCTTACAGCGTGGAAAACAGCTTAAACCATCTGACTTGGCTTAAGTGTACACAGTACTAGCAGGAGTCCTGCCTGGGGTTTACGGGTCTGGCTGAAGAGAAAGTTGGGCTGTGAGTTCTAAAGGCTACCTTCGTCACTCAGTGGCAGGAATAGCACCGCGGTTCCTGTCATTGTCATCACGCTGGAGCCGTGTTTGGGTACTCACTGTGTTTAATTGCATGGCCGATTTGCTTAATGTTTCTCCTGGGGTCACTCATAACACGTTTATTCTTAGGATTCGGGGAAATTAGGGACACTAGCAGGCTGTTGTGTTTCTCTCCCAAGGCAGGAGTTTTCCAGACGTTGATGGCAATAACAGCAGCCCTTAGTCACAGAGGAGCTTGGCTAAGGCAGTGAAACGAGTGCTGTGGTAGGGCTTAATGCTTCTACATGAATGATCTCCACTGAAAATGTGCTACAGACTGAACATTAGGAAGGAATTTTTCACAGAGAGAGTGGTCGGGCATTGGAATAGGCTGCCCAGGGAGGGGGTTGAGTCACCATCCCTGGATGTGTTTAAGGGATGTTTAGATGGGGTACTGAGGGACATGGTGTAGGGGAGGACTTTGTAGAGTAGGGTAGATGGTTGGACTCGATGATCCCAAGGGTCTCTTCCAACCTGAATGATTCTGTGACTCTACAGGGGTAGGTGGAGGCCAAGAGTTCCCTGGGTTTGGATAACTTGGAGGATATGCATAAAGTCTACTGGGAAATCCCTGTAAATAAAGAATTTTCTGATTAAAATACTCAGCATTTGGGTGTAGAAATGTGGTGGGTGTATGTCCTCCCTGGTATACAGCTGTGAATCATTCCATTTCATGACAAACTTGTTGCCATGAGGAGCTCCTCTGTACCTGTCTGGTAGCTCCAGTAGGGCATCTAACATGCTTCTCGGTTGCTTTTAGGAAAGAAAACGTGCTGAAAGGCCTGTGGTAACCATCAGCCTAATGCGCCTCGCTCTGCTTGTTGTTTTTAAACAGATGGACCTCTCTGTGGAAACTCTTTATAGCTTCATGCAGGAGCGCCAGAAGAAGTACGCCAAGTATGCGGAGCAGATCCAGAAGGTCAACGAGATGTCTGCCATCCTCCGCCGGATACAGATGGGCATCGACCAGACCATCCCGCTGATGGAGCGGCTGAACGGCATGCTGCCAGAGAGCGAGAGGCTGGAGCCCTTCAGCATGAAACCTGACCGGGAGCTGAAGTCCTAGTTGATCCAGCAGGGCTCCCCCTCCTCACCTTCCGCTCTCCGGCCTTCAGCACGGACACGCTGCCGAGGGGCTGGGCTGGCAGAGGTGTGAAGCAGACGGCAGCGCTGCCCGACTCTCTGCCAGGGCATGGGAAGGAAGAGCAGCCTCAGCTGCCAGAACTGCACAGCCAGGAACCCAGGAGCTCCCTGGTCTGGAGAAGATGATCTACCGTTCTTTCATCTCCCTCCTCTTGCCCTCCTGTCTCCTTTGCCACCACCGCCCGTGCAGAGACACTTGTTTTCGTTGCTGTGACTAGTTTGGGGTTTACAAAGGAGGAGTTTTCTTTCGCATGTTTTGTTTGGTTTTTTTTTACTTTTACTAGAAAAATTCAAAGGGATACAGGGTGTGACAAACCCTCTAACATGGTTTTGGTGCCACTGGGGTGTAGACAATTAGATGGCTGGCAGGTATTTTGGAGATCCCCTGGCCTTAGAAATATGTGTGTTTTATAGGTGAAAGAGCAAGAGCCAGGAAGTGGCTTACTAAAATCTGCCTATTATCATAATTAACATGGTTTGCATGGCAGGGTTTTGGCATTTCCTCCTCGAGGCTCCTGTTTTTATGTGCTCACTAATTTATGAGGCTGTAAAGGAATAACTGTTCCAGATCTGTGTGTACGTTAACGTTCAGCAAGCCTTAGTGCTCCTCTCCCCCTGGCCCTGGCAATGTCCCCGTGTCCCAGCCGGTGGCATTTCGTGTCCTTCACCTTGCACAGGGATTCCGACAGGCGCCGACACCGACCTGCTCGCTTTGCATCCCCAAGCTGGAGGCATGAGGTGGCTTTTTTTTTATTTTTATTGAGACACTCCAGCTATCTTAGCGCTGTCCTTCTCTACCAGAGGGATAAAGTTGTTTCTTTCAAGGGTATGGAGTTGGAGGGGGGAGATCAGAGAAGTCCTTTTAGGTCTTCTCCTTGGCTTAGCTGCTGTCATGCCGAGAGCTTGCCTGAGCCTGGTGTTTTGTGACGGAAACCACGTGGCCCTTTGGGACCCTGCTCAGCGAGCTGCTCCAGAGGCAAGAGGATGCTTTTCCCTTCTCCTGAGCCGAGGGCTCTGCTGGGAGGTGGGTACCGTGTCCGTGCTGCCCGGGTGTTGGGCTGGCCCACAGGAGATGGCCACCGGTCTGCTGCCTGCAGGCGATGCGCAGCACCTCCCTCAGCTTTGGTTTCTCCCCCTGTAAAACAAGAGGACGTTCTACACGCTGGTGTAAAAATATTTACAGATCTAGAAATAAGGTTTTAGCAGCCTGTGTCACCGTTGTGTGGCAGCTCTTGTCTGCAGCAGAAAGGGTGTGAAACCAGAAGGGAGGAGTTCACTGGGCCAAGGGGAGGCTTGTGTGTGTTTATGTTGGTCCCGGGGTGCTGTTGCTGGCGAGGAGGCTGAAGTGTGCCCATGAACCCCAAGGGTTTTGTACCTCAGGCCTGCAATTCCAGTGGTGAGGACAGCTGTGTTTGAGGGAGTTCCACCTGACAGCTCATCTGCCAGGACACCACCGGGCTAGGTGTCCTGCCAAAGGTGACTTGCTTCAGTACCTCTTAGTGCTTAAGAATGCTTAATCAGCAAAAGGCAGGTCTCTGAGCATTCAAGAGTAGGAGCATGGTAGGTTTTTGATGGCATTAATTGCTGGCTGGTGGCAGAAAGCAACAGGCCACTCTCTTGTTGCATTCCCAAAGGCCATGGAGCATAAACTTTGTGACACGGGCTGTGGCTGACGTAGCTGTGGATCTGATCCGTAGCGCCCATCGGACCCCAGGGCCTGCTGAACAGTGTCTGAAAGCAGAGTCCCATAGAGGTGAAGCCCCCTGGAGTGATGCTCTGGGAAGAGGATCTCGCGAGGAACTCGGCAGATTTTTCTAGTAAAGGCAGCAGAGTGGGCCTGGTTGTCTACTGCTTCCACCCCAGGGTTGTTCCGTGGTTGTGTGCACATAGGCCTCTGCTGTGTGTTGCATGGGATGTAAGATCAGGCTTCAGTCCTTGCTCGTGCGTCCTGCAGTATTTTACACTGGGTTTGTTAAAAGCTTCCACGAGACGTAACAACCCATGAAGACCTGCTTGTCGTAGCCATGCCCGTGGGGGTCCTCCTCCTTCATCACCGAGTGTGTCTCTGCCTCCCCTCCTCAGACACACCAGAATATCCAGCAGCTTTAAATAGCGGCTGCAGGCGTTCCTGTCCTCCTCCTCCAGATGCTGCTGTCTGGAAGTTTAGGATGTGCGACATTCAGCCGTCTGCCAGGAGGGATCATGGATATCCCACACCCTGCCGTGCTGGAAGCCTATACCGGTGGGAAGATCCTGATACTGGATCTTGAGGCAGGGGTTAGGCTGCAGATGCTCTCTTCTGGAAAGCTTCTGGACGTTTTGCCTCATGCTATTAAGTATCAGATCAAAGCGTTGCTCCTTGCAGTGCTAATGAGGGCAGGCGAGTGTGTGTTCCCGTCTGAAAGCTGCAGGAGCAAGGGCTGCAAATCAGTTCCATCCTTATTTGCCATAAACCACCTAGACATGGGGCTGATAATGGGAGAAAATGCTTGTTCCAATGAACACATAAGCCTTAAAGCTTATGAATGTGCTGCTGGGCCTCCCAGACAGAGCTTTCTGAGCAGCAAGGGTAAGCTGTGAAAACCTTAGTAGCTTAACTAGAAAGAAATCAGAGCTGAAACGTGAAGGCCGACCTCTTCCAAAGCATCACCTTCATCCCATGGGTGAGAGTCTTGTGCATGGGTACTCTAAGATACCGTGCACCCTCTAGCTGTTCTCAAACGATGGTTTACAGTTTTAAATAAAACTTTGTCACTGGCTTCATTAACTGTAAGTCTTTGGACCTCTCAGTGAGGGGAAGACATTTCCTGCCACGTCTTCTGGAGCTGCTGTTCGTTGCGTGGCTGCTCCCCCTTGGCTTTGCTCTGCACGCTGCTTTCAGCTCCATCTTGGATGCAGGTGATGCTCAAGGTGAGACTGTTGCTTTATTCCCTTTCCCACTGTTTGGCAGAAGATTTGAGATGTGACTGGAATTACCTTTCTGCTTATGAATTCCCTTTTCCAAGGCAAATGCTGTTGGAGAAGGCCTCAGGTATCTCTAACGAATGTACTAGCCCTTACTTCTGCCACAAAATTAGTGCTATGAACAGAGAATAATCTGCTGTGCTCTGCTGAACACAAACCTTTCTGCCCTTTTCTTGGTGGTGTGTGGTCTGGGCTGCGGGCTCAGCTATTTGATGGACAACCTTCTGAAAAGCTGGAGAACAGGGTGAGTCTCTGGGGCTGTGGTTCCCTGCTGGCCCGAGCTGCTCTGGTTCTTCCCCTGCCTGCTCTTGTGACCTCCCCTTGGTGCTGCCGCTGGCGCTGGTTGCATCCTACACTGGTCAACGTGCTCCACGTGCAGAAGAGGTTTGCTCTGTTGTTTCCGTTGTTCTGTAATTTCATACATTGTCAGGGTGCTAAAGTGCCAACCTATCTGCAGGGTGATTTCTGTGAAGATCCAGTGAAGGGGACAGAAGAGAGTTGTGGTGTTTTTTTTTTTTTTTAAAAACAATAAATCTGTATTTTAAATTAAATATATTTAAATATATTTAAATATTTAAAGTGTATTTCCCCTCCTCTAAGCTTTTACATGGAAAGAGTAGAAATAACATGTTTTTCCCAGGTCCACTCCCTGCATGAGCCAGCCCCCTCTGGGACTGTGTGCCAGTGGTTTCCTGAGGTACTCTCCTAACATCCCTCCTGTTCCCGAGCCACCAGGGTGTATATTTTGGTGATGACCAGCCTGGTGGCTGAGCGCTCTCCTTGCTTTATGGGTTATTATCCTGTTGGCAGAGCTGCTCTGCTTTCAGCTCCCTACGTGCTACGTGTCCCACAGCCCTGGCATTAAAACGTTTGGTACCGCTC
Organism: Calidris pugnax; assembly: GCF_001431845.1. Taxonomy (NCBI): domain Eukaryota; kingdom Metazoa; phylum Chordata; class Aves; order Charadriiformes; family Scolopacidae; genus Calidris; species Calidris pugnax. The sequence continues at coordinate 735,232 of NW_015091152.1, forward strand.
TTTTCCAAGTGTGGTGTTTCTCTGGTCGCCTCCCGTATTCTTCGTTTCCTGTGGGTGATGTCTGTGGGCTCTACACACCCTTCAGCCTGGGAAGCCTTGTCGTAGCTTTTACTGCTTTCTGCTCGGAGTCAACTCATTTCCATGCCATGGAAAGGGCTGGTTCCAGCTGCCCTGGGGTTGCCTGCCCTGGAGCTGTAAGGAAACGTGTGTCCTGGAATGAAAATAGATGTTGGGGTTTGGGGGATGCTGTCCCAATTCCGGTTGGCACTTGATGTCCAGTTTCAATCCATGATGTGCCCAGGGCTGTCTTGTGACTCCCCAGCAATGGGGTGGGACTCTGGTTCAGCCGCTGCCTGCCTTCTCTGTGCTGGTGGCCTCTGGGAGGTAAAGAAGAGGGTCTGGGTTTGATGGACTCAACTTCCACGCACAAAGCCCCTCTGCTGTGAGACACCCTCTGCCTGTTTGAGTGCAGCTGCACCGTGTCTGCACCCGGTGGCTCTCCTGAGATTCAGCAGTAAGGGGGAACGTGAGCAGAAAAGTGGGGGGAGAGGGGAGGGAACAAAATTAAAAATACTTCTCTTCCTCTCAAAAAGAGCCACGTCCTGACAGATCCTTTACATGGGTTCTTTGCCAGATTGCAGGAGGAACTAGAGATGGGCATCCTGGGCAACTTGGCTTTCAGGGTGGCCCCTGCTGATTCTTCACACATCACTGAGTGGGTCAGTCTCCACTTGTAGACAAACTTCAGCCCCTTTGCAGCCTGTTTCTGTGAGGGTTCTTGGCTTACTTTGAGCTGCCATATTTGGATTTTAACTTCAATGTGAGCTTGCACAGGACAGCCTGATCCTGGGGAAGGTGAGAGAGAGAGAACAGCTCACCCAATGGTCCCCAGGGCAGTGATGGGTGTGCTCAGGGAGAGGAGATGGGGATGTGTGATGGGGAGAAGAGAGGAGCATTCAAAGGGCAATTCTTAATATCAGCTGCCTAAAATAACGCTTTTGTCTTTTTAAAAGTTCTATATTTTAACAGACCCTCATGGGGAGGGTGTGGAGGTAATGAAATGTGATGATGACCTACCGTAGGACAGTAACACCACCACAGAAATACGTGAGGATGGCTGGAGATTTTGCCAGTACCTTGCTGGGGGTGTTGCCTGTGTAGCAAATGAAGGATTGGGTTCTGTTCTCTTAACTCTGACACAGGCAAAGCTACTGGGAAGCGCAGCGGTACCGCAGGCTCGACAGCCTGTCACAGGGATTGGCAGAGACCAAGCAGCCAGCTTTCTGATTGCAAGATTTTATTAAAAAAGCTGCTGTAAGAGCTGACTGATGAGGGGAATCCAGCTTCTCACCCAATGGTCCCCAGGGCAGTGATGGGTGTGCTCAGGGAGAGGAGATGGGGATGTGTGATGGGGAGAAGAGAGGAGCATTCAAAGGGCAATTCTTAATATCAGCTGCCTAAAATAACGCTTTTGTCTTTTTAAAAGTTCTATATTTTAACAGACCCTCATGGGGAGGGTGTGGAGGTAATGAAATGTGATGATGACCTACCGTAGGACAGTAACACCACCACAGAAATACGTGAGGATGGCTGGAGATTTTGCCAGTACCTTGCTGGGGGTGTTGCCTGTGTAGCAAATGAAGGATTGGGTTCTGTTCTCTTAATTCTGACGCAGGCAAAACTCCTGGGAAGCGCAGCGGTACCGCAGGCTCGACAGCCTGTCACAGGGATTGGCAGAGACCAAGCAGCCAGCTTTCTGATTGCAAGATTTTATTAAAAAAGCTGCTGTAAGAGCTGACTGATGAGGGGAATCCAGCTTTGAGAACATCCTGTGATGGAGCCGTTTCCCTGCAGGAAAGAGGTTAGTCTAATGAATTTAGGAAATGGGTGATTTAGAGAAGAAGTAGATGTACCTGCAGCAGCATGGGGTTCTCCTGGCATTGGGAAAGCAAGGTGCTGATGGACTGTCACCCAGGGTGACCGGGGTGCTAAACGGAGGGAGAGGTAAATGTAGGGGATTTCTTGTCTTTAAAGTGATCCGATGCCCCTGCCTCGTCACTCCTGTGTCACTGTCTGGCTTTGTACAGCAGTGGTGCTTGGTGAGGGTCCCTGTGAACAGCAGCTGAAGGCCACATCTCAAAGTAAGCATTCCCTTCCAGCAGGGCAGTTCCCAAAATGTCTGGTTTACGGTATTTTATATGCGAGGAGAGCTTGCCCCCTCCCAGAGGCTAGAAATAGCTCCCTTTCCTTTTCTATTTATAGTGGCTCTGGTTAATATTCTCGGAGTGTGGGATGTCCAAAGGCTTCGCTGCAGAAACACTTCATTTGCCTCAGAGCAACCTTCTGGGCCCAAGGGCCAAGGATTTCTCTGCAGACGTAGTTCAAAGGGAAGAGGCAGGTGCCAGGCTGTACCGATACGTTAGGAACACTGCTCTTCTACCTGTATCCCCAGCTGTGGTTCTCTGTGTATCATAGAATAGTGGTGTTGGATTATAATGTCTAAAATTACTAGACTAATTCTGCTTTTCTCAGAAAGTTTAGGAACAAATACAGGCTGGCTAGGTGTTCAGTGAGAGGCTATGGCTAATTAATATGTCTACGTAGGCAAGTTTGATTAAATCTCATTCATTTCAGATTTAACAAGGGGCAGTCTTTTACATATTCCTTATGAGGAATCCTGTGCTCTCTCCAGGAGAGGTGCCTGGGCTTTTGAAACCACCACTTCCTCACAGAAATAGATGTAGAACTTGGGCTGTGAGTCACACGAGCAGCCAGCTGATGAACATCTAGTTAGTAAAAACAGCAGCTCACGTAATTACCACGTTCCTACTCTGTCTCTTACTCCCACAGACCCCCCCAGCCCCCTCCAAAGCCCCCTGGGTCCATGCTGGGGGAAGGTCTGCCCTGTTCTCAGTCCACTTCATGGTAGGAATTTAACTGGGATGGTTACATCAAGAGCCTGGTGACCTCAGGGACTGGGTAATCCCAATAACGTCAGCCAATGAATTGAAAATTAAATGTTGATGACATGTCTGAGACATTTCAGTTGCCTCTTGGGTTTTTAACTGGAGATGGTGTTGGACTGTGTGTTCACAGAGCTGTCTCATGGCAGGTGAAAGGAGGAGTGGGGAAAACTAGAGTGTGTGCTTCAAAAAACAGACCTGCAGGGGAACAGACAGAGCTAGTTTGACCTCCTGGGACCAGAGCTGGACTTTGGAGTAGGCTGAGGGTCACACCATCCCGTGGGACCCGGACAGAGAACCTAATGAGGTTCAATAAAGGCAAGTGTAGGATCCTGCCCCTGGGGAGGAAGAACCCCAGGCACCAACAGAGGGTAGGGATGGACCTGCTGGAAAGCACTGCTGAGGAGAAGGATCTGGGGGTCCTGGTGGACAGTAAACTCTCCATGAGCCAGCAATTTGTGGCCAAGAGGCCAGTGGGATCCTGGGCTATGTAGGGAAGAGTGTGGTCAGTGGGTGGAGGGAGGTCATTCTCCCCCTCTGCTCTGCACTGGGGAGGCCACAACTGGAATCCTGCATCCAGTGCTGGGCTCCCCAGGTCAAGAGGGACAGGGAACTGCTGGAGAGAGTCCAGTGAAAGGCAACAGAGATGATGGAGGGATTGGAGCATCTCCCTGATGAGGAAAGGCTGAGAGAGCTGGGGCTCTTTAGCCTGGAGAAGAGAAGGCTGAGGGGAGACCTTATTAATGCTGACAAGGATCTAAAGGGTGGGTTGAGGGAGGATGGAGCTGGATCCTTTTTGGTGGTTCCCAGTGACAGGACGAGGGGCAACGGGCACAAGCTGGACCCTGGGAAGTTCCACTCCAATCTGAGGGAGAACTTCTTTGGGGTGAGGGTGGCAGAGCCCTGGCAGAGGCTGCCCAGGGAGGGTGTGGAGTCCCCTTCTCTGGAGATCTTCAAGCCCCGTCTCGATGCTCCTGAGTGCTGTACTCTGGGCAGCCCTGCTTTGGCAGGGGAGTTGGACTGGATAGTCTCTAGAAGGTCCCTTCCAGTCCCTTCCAACTCTGACAATTCCCTGATTCCAGGAGGGAAGCTAGATTAAGTAAATCTCAGGAGATTGTCAAGACAACCTGTTTTTTAGGATAACAAGGTGATGCCATGTAGGTCTAGTGTTGTGCATGGCTCTTGTTTTCCCATGCAACGGGTAAAAGCTCTGCACGTAGGAGCGGGTGGGTCTTGTTTGTAGAACATACAGAAGCTCACACAGGCTCTTACCTGGGCTCGGGCTGAAGGCAGTGTCTCCTCTAGAGAGAGACTCAGGAATCTAAAGATTCTGCATTTCCTTTTCTGGAGTTATGTTTTGAAATGCTCTTAAAAAAAATGTTTCTGTTACTGCACTTGAATTTGAAGATGCCGTGACGCAAACTTGTAGGCTTTGCCATTTAAGGGTATAACCACAAGGGCCATACTCCACTGCAGGATTCAGTTTCAATATATGCTACGTTTGTATAAGGTATTCTCTGAAGGAGCAATGAGAGGCATATCCCCCTCCCTCAGCATTCAGTGGTCGCTCAGGCTGCTTCAGGACTGGCAGAATCAGCCAAAACAAGTATTCAAACAAGTAATTAAATTCTTCTTCAAAGAAGAGGTATGGGAGGCAAGGAAAAAAATAAGGGGTTCGTGCAGGGGTAACTCCATCAATTTGAAAATACTTCCTTCAGCAAGACCCGCGCTGCTGCCCTGGGAACAGTTTACCCAGGACTGTGTTAGACACCGAGTTGTTAAGGCAGAGAAGTGCTGCTGCTGCTCTTCAAGGGAGGAGGAGGAGTGGGGTACACAGGAGCAGGTGAGAGGCTGAAGCTGTTCCCAGCGCTGCGAAATCACCGCTGCTGAGGATGAGGGGTCCAAAGCCACCCCATCCCTGCCATCCCCTGCAGGCAGGAAACACGCACCCCACGGCCAGAGGCACACAGGCTCCTTCCTCAGCCCTTCTATATAAACAGGTACCATTTCTGATTTTATTTCATCATAGCATACAGGTAATGCTCATGACACAACAAGATGAGGAACTCACATCTCTCTGAACCATTTAAACAGCTTGCCATACACCAAAGAACATTATATTCATATGGAACATGTACACATTTCCCCTCCCCACCCCGGCCTCGCATCCTCCACGTTGCTTTCCAAACTTGTACAGACCATTTCCAGCATTGTTCAGGTCCAGGACACTGGTTCAGACAGGAGACAGGGCACCACCCTGTGCAGGACATGGGGTTAAGGCTTCCTCCTACGGGAACCCCTCCCCTAAAAATACTGAGCCTACAGCTTTGATTCATTCAGTGACTGTGGCATATTGGGAATCACGAGGAGCCAGAAGACCAGATTTCAGTTCCTTATTAACCAAATGAAACCCAAACATACGTGTTTGTATGTATAGCGAGGAGGGGAGAACACACACGTGTGAAGAAGCACAAAAGACAGGAAGATTCTGTTTCTGCCTCCAGGGATTGATTTGTGTTAACCCCTGTTAACTGATCTGAACCAAAGACATGGGCTTTCACTGAAATCTGGCTGAGAGGAGCACTGCTACATCGTTTACGTACATATATATACACACAGGGAGCGTGTGTATGTGCTGAAAATAGCTGTAATGTAATCACTTTCACTTGATATGTAAACAGAGACAAGTGGCAGTATGTTTAATGAATAGCCAAGACCTGACATGCTTTCCAGCCCGCTGTCAACCTCGCCCGTGCCGAGAGTACCCCTTCTTCCAGCATCTCACACACACCTGGGGAACACAGCCTCTGGGTTCAGTTACTCCTGGTGCTGCCTCTCACTCTCTCTCTCTCTCTCTCTCTGTGCCTTTTTGCACTTCTTTTAGGATCAAGTTAATCAATGCTGCAGCTTTCAGTGCTATTTTAAAACAGTCCACTGTAGGAAATTAAAGTCACATCCTAGCCACAAAACAAAGTGACAAAATCTTCTCCACTTTTCAATATAGTAAAACCTGAGATTTGAGTCACAAACTAGCTAAACTTACAGTAAAAACAAAACAAAAACAAAACAAAAAAAACCAACCCCAAAGCATAACCCAAGCTGCTGACTTGAATTAGGGCTTCAGTTTGCTGCTGACAAGTATTTTTTTTTAAAGCTGTTGGCTGGGGTAAGTATTTGTTACACGAGATTTACAATTTTCAGCTGCCTGCACAGAAATGGGACAAAACAATATAGTTTCACCCTCCTCCTCCCCCCCCCGCCCCGCCCCGTAGGTGTGTTGAGGG
>NW_015091152.1:741488-786844 GCF_001431845.1 Calidris pugnax
AAGATGGAGATGATGAGTGTGCAGGATGAAGCTTGAGGCTGTGCCTCTGGAGCCCACCCCTGGCTGACTGCAGGCCTCAACGTGCGCGCACGTAACCCAGGCAGGGCGAGCTGCAGGGCCAGCAGCTGGGTTCCTGGCCTTTGTTTTTAGTGGCCAGCCCAGCCCAAACCAGGCCAGAAGAGCCTCATCAGCCATCCCAGAGGCAGCAGGGAGGTGACACCTGCTTGAGCTGGCGTGGTGAGGCCGTGGTACCCACCAGCAGCAGCCCAGCTAGAAGCCTCTGCAGCCAAGTGATGGGTCGACACCCAGACCCTACGCTGGGACAGAGGACAAGGGCCAGGATCAAGTTCCTTTGGAGCTGTGAGCGTAGGAGGTGCCGTCTCTTCTCTATCACACCACACTATGAGACAGGATGCTGGAGGTCCCCCTCTGTTTTCTCTTTCTCAGATGAAGCCAGCAAACCTAGTGAGAAGCTTCCATCTCCAAGTCCCCACAATTTGGGGGAGGATGTTGGGATGGAAAAAAAACCCAACAAAAAAAACCCAACCACCTGAATTGCACCCACCCCACGCATGACTGGAACCATATGAAAAGCAGTTCCTTAATGGTATTGGTCAGTTAAGGACAAAAGCCCATCCCAAACTCATTTCTAGGTTTAACAAGCAAACAAAAAGCCTTCAAGGGCCATCTATTGAATTGGCAATTGGCAAGAAAATGATGTTGTGGTGTTGAACCAGCCACTTCTCTTGCACGTAACCCTAAGTATTAACCACTCTGTTAGAGCTCAGAAGCCAAAGCAGCTACCCCTCTCCCAGAAGCCAGCTTACTATCAGAAATACAAATACTGCTTATTTGATGTTTCAAAAGACTGGGGGAAACACTCATAAGTACGGTTCATTCATCTTTTCTAAGAATTGCTGCTGAGCCAACTGAAACACTTGTGCGTAGACAGCTTTAAAAAAAAAAAAAGAAAAAAAGAAATAAAATCAAATGTGGCTAGTCGTTACTTGTTCACATTGCTGATGAACTGACTACCAGCATCTGGCAGCCATAAAGCCCTAGTTTATTTTTTTATATTTTTGAGGTACTGGGGTTTTTTTTCTCTCTGAAGCAGCTCTCTAGCGAATCACCTAAAGCCTATCCCTTGGAACAACACTTACACCCCTATTTACATGTCTCTGAACTGTGCGTTCAGACCAGCCTTGCTGTAACCAGTCCCTACATCCTTTGGAATCACTCCCGGTCTCCTTTCTGACAGGAAAAAAAAAAAAAAAAAAAATGGTCTCCCTCCAGAGGTTGGCTCAGTGTCAGGGCTAAGGTGCACTGGTGAGGACGTGGGGCATGAGGAGGGGAGAACAAAACTAGCTTTGATGGGTCGGAGCCTCTTTCAGTGGAACCAGAAAAAGGGGTTGACACCAAAAGAGATTCTTTTTTAAAAAATACCACTGAAAGGATGTGCAATCCACTGCATAGAATTGTGAGGGAAAGAGCTTTGAAATGTTCTGCCCTTCTCCAGGAAAGGGGAGGAGAAGAAACACAGCCGTACACGCAGTCTCCTCGGGCAGGTGCTCACTTGGCATTTCACGGCCGTATGAATCTAGTCACTGCCTTCACACTGAAGCCTCACGTTTCTTCCCCCTCCCCTCCCCCCCCAAACCTTTTTGCCCAAAGTTTGTTCTTTTCAGATTCACAGGGACCTCAAATGCCTGGAGGGGGGAAGCAACTCCGATAAGAGTCCCACAAACCTGCTGCCCCTCAGGACACTTCAATGATCTCCATGCTGCCCGAAAAGCTCGACTGACTGCCTACTTTCCCCAGTTCTTCTCTGGACCTGTTGTCGGCCATGATGCTCTCCCCGAACTCCATCTGGCAGCTCCTGCGCTTGAACTGCTTTTCGAAAGAGCTCTCCTCGTGCCAGCTCCTCCTGGAGTCCCCTCGGTCCCCCTGCTTCGGCCTCCTGCGCACGGCAGAGGCCTGGTCGCAGCCCGTGGGCAGCTGGCTGCAGCTGTAGGCAGAGTAGGCCGCGCTGTTCCCGTAGATGGCGGAGGCAGAGTAGAAATGGGAGGACTCCGCCGCAAAATACCAGCTGTTGGTAAGGGACGTCGATGTCTGAGGAGCCAAGATGTCCGAGTGCCAGCCTTTGAGGCCCAGCCCGGCGGCAGACTTTGCCAAATGCTGCTGGCTGGTGGAGAGGCCAAACAAGAAGTTCGTTCGGTAGTTGTCTTCCACGCTGCCACTGCGGTGCAGGGGGTAGAGGAGCGACCGCTGAGCGGTGGCCCCGCTGCTGGCCCTCCCCAGGTGTTGCCGTTTGCTCTGGCTGTCCAGCTGCCAGGTGGTCTGGGGTTCCTTGGGAGGGTTGGCTTCTTCTTTATCAGGGCTGGTTTCTGGGGTCTGCTCCGAGACCTCCTGCACAGGGGAGAACTGACACAACTTGCCGCTGCCCTCTAAAGCCGCCGTGTGTTTGTAGTACTCCAGGGTGTCCTCAGAGGAGGCGAAGCCCTGAACCGACGCGGTCACGCAGTTGCTACCGGCTGAGTAGGACACAGATTTGATATCCAAAGAAAAGGAGCGCTTCAGGCGGTTGCTGTCCTCCACCTTGTCCAGGGAGACGTGCAGTCCGTTTATGCCCTGTACCAGCGGGCCATCTTCCAGAGGGGACAAGTGGGCACCGCCGCAGTCCGTGGCCTTCTGCTCCACCATCTCGGAGGTGGCGGTGATGCAGAGCTGGTTGGCAGAGAGGCTGCTCTGCCCACCTTCTGGGAGCAGCACGTGCTCGCTGCTTTTTTCCAAATGCAGAAGTTTCAGCTTACTGATATGCCCGGGCTGACTGCTCTGGTTCTTGATCTTTTTCTCAAAGTCCAAAAGCTGGCCCAGAAAGTTGAAGTTGGGAGAAATGGTCGGCCTTTTTTCTTTGACAAATCTGGAAAGAGGGGACAAACAAAACAAGAATTACTTTAACGCCCTGCTGCTCAGACCTGAGGTAACCCTACAGCGATTGTTGTGAACGTTAACAGCCTAATTTTAACTCGTCAGGATGCTGGGACTAAGGTTTAGTCAAGCACAGGAAATGCGGATGGAAAAAGAAAAAAAGGCAGCTTTCAAACAAGATAATTCTGGATGCTGTCGGTTCTCACTGTGGCTCACTTAAAGGCGGCTATGAAAGGGAAGACAAAGCATTCTTTTTGCCTCTTTATGATGTCCACAACAAGGTCTGAGGGAATTGTTTCCCTTCTTTTATTTTACCAGTGGGATCTCTACTCTTGAGGTTTCTGACCGAGGTTTAAGAGCTCCTCAAGTTCTGCAGGAAGAGCATCAGAGCTCCAGCCAGGAGACCTTAACCCCACCGGCGCTGCAGAAAGCAGACGTCTTCCCACCCTTCAAAGGGGTGAAACCCCCCGTTCCTTGCACCTCTCTCAGGCTGCTGTTACTGCAGTGAGTGCTTCCTGCCCTGGCGTGTCTTTGCCAGGCAAGGCAAAGAGCTCTGGTACACACCGACCTCACACAGCCTACACCAGTGACTTCTACCATACGCTGGTATTGACCACTGGTAATGACGATCAGAAAGAATACTGCAAAGGAGCAAATGCAGCATTAAACCAAAAATGCCCTCTCCAGTTCTGCGGGTGTCCAGCAGGGAAGGGCAGCAGTATTATCCAACCACTGGAAGAGTTAACCTATTCTGGAGTCCTGTAGGAAGCAGCCTGACGCGCGCACGCGTGCCAGTCTAAGCATGCACTTACACTTCAGTGGAATATGGACAAGGTGAAGGGCCTGGAAGACAGATCATATGAGGAACGGCTGAAGGAGCTGGGACTGTTTAGTCTGAGGAAGAGGAGGCTGAGGGGAGACCTCATCACTCTCTACAACTACTTAAGGACACTGTAGAGAGGTTGGTGCTGGTCTCTTCTCACAGGTAATTAACAATATAACGAGAGGGAACGGCTTCAAGCTCCAACAGGGGAGGTTTAGACTGAACATTAGGAAGGAATTTTTCACAGAGAGAGTGGTCGGGCATTGGAACAGGCTGCCCAGGGAGGGGGTGGAGTCACCATCCCTGGATGCGTTTAAGGGACGTTTAGATGGGGCACTGAGGGATATGGTGTAGGGGAGGACTTTGTAGAGTAGGGGAGATGGTTGGACTCGATGATCCCAAGGGTCTCTTCCAACCTGAATGATTCTATGATTCTGTGAGCTGGGACTGTTTAGTTTGAGGAAGAGGAGGCTGAGGGGAGACCTCATCACTCTCTACAGCTACTTGAAAGGACACTGTAGAGAGGTTGGTGCTGGTCTCTTCTCACAGATAATTAGCAATAGAACAAGAGGGAATGGCTTCAAGCTCCAACAGGGGAGGTTTAGACTGAACATTAGGGAACAATTCTTCACAGAGAGAGTGGTCAGACACTAGAACAGGCTGCCCAGGGAGGGGGTGGAGTCCCCATCCCTGGACGTGTTTATAAGAGTCATTTAGATGTGGTGTTGGGGGATATGGTATATGGGAGAACTTTGTAGAGTTGATGGTTGGACTTGATGATCCCAAAGGTCTTTTCCAACCTGAACGATTCTATGATTCTAAGGTGCAATGCATACTTCAAATGTTTTCCTCGAGACTCTAAATGTATGAAAGAATATTAGAAGTCGTGTCATACCCTTCAAAGTTAAATACAAAAGCAATACTTCCTACCTGTCTGATTTGCAATATAGCTAAATAAGTACTCTTTGCTTTTTAAAGGCTGTAAAACAGAAAGCTGCCCAAATCCTTCCTCCTCTTTTTTCTTTTTTTTTTTTTTTTAAGCATTCCTGGAACTATGAAGGTACCAGATGACAAGGGAATTAACAAGGGAAGAACCCTTGAAGAGCTAAATCTAGTACAAACACACACATATCACTGGGAAAATTAAATATTATTAGGAGGATCCCAAAGGTCTTTTCCAACCTGAACGATTCTATGATTCTAAGGTGCAATGCATACTTCAAATGTTTTCCTCAACTGAGACTCTAAATGTATGAAAGAATATTAGAAGTCGTGTCATACCCTTCAAAGTTAAATACAAAAGCAATACTTCCTACCTGTCTGATTTGCAATATAGCTAAATAAGTACTCTTTGCTTTTTACAGGCTGTAAAACAGAAAGCTGCCCAAATCCTTCCTCCTCTTTTTTCTTTTTTTTTTTTTTTTAAGCATTCCTGGAACTATGAAGGTACCAGATGACAAGGGAATTAACAAGGGAAGAAACCTTGAAGAGCTAAATCTAGTACAAACACACACATATCACTGGGAAAATTAAATATTATTAAAAGCAAGAAAGTCTCTCTGGGAATATGTACAGAAGGAGTCATTAAAAACAGTGTGAAAAAAATTCCAAGGTGTACTTGTGTATATATGTATATACTAGCACAAGTGCAAGCAAGCACATGAAAAATACCAAACAAAACTTACTACTTTTTTTTTTTTTTTTTTTTTTTTTTTTTTTTTTTTAAGTTGCCAAACACCAAACAATAGTAGGGATGGTTGAGCTGATGCGGTGACCAGGTAGGTCAGATTTCTCAAAGTGATAGTGGAAACTTCCACCGTGAAGTGCCACGACTGGCACGTGGAGAAAACGAACAAGGCTCCTCAGAAGAGGTTCTCCAGCTGGATCTCCTAGCGTTGGATTTGGGGAGCTTTTATTCCTGCACAAGTGATTTGCTCGTAAGAATTCATATAACCTTCATTCGTTCTTTTCCAGTCAAAGTTCGTTGTACTTGCTACTGGGTTTACTTTTTAAAGCAAGATCATTTCAGTCAACACTGCCATTTCTAGTGGGCTCTCTAAAATTCTGTTCCTTCCACTTTCTCCTTGTCCCACGCCCCAGATTTAATCCTAAATTTAAAACTAGCTTTTTAAAAAATGAAAAAGGTTACAAGCAAGTCTGCTGGACCCCCCTGACAAGTTTTAAGGCCTTGCAAACATTTTCATTTCAAAATGCATATTCTTTTTTCCAGTTGGAAAACTTGCGTAAGATTTCATTTTGATGTTTGTTATACAAAAGAAAAGATTAAAAACTTTTATTTCCTCAGATCTTTTGCTTCAAGTAACAGCGTCACCCTTTTGTAATAGTGTCAGAAAAGCATTTTATCCAATGACTTTAACTCAGAGGAAAGTATTTGCCAACAAGAGATCCCAACCCAGTGAGTGAAACGTGTTGCAGGCTGTTCTCACTAAGCCATATCAAAGGAAATACGGCAAAATATAATCTAAATTTCACAGTAGTGGTTCAGTATTAACAGTGCAAGGAAAAAAAGGCCTAGGTTGATTAATCCTTCACACTCAATTGACACTTCTGGTTAAGAAACAAACTAGAATTTAATGCAGAGGTTCGGCAGAGGAATTTAGAACTTTTAAATTTAGCACTTTAAAAGTTCTCTGAAGCCTGTGCCTTTTAGAAGCATTCAATATTCTGCAGCTCCAACCCCCAGCCCACTACAGCCCGAGAGCAGAGAGGTGGGGTTTTTTTAGTGACTCAAGCTCATGCCTTGCACAGTGTCCATCCACGTGCACTAATTCATCCACACTATCTATACCTATAACTTCCACCTACACCTCTCAACCAGACCTATTTTACCCTACGCGTTGAAATTAATTACTGCACAACACCAAACTGTCAGCAGGCTCTGGTAAGAAACCCTGGAACATATCTAAAGGCACTGGGAGATGGTTGTGGCTCAGGCACCTCTTACATGCACCTTTTCCACTGCAGACATTAATTATGTTCACCAGCCTAAAAGAAAATGCCCCTCGGAAAATCAGGCTCCACAAGGGAATATCTGATGCTCATCTTTCTGTCCTCATCTGTGTTTTAGAGACAGTAGTAGCCAACACGCTGGTGATGTGGAAGATGCTTCCTCACCCACCTGCTCCAACGCAAGGGTTCAAATTGCTTCTGCACCACGGATGTTATAGTGATGCATCAGCTCTGCCAACTTGCATATAAAGCCCATCAAAAAGAAAAGCATCATTTTCTGTATGAAACAACGGAGCAGGTCGTTAAATGAAATAGATAAATCGTGGTAAAGGGCAACCATGCCACCTGGGATCCGGTGAAGCCTTCACAATCCAAGTATAGAAACATGGGATGTAAAAGGTTAAAAAGGAGGGGCGGGGTGGGAGCGTGGTCCCACAAAAATTCCCTGACACTTCAAAATACTTTCCGGTTGAGTTTAATAGCAACAAAGAAGCCTTCTTAATTCCTAGATATTTCACCTGCAGGCAGTTCTTGGAGAGCATGACCAAATACCAAACTGAAGTCAACAGCTCCAGCCTAGCATTTGTCATAAGCGTGACTATAAATATCCTCAGTTCTCTTTCTTTAACCCTATCCATTCCATTCTCTCTCTGACTTAAATGGAATTTAAACCGCTTATTAAACGTGTGTGTATGTACATACATACACAGACGCAGCTATACCACACAGGTGACAATATCTTGTATTTGCCTCCTTGAAGTGAAGGCCTTTTGCAGGTGGGGAATTAACAAAAGGTGTGAGATGTCTACACACCTAATTTGTTTATGGAGGAAGCCGACATTTAAAACAGAAGTGTGCAGAGACCAGTGAAGCACCAGATAAAATAACACGTCTGCTTCTACCCTTGGTCATACAACCTTTCATTCTTCACCTTAAAAACAAACCCAACAGGCACGGGAATTGATATGAAAGGAAATGTTCTCCTTACCTGTAAGCTTCATCTAAGGACATATCCATTCTCTTCATGATATAGGCAATAGCGATTGTGGCAGAGCGAGAGATTCCAGCTAAACAGTGCACTAACACACGGCCATTTGATGCTTTTGCCTTTTCTGCGTTGCAAAGAAATTGGCAAGTGTCACACACGACGAAAAGTTTGCAAAGGAAGCAAATGTTATTTAAAATCGTTCAAAACTTCCAAATGGACTGCTAATCGCAAATCTCATGGAAGCTTTAAACAAAAATCGCTTATTTTCTCCAGCACTGGATAGCATTGAGTGTAGGAAAAGCGTGCGACCACCCACAGGAAACACACTGCAGTTACAGCATGCTGCATTTTAACGTGCACATAAACAAACCTATTTAGATGTCTGGGAAAGGTGATTGTTTCTAATTTTATACGCAAGTAAAAAGCAAGCATTCATGATGGAACAATCTGGCCAATTCAGATTTGGCTAGCTCACTTCCCAAAGCTAAAGACAGGATCTGTACATCAAATTTTATAATTTGCTCTCTGCGGGCATAGATCAGGCATCTGCCAGGTCACCAGAAAGCAGAGCTGTGCTCTTTAAAAGTGTCTTTGTTCCTCAAGTGCTGGAACAGGCAGTGGCAGAATCTCCTTACGTTATTTCGCTCCTGTGCTTACACAGCGATGGTGATCAAGTAGGTTGATCCTCAGGGTATTTTCATACCACCCAGAAAGCATTCGGGTCTTCTCCAGCCAAAACAGCAAGGCAGACACACAAAAGGAATCCAGAAACTGTTTTAGAGTGAGTAAATTTTCTTCTCACCTATAAAATCGACTGATTTATCCAACCAAGGCAAAATTTTCTCACAAAAGCTGTCGTTCACAGGCACTCTCAGGAAATGGGATTCCGGAATAAAATCAGGCTTTGGACAAGTATTGCTGGCGTTTAGTACGTAGCCAATATCGTTCTGCTGCATCAGCTCCTAGGAAAGAGAGAAAGATTAAGCCTAGAGAACTCAAACGGTACCTTTGGCACATTACAAAGAAACTATGAACCCAAAGCACATCATAAAGCTAAAACCCAAACTGGAATTCACGTTGGAATTGCTTCAGCTGTATTAAGAGCATTCTTTTTTGGGAAAAAAAAAAAAAAAAAAAAAAGTAAAGATACGACCTCTGCTTTTAATTCTTCAAACAACTTCTAATGAGACATCCAGCATGTCCATATAACATATAGACTGCAAAGCCCATATGAAAAAAGTTAACAAAGAACAGAAGTAATGGTAGAATTCCTTCTGCTGCTATGAAGCGTGGCTTCCAAGAGAATAAAGTTTTTTGCTTCTTCGGTTTAAATTCTCACCATGCAAGCTGACAAGACAACCAAACCCTTCCCACCCGTAGTTTGCTGGCCTGAATACATGTTTTCAGCATCACGTATCTAAGATTGAGGTTTGTCACCATCACGGGTATTGGTGACAAATATGAGATGAAACCAATGCCTCCTGCGGTCACCTGTTAAAATATCTGGGAATGCCTTGCTTTTAAGGCAGTGGTGCAAAGCTCACTCCAAATCTTGAGGGAAAGAGCTGAAGACTTTGAATCAGACCGTGTTCACACAGCACTAACTGCAGTTTTATAGGAGTTCCTCTTTGTGATTTAGTTGCTCACATTTCAGTTTTCAATCTTTAGTCTTCTTGCATCTCAGAGATTATCACAGCAACAAGGAAAGAGGCTTAAAGTGTAAGGATCAACTGGGCTTTTTAAATAAATAAATGTTCATGATTGCAAATTTAAAAAAAAAAAAAAGACACCTCTTTTCTGCACTTTGTCTCCTTCACGTAAGCATTTTGCCACAGAAAAGCAATTAAGCAGGTTGGAGTAACACTGATCAAACAACTTTTCTGGTTCAGATATGATTTGGCAGTAAGTGACACGCTATGCTTGCAGAGTAACACTGAATACAAACACTGGGGAGCTTTGGGCCAGATTTCTATGGAAACTAATGTCTGAAACATAAAAAGAGCCAAAAAACCTCCCCATTTTAATCCTTTTGCTTTTATAGCAATTATGTAAAAAATGAAAAATTAGTCAATCCATGGAAGCAGTAGCAAGACTGAATTCTTATACTGCAGATTTCAACTGGAGGTCTACCAGTATGAAAATGCAGTCATGAAGTCAAATGGTCACTTCTTCCACATATGTGTTATTTTTGCAAGTGTAAAGATGTTCTGGTGAAAAGAAATCACAGAATCACAGAATCTTCTAGGTTGCAAGGGACCTTAAAGATCATCTTGTCCAACCGTCAACCTCACTGACAAAAATAGACACCCACACAACAAACAAGGAGCATCATCACTAAACCAGACCTCCCAGCACCACATCAACCCGTCTTTTGAACCCCTCCAGGGATGGGGCCTCAACCCCCTCCCTGGGCAGCCCATTCCAATGCCTGAGAACCCTTTCCGTGAAAAAATTTTTCCTAATATCCAGCCTGAGCCTCCCCTGGTGCAACTTGAGGCCATTTCCTCTCGTCCTGTCGCCTGTGACTTGGGAGAAGAGACCGACCCCCATCTCTCTACACCCTCCTTTCAGGGAGTTGTAGAGAGCAATAAGGTCTCCCCTCAGCCTCCTCTTCTCCAGGCTGAACACCCCCAGCTCCCTCAGCCTCTCCTCATAAGACTTGTGCTCCAGACCCCTCACCAGCTTCGTTGCCCTCAATGTCTTTGGGGACATGGCTGTTCAGCTGAAGAACCAGAACTCTCACCTTGCTAGATCAGAGCAGCTTAAATAATGCCTGATATTTAGCATGCGGGTAACACTGCACGTGTGCTACGCTGTGTATGCAGAAAGGATGAATACTCACAAACAAAGGTATATAAGTGCACAAATTACGCGTTCAGCAAGAACAAAGGACTGCAGAGAAGGGAATCTACCTCAGTCATTTACAGAGGGAAGCGTATCCAAATGCCATGGAATGCATTTTAAACAGGGAATTTACATGAATTTCTGATAGCAAGATGGATTTTATTGTCTCGAGCAAAATGAGCAGCTCCTCCAAAATTTCATCCCAAGTCCCTCATGTCAGGACATTTGGAGGTACCTGAAGGTGTGGGCATCTTAAACTAATGAACATACGTTATATCATAAACGTACCAACAGGAGATGACCAGTTGCTTGCAAATGAAATAATCAGAAATATAATTTGCAGCAATGGTCAAAAAGGGAGGGGCGCTGACTGCGCCAAAACAAGCTCTCAGCTTTACTGCTCCTGACCCTGCTAGGTTCCAGGGTCACCCTCCCAGTAAAGCTCAGCTTCTCATCCATGAGAACAAATCCCAGTATGTCACTGGTTTCCCCCCTTCACATCTCCCCAACTCAACCAGCAAGCTCCTTTCAGCCCTGTGTGCCTTTCATAGCCGACTCCATCGCGCCTTCCTTCACTATATATATATATATATATATATATATATATATATATATAGCTTCCACCGATAGACCTGAAAGTTTAAAAGCAGGAGCGCTGTAAGGAAGCAGGGGAATATTTGGAATTATCGAGACAGGGAAAGTATTGGGAATGGGGTTCTTGGCACAGGGGACTAGCTACTAGTAGAGCTGTGGTACCTCCCGTGCGTGAGGGAGACCCCTGATCCCCAGCATCTCTGCCTCGCTGTCCTGGGCTACACAGCTTTCCCCTTATAGAATCCCAAGCTCTTCAGCATCAACTTCTGGAGAATAAGTATCTGCTTTAGGTCACTACGTTGAAATACTGCCCCCAAACCAGCTCCTCACCTACTGTTGTCACTGCTCCAAGGTGAGCGAGGAACAACTGGAATAGCAGGTACAGAAGAACGCGCGGGGCCACGAACAATAGAATATATAGGATATATAGAATATATATAGAATATATAGAATATATAAAGGAAGGAGGCAACGAAGGGATCGCTAACAAATGGACCGCGATGCCGCATTCTTGTTCAAAATATAGCTAAGGGATGCTGGGAGAATGATGATTACTTTAGAGGAAGAATAGAAAACCTTACTATTTCTTTTACAGCGTAAGCGCTGGTGGGCTGCACGGTCCAACCATCACGATTCCACAGTTATGCAAGGTTTTTGATGTGGAATTGATTATTCAAACGGGAACGAGAAGGCTGCAGACGCCAAGTCTGAACTCTCCGAGCCAAAAAACCACCCAAAAATGTGTTAGTGCTTGTCGCTGAGACTAAGGCTAAAGAAAGAAGTTATGCTTCCTTCTGTTCTAAAGTATCAATCATTCCCTGTGCAACACGCTCCAATATAATAACCATAACAGTGCCTCCATTGTAAGGCACCCAAGAGGAAGAAGTGAATTACGATGGGAGGAAGATCCAGAAATCCTAATACTAACAACTTTGTGAAGAGAAGGTAAATGCTCTTTTGTCAGCTTATTTACATTTTATGACTTGTTTAAACTGAAAATTAATGGCACCCTAAAATGTTATTTTGTTCCAGGAAATAAAATCCAGGTCTGGAAGAAAAGAAGGAGAATAGTTAGGTAAGTAGCAAAGCAGAAAGTTTTACAGTTTAAATGCTGGTACACAACACAAGATGTAAGCAGGAGGCTTCTTCGGGCCCATAACCACAACACAGATATTTTTTTTTTCTGTTATACTAACTTCCAGAAAGGACACTGTCACTGTAAGAATTTAGGTTAAGAGTTAGTTTGTTTTTCTTCCACAAAGGGCAACAAAGATCTGTAAAAGTAAGCTCCCTCTTGCAATGCCACACTGAGGTAACCACTTCTATATTACACCGAGACCCAAAAACTGAAAATGAACTTTTGAACTTTTCTGTTAGAACTTTTTAGTACTTCAACACTGCAAAATAACCACTATGAACTTTTTCAGAATTAAGCATTTGGAAATCTGTAAAGCAAAAATACAAAGAATCTCCTAAGACTTTTCTGAAGTAATCATTAATTTTGCTTAAGGACACAAACCAAGCATTTGTGTTTGAATATCTTTCATAAATAAAGTGTTAAAAGCAGAGGTATTAATGGCAAATAGTGTTTGTATTCTTAAAAGGTCATTGTCCTGCAACAAGACAAGCATTTCCCTACCCATGCACTCAGAGATAAGCTTATAAAGATCCTGAAAAGATAAGCATGCTGAAAATTAAATCATTAAATCATCAGGTTGAAGAGTAATGCAGATTAAGAGTTCATTTTGCAGGTATTTTTGAGACACTTAAATCTTAGAGAAATCAATACATCTGCTCAATGGAAAGAATCCTGGGAACTCAGAGATAGCATTGGCAGGCAAAAATAAAGTCAACATATATAACTACACCTTAATATTTTTGGGAATTTTCCAGAATGTTTTTTTAAAAAGAAGTCTGGACTTGAATGGAAAAAACCAACCCTATTCTAACCTTAAGAGAAGGTTGACTTCTTGTCCTCAGTAGCCAACAAACCAGCAAGGCCATTAAACCAGGTCATGCAAATATAACCACCCAACAGCTCCTGGACTGCCCTAAGAGAGACAGAACTTTGCTACTTATCCCTGGGTTTTGTGTCTCACCCTCTCCTTTTCAATGTTCTTCACTTCCCAGCTTTCTGACCACGTGTTGGTATTTCTGGGCGCTCGTTGTAGCAAGAGACACCCTCTTGCTCTCTCCCAGTACCCCTCTGTAGGATCCAGGCCTCCCCAGAAGCAAAGCAAGCAGCAGAGCTCTGCCAGTCGTGTTTCCAGCACGTTGATCTTTAGCGACCACAGACGTTGAGTGGAATCAAGAAACTGATTAAACTCAGGAAAACTGGGAGTTGCCGATAGCTGGGAAAACATTGACTGGATTCTAAGAGGCAGAAATCGTAATTCATTTGTTCTCACAGCTTCTTTAGGTTAATAAAGGCAGCATTATTAAAGACGGAAGCCGTTTCAGATTTTCCCCAGGCACTCACTCAAACTGAAGAGGTCAGATAAGCTACCAAGACACTAAGGTCTACTTTGGTGCAGCAAACAATTGACGTGCTCCAAATAAAACATTGCCTGCCATTTCTTCAAAGAGGACACAGGTACAATCAACAAGCAGATCTGCTTTGTAAGATGTGGTTTTGTCCTTAAACGAGTAAGAAACCTAAGAGGTACCTCAGTCACCTATGGAAGAACTTCCGAAAGACTGACTGCCAAGGCTAACACCAGGTGATAAGAACTCGCTGAACTTTCCATGGGTTGTATGCTGTCGTTTTGGTGGTTCTCCATTAAAAAAAAAAAGGGAAATACGGCAATCCTTGATCGTAACTTCCCAGGACATGTGAGGAAGTACAAATCTGACCAACTGCTGGGGGTCCTACATTATTTCTAAACTATCTGCAGTGCTTCCTGCAGCGGGACCGCTTCCCACCAGTGTCCACCTGATGGGACACATGCCAAAATAACATCAAGACACCAGATTAGCTGGCAAGAGAGCCACCACCAAGTCTAAACTCTTCCTGTAGATGGCTCTGCCACACTTAGGGCTCACCAGTAGTGTTTTAGCCTTCTCCAGCCCTGTAATGAAATTCCTGACCACTGCTACCACTTGGATTCCTTTCCTGGTGAGGCACACACGCTGTGCCTGTGCCCAACACCTATTCATAGGCACCAATTTACTGCAAGGAAAGGGAACAGCCTCTTTCATCCCTCTGGGATTATTCACCACACTGGAGTTCCAGTCACATCCCAAATGAAGCAGCACATCCCCAGCTCTGGAGCAAAACCAGGAGAACAAGGAGCCCCCTCACTGCCGCTATGAGCTGGGATAGCACTTGCCATTCACACTTTGAAACAAATAGCATAAAAGCATTTTTTTAATATTCTGCCATTTAAAGTAAGGATTTATTTATTTATTTATTTATTTTTAATTACTTAGTTCCTGCTGTCTTTTGTCTGGGGACCACAAATTGCTTTTGTGGTAGGAAAAGTAATAAGCTGCTTTGACATCCATCATAAGCGCATGAAGTTTGACTTGCCACCTGGCAGTAAAGACATGGAAGATTTTAAAACCCAAAGTAAGCACAATGAGTGCTGACTGTCCTCCAAGCAAAAGATTTTTCTCTGTGCTCTCTTAAAGCACAATTACCTTCTATGTGATTGCTTGTGTGTCAAAAGATCCCCTTAAAACAATTTTGAAAAATCAAAACATAGCCTATTAATGGCCAGACTGGGACAGAGTGAAAGTAAAAGAAAGCAGTGAAAATTATGATAATGGTCCGAGTATATGAATTTGATCCAATTACAGGACTATTAGGATAGTTCCTGAGCTTTATATGTGGATAAAAAGCATACACATGAGCCTTGCACATAGTTAAGGCAATATGCTAGGGTGAAGCTCTCCTCCCCTCTCCCCCATCCATGTATTTAATGCCAGCGTATGAAGGCTGTTGGAGATTTAACTAAGAAATAGGACCGACAGATAATACGGGAGGCAAGAGGGCACATGCAGCAGAAGTAATGAAGATTCCCTTGTCAATAGTCTGAAGATGCAGAGGGTAAGCAATATGAGTTGGTCTCCTCATGAGGGCAAACATGTCTGGATATACATATATACATGTAGCTCTTTTAGACATCTGATAGTCCAGCACCCTACAAGTGCTATACTTGATGATTTTCTGGACTATTTTAAGTATACCAAAATATCCTGGGCTACTCTTCAGAAACAGAAATTATTAAATGCACATGTATTTAGAAACAGTAAAAGTTTCTTAGCACAGTGCTACCATAAAACCTCATTTTAACTGACCCTACTGATTGTCCAGGTCTGAACATTTTATTAGGTGTACAAAGATTTGTTTGCAGTAGTCCCTGATTATACAATTCATGGTATTTAAGTGCTATTTTTTTCCAGCCCTTGAAGGAAATACCAAAAACCAAACAATCTTCCTTTGTCCTACTGTAATCATTAATATATTAACGTCCAAGGCTCGCCAAAACAAACCAGTCAGAGCTATACACAGGAAACTACCTCACCTATTGTAATGGTAGATGTGATAGTTTGCTGTTGGTTGATAGGTTACTGAGGAAGGTACCATATCATCTCTGAGATGAAGGAGAGATGAGACCAAGTTTCATAGTACTTGACACATGGATTAACACATAGGTTTCCATGGCTTATGCACACACAGCTATTATCTGTATCTGCTTTAGATGTTTTATAGCTGTAATGATGCGGTATGATAGAAGCACGGATGAAGACATGTGGAAACCTCACCTTGTTGAGGACATCCCGCTGACACCCAAGATAGAGATGAGGCAGGATTCTGGTTGGACCAATGTTGGAGACAGGTAGGCAGGGTTGAGAAATGCAAGTAGGGACGAGTGTGGATTTTCCTTCGCAGAGACCGGGGAAAGAGCTGGAGAACTCAGCAAATCCACCTGTGAGAGGAACAGTATGTATTTAATTCACATGCCGTGTTGTAGGCGTCGGTGCCCATACCAGTTCTTGGAAAGCAGCACTCGTTGCAGGAGATGGGGAGGGTTTGGGGGCAGCAGGAAAGCCTTAACAGAAGAACTGTACATGTGCCTCCTCCACGACTACCACCACTGTGCGGAACCATCCATCAGTAGAGAAGGCCTGGCTTCGTTTTTCCACTCTGCCTGGAAAGTTTATTTCTCTCTCTCTCTCCATTCCTAGGAAGTTTTTGATGCTTCTTCCCATTCTTAATGGTATGTGGAAATGAGACTTAAAAAAAACCAGCCACAACAGCTGCCACACCAAAAGCACACACACCTTTTCCTCTCTGCCCCAGCAAGCTGTTTTCTAAACAACTCCTTCTCCTGTATTAGGTCTATAATTAGACCTCATTAAGAAAAAGTCGTGTTTACTCAATTTGGTAAAAGCATCAATATGTGGTTATTAACATTTACTTTTAAAACCCTACATTGTTATTTTCTACGCTGCTCCATAATTTCATCCAACCCACCGGAAGAGGTTTCATCTTTCAAAACCACACCAAGCCAAGGCTTCTCCATCTCAAGTTGGGGAGGCAGAGAAAGGACTACAGGGGAAGGCTTCACCCAGCCATGGGCTCCCCTAGCAAATCACCACAAGTCTCTACTCCCTTTACAGCCGGTTGGTTCTTCATCTGCACCAGTTATTAGGTCCTATCCATGTTATGGACCCATCCATATTATGGCCCCAAAACATTTTCATCACCATTTCCCACCACTGCATTAGACCACTCAGAAAAACTAGAGCGGAATGACTGATACAAACTTGAATCCACCTAAAATCCCAGTGGCCACCAAAAATGCTCCTAGACTGTGTTTCCGTCAGCATGGCACAGCTGCTATGGAACATGAAGGGAATAAAAGCGAGGCTGAGACTGCTCTAGACACAAATACAACACAGCTCAAGCTTCATTTCTTTTTCTTGCTCCTCTGGCTCCTGGCTGCCCTCCATGGCAAGGGCTGTGTTACAAACCCGTGCTACCAACTGTGGACCAACTGGCCGTACCCACAGTTAGAACACAAAACCGAAGGAACCTCCAGTGACGAACTTAGACTTTGACTAAACCTGTTCTCACAAAAGCTAACTAGTTTTTTCCAAGCCTAGTTAAACCCCAAGCTCAGCTCATTCTCATAGTTCATCTTTGCAAACTAGTTTGAAGAAAAATCCAGTGGCAGTTGCTTAAATCAGTGTCTCCTAGCATTTTCTTGACTGTTTTCACCAGTTAACAGCCAGCCAGTAAGGGTGAAGGGTGCAAACCGTAGCGAAAGTCCCCAGCTATTTCCTCAAGTTAAAGCACAGAGACAAGTGGAATTTTAAGTGAAGGAAGAGTAATTATAACCTGTTCAGAACAAGGCACCTTTTTATCATCAAGGAAGTGAAGTCTTAATGTGCTAAATCTGCCAAATGCTATGCTCGCTATTATTACAGTTTGAAGACTTGAATTAAAATTATTCAGGAATAAGATAATGTACTGTTTTGTCAAGGCTTGCATTACCATCGCCTGAATTATACCTATCCTTTGGATTTTAAAATCTGTGTCTTTAGTAAATGTCGACAAAAACCAGGCCATTTTATCTGATCAACAAAAAAGCCAACAAGCAGTATTCAGAACAAAAGTTTCATGAGCAGCGATTCCTGTTCAGTCTCCCGACTTACCAATAAAAAAAAAAAAAAAAATCACTTGTCTATTTTGTTAGCTAAGCGATTTCAGACATCTATGACAGTGCTCATCATGAGAATAGGAGAGTGAGGTTGGGCTGCAGGGGCTGAGCGGGAGGGATGCTAAACTGAGGCACTGCCCGTCAGACAGCCATGCCCCTAGACTGAAGGGCTTAGGCTAGGGACCCTGTAAAGGTTTGGCTCCAACATTTTCTATTCCTGTTAGCTGGATCTCCTCCTCCTCGCTTTACAACAGCTCTGTTCAGGAACGCAGATGCTGCATGTTCAACGTTGTTATGGTTTGAGAGAACCCATAACAATCTCTTGTCGTTTAGACAATCATTCTATCACCCAATGACCCCTCCCCACCCGGAAAGGGGAATCGGGGAACACAAAGAAACACAAGGGCTGAAATATAAATAGATTTAATAGACTAATAATTAACAATAATACTAAAGAGCCAGTATTAATCCCAATACTGATCTAAGATATCCAAGAATTATCCCCAGCCCATTCTCTCAGCAGAAGCCGTGCACTCCCAGCAGGGACAGCAAATGGCGGACACGGCCAGCGCAATGGCTTCAGGAGGAAGGGAAGGCCTCAGGGCTCCGGCACCGGGGCAAGGAGTTGTCTGGACCCGCTGCCATCAAGGGAGAGAGAGCTCTGCAGCAAACTTTTCTAATTGATATTGAATGTGACCTTCATGGTAGGAAATAATCCTGTTGGCAGCCTGGGTCAAATGCCCAGGCCTTGCTCCTCCTCGTCCCTGCGCCTGGCAAGGCTCAAAAACACTAACTTTGAA
Source organism: Calidris pugnax (assembly GCF_001431845.1). Classification (NCBI taxonomy): domain Eukaryota; kingdom Metazoa; phylum Chordata; class Aves; order Charadriiformes; family Scolopacidae; genus Calidris; species Calidris pugnax. The sequence goes on from NW_015091152.1 coordinate 760,104, forward strand.
TCCCACAGAGCCTGGCTGGCTGTAAAGTAAATATTTTCACAAATTCAGACACTAGAGTCTTCTAGAAGTGCAATTTTCCCCAGCATTAGAAGAAAAGTTAGTCCTGTGTCTCTCAGCCCAGGAGAAATGTATCAATTGAATGACAGAAGGAGTTGGCAAAAAAAAGAAATTATCTCACACACTTGCTAAATTTTCGTCTGCGTGGCATAAAGTTTCCCCCTCTGTTATAGGAAGCAATCCTTGAATTCATAAGCATTATACGCCTCTAAGATTAAATTTAATGTAAGATACAGTGCCCAGCAGTTCCTTGAGAGGTTGGGGGAAGAAGGGGAAATCGAATATTGGTCTTTGGTTTCATTTGCTTATTCTTTACTCCTTGTGAAGCCTGTTGGCTGCTTTCTGGAGCCACTCTCTGACACAGCTAGAAAGAGAGAAGTGACTCTTCTTCCTGACAAAGCAGCAGCACAAGCACAAAGAAAAGATTTTACATCTGTGCTTCCTTTGCAAAACACTACACGGGCAGTCTAACAATAACAAAAAAAGAGTTTTCCCAACTACATAGGGACTGGTATCACTTCTGTATGAACAATGCAACAAGAAATTAAGCAAGAAACTAATATGCAAAAAAACCTGAGATTTTTTGGGAGATGGAACCCACGCTCTGTCATCTTAAGTGTAAGGAGCAATTTTTTATTTTATTTTTATTCTAGGGCTCTGTCAAGGCAAGCTTGAAGTGATTCAAGATTAGATGCTTCAGCACTTCCTCTGGGACATCCATCACTTCAAAATCATGTTTCTTCTTTCTACTCGTGCCTTCCTAGTAAGATGTTGCTTCAGCATCTTTACAACATGAATTACAACCACAAAACTCTCAAATTGGGTAAGTCTGACATATTACCTATCTTTACAGAGGCTATCAAATCAATTCGCTTTTCCTTTGAATATATTTTAACCTGGTATTAGTATCAATAGTGAACTTACTTAAAAAACATGAAACAGGTGACTTATTTCAAATATTAATCTATTTTCCCTGCCATCTTCTATTTCAAAATGTTAATGGCTTTTCAACAAATCTGGCTTTGATTTATGGAACTCACAATAGGAAAAAACGTTCTAGATCAGCCTATGTTGAAAAAATGCTTTAAAAAAAATCCCACAAAGAAAAAAAAACCCATACCAACAAAACACATTCTTGTATGTGTCCTGCTAAACTAGCAAATTCTTCTAGAATAACAGCATCCATGCATACGATGACTGAGCTGTTGTGCCATTATGAGCCTAACTTCTGTTCTAAGGAAATGCACTCACGACTATTTTCTTGTATTGACTTACAAAATACATCTATTTATTTTAGATAGATAGATAGATTAAAAAAAAATAACAGCACCTAAAGATGTGCAGAAAAAAAGGCATTTATCTTTTTGAACACAGATTATGGCCCCTATGAGTCCCCAAAGCTGAAGTCTACACACAGTCTACATGAGGAGCCTTTTGGGAGAAAAGTCTTTAAGCACTCAGCCTACCTGTACACTTCTGCTGTAAATGAAGCAGACTGTCCTCAAAAAACAAACTTTAAACATTTAGAAAATTCGTTTAGTGTTCAGGTGGGAATGCAGAATAGAAAACTGTGCCTTAAAAGAAAGATGGGACTGATTTAGTTTCAAATTCCGTAATTTGAGGATGACCTTTGCATCAAAGGAAATTTCATCTTGAAACATCCTTACCTACCTCAGTTGGAACAGGGCTACTGGCAGCACCGTGCAGTTTGTTTTAATAAAAGAAAATACACTTTTCTTCTGGAGCTAGTTTCTAAATAACACCCTTTCTCCCACTACTACTCCAGCTTCTGCAAATAATAAATCAATCAGAACAGCATGTTGAAAATGTGGGGAAAAAAAAAAAATCTACAGGTTATTAGCGGAGCTACTGGGTTGATAAACTTTCACTGAAGTCTTTGACAAATGTAACTTGGCCCTGGAAATAGATGACTGACAAATAACTCCAAAATATTATTTCCTAAATAGGTTATGAACCATGCAGGTTTTCTGTAGTCTTGATGGCGAAGCTGATGGAACAGCTCTTGCAACATTCAACAGGGTGAAACCACTCCTTGTCTATTTGAATGTTATGGACAAAGGAAGGCAGAAAGGAAGTCATTTTTATGTATTGTGCATATATCTATACATTTTTGCTTATGTTTAAAAAGGTCTCCCCTTTTTCTCTACTTTTTCTGATACTGATGAATTAAATGGAAGACTCTTCCATCACCACTCATGCAATAGTTCCATTATATCTGAAAACTTTGATGGTCAGGCAGGATAAGCAGCACAATGCATCTCCTTTTTCAGTTTTAAATAGCTGGTTGCTTCTGTCATAGACTGCACATATGTAAGTCATTGTATCCTTTGGCTGGTAGCAAGTAGCTAACAGTACTCAAAGTCTGTCTCACTTGCGTAATAGCCCCTAATCAAGTTTGAAGGAAAAAAAAAATCTTTGGGGATGATGACTTCCATCATTATGGGAGCAAATTAAAGCAATATGAGACAGAAGTAATTTAAAACCTTATCATCCAATGCATTTTCCAACATGAAAGCAAAAGATATCAAAAGTAGCAGTGGTAAATTGTAATGTTCAGCTGGTCGTCCCTCGTGTTTCTGAGACAAAAATCAATCAATTAAATTCTGCTAAAGTTTTAGATGATCCATCAGAAGACTGCAAAGTTTGGCAACTGCCCCAAGGTAACTCAGCTCTTGCTGAGGTAGCTTGCTAAAGTGAATAGATCAGTGAAATTATTTCAGTTTTAACCGAGTGGCAAGCATCCCCAGGCTGCAGCGTGTTAACGAAGAGCAGCACCGTACTGTGTTCCAGCGCTGACTTGCTCCGTGCACTTCTTGTGGCTACGACACACACACACCAGTTTCTACGAAACCACGTTACGGTGCCAAAAGCTGTCAGTGTTTCTGCAGCCCAAGCCCTCGTGTGTGTGTGTGGCAGAACAACCCCAACACCTTACAGCACAGCCCGTGTTTCTTGCTCAAGAGCTTCCGCATCCACTAGCAGAAGTTTGGCAAGATCCGGTAACCTGCTCAATTACCCCGTTGCCACGGTTCTGCAAAGCGATGACTACAGACCTTCCTTTGATCAAGACACTACCGTTTCCTAACCACAATTGTGATCGTAAAGGTCTGATTGTGAAAGGAATTTTGGTATCAGGAGTTTTGGTTCCCCTCTCAGCGGAAACGAGACAGGGCCAAACCCAAAAAGGATGAAAAAGTTTCAGCAAAATTCCACAGTAAACGTTATTCCTTCTTATAGATTTACTGCATAAATCCTCGTATAAATAAAGCTCCCAACTAACTTTGCCAGCAGCAGGAAGAGGAGAGGGAGAGAAGATGGGAGCAGGTGGCAACAAATGATAGCCAGATAAATGTTACTGATTTGGGAACAGCTATCTTTCATTAAGGGAATGGCATCCATCCAGATCCTTATGACTACTTAGTTTAACCACCATCAGAGACAAATCCTAAATTAATACAGGGGAATAACTACTGAGAAACACAAGCCTTTACATCAGCTCACTTCTGTTATGTTATATGGGAGCAGGCCAGAAGCATTCCCCCGTGCTGCCAGTTGCCATCCTGCCGTTGCAGGGACAGTAAACCACTATGGAGGTTTGCAAGCAGAAGGCCAGTTAAGCCCTAAGGTCTTCATTTGAACGCTTCGTTCAGAGTTGTAACATTTTACTGGTTTTACCCAATGCTCAATAGAACAAGCTGCCCAGGGAGGTGGTTGAGTCACCATCCCTGAATGTGTTTTAGAGCCATTTAGATGTGGCGTTGGGGGATATGGTGTAGGGGAGAACTTTGTAGAGTAGGGTTGATGGTTGGACTCGATGATCCCAAGGGTCTTTTCCAACCTGAATGATTCTATGATTCCAAATTCAGTTAAATGATACCGTAATAGGACATAAAACTGCTGGGGAAGTGGCAGATGTTTCCCTATGTTCAAATTCAGTTAAATGACACCGTAATAGGACATAAAACTGGTGGGGAAGTGGCAGATGTTTCCCTATGTTCATGTTATACTGGTTTCTCTTCCTCCTTCCTGTCTTTGTATTTCCTTCAAATGGGTCAAAGCACTCTTTGATTACTGAGATGCAATCAAAGTTAGACAATTTCACAGGAAACATACTAATTCTGAATTAAAACCATTAAGCATTTTTCTTTGCTTACAGAATCTTAGAATGGTTAGAGTTGGAAGGGACCTTAGAGACCATTTAGTTCCAACCTCCCTGCCATGGGCACGGACACCTCCCACTAGACCAAGCTGCTCAAAGCTCCATCCAGTTGAACACTTCCATACTTATACTCATGAGACTCTCTAAGAAGAAACATCAATCTACTAAAAATTCAGTTTTCAAAATGCAAGGGTGGATCTTCATCCACATCAACACACATCCCCTCCTCACACAAACACAGGTTACTCAGCTTCAGGAGATCCTGACTGGTCCAGTGAAATTTCACCTGGTAATTGAGCAGGTGAACGTCTCCATCTACCCTACAGGCTCCCCCCATCCACCAGCCCAGTGCCTCCTTTGGTCTCCTGCCCTCCACCCTCCTCCAAACACCTCTCTTTCCTGCAGGGTTCTGGAAAGAGAGGAGAATGTCATTTTCTCTTCCTATCAGCTTTCAAAGTTCCCCTTGAGCAGCTCACTGATGCTTACGTGACACACTACAGTAAAGAGGCTGTTGGCTGGTTGTAATTACCAACGGTCACGTTAGCCAAACAGATCTCCTGCTTCAGTGGCATCTCCCTCACCCACACATATTAAGTAAGTCTTTCCTTTGCATACGTGTTGAATATAGCACAGATGTTCCCTCATACATTCATCCTATGTCTGAATTTGCCCGTATTCTAACATACAGAAATAATCAATTCCGAGGCAATCCTAATCTCTCCTTAAAGTCACTTTTAAAATTACTATTGAAACAACCAATTCTGTAATTCCCTAGCATCCTCAAGTGTTGTCAGAGATCTGCACCAGAAGTTTTATCTTTAATCATCTAGAGAGAGCTGCTTTTGCTAATCAGGCAAGTGCACACTGACAAAGCGCAGAAAGGAAGACAGACCCAACTACACTTCAGAGATAAGGGGGATTAAGGTTGAGTGTGAAATTAAAGTGCAACAGCCGACGTGCCCACAACTCCACAGTGAAAGGGAAACGTGCAAGTAGTGAACCTTCCCATTGGGTGTAACTTGCCTTTTCTAAGTGTAACTGTCTGAGCATGGACATAACTTCTACAAAAAGGAGAGCGTATGCAAACCCTAACAGTAGCAAACGTAACCAACAAGCTTATGCCAAATTTGTTCTGGGAGGATTTCTAACTTATTCTTTGTAAAGGCAGCCATGAAACATAGCTTGGATTCCAAAAAAGATGAGAAAACAGGTCTTCACATCACTTCGTGTGTTTCTTATGAGCCTGTCAGCTAAAGCCCAAAAGAGAACCCCATGCAATTGCCTTTCACAGCAGCAAAGCCGAGGAGGAGGGGAGAAGAGAAGAAATTCAGCTAGAAAAGGGGTTGGTAACCCCGGTCCCTTCCACCTTCTCCAACTAATAGAGACCAATCCTAAAGACCAGAAGGGCAGCCTTCCACCTTTACACTAAGCAAACGTGCTTTTCAAACAAGTAATTTGAGGGGCTGCACAACCGAAGAATCCCACCTACCGCTGGTGCCCATCTCATGGTGGATCCCTGGGTGGTTATTGCAGCCTGAGCTCTCAAGGGATCCTTGTGCTTTGCTGGAGCCCACACGTCACCACTGCTTGTGGTGACAACCAGCTCAGCTCACCCCAAAACTGCTTTTCAGGGGAAGACACTAATTTAAGGCTCTGCACTGTCCTAGAGCTCAGTTACATAGGACTTACAAGAACTACCATTATTTTTCATTTAATTACTCCTTTTGTCAAACCTTATTGAAGCTGACCAACAAGCTGAAATATCTTTTGTGGGTGACAGCAGAGACAAAGACAACGTGGCAACTCCTTTGAGCTTGGCTTCCCTAAACCTTGAGGCTAAGCAAAGGCTAGGAAGTGTCTTCTGCAGCATCTCCATAGATCCAGTTGACCTTGCAGCCCTGCGTGCCTCATACGGGATGCACAGAAAGATCCCGTCTTGTGCTCCTGATGGAGATGAAAGAGACAGCGAACGCGTCTGTTTTTCCACAGGTCGTGGAAGCTGCTGCAAAAAACCCAACACACACTGCTAACAGAGCAAGCTTTGGCATTTTTCTTAAGTGCAATTCAATTTTATACAGCCACACACTAATATAGGTTATATTGCTATCCCTTTTTAAAGGAAAAGAAGAATAAAAAAAGCAGGAAAATTTGGAACTACCTCTACAACATAGTATTTAGACCCTGCAATTTTAAGTAAGCCTTGCCAAACTTTTGTATTCATCAAAGGTATGCAGTGGAGTACATTCATGTTTAGTTTTTGTTTTTTTTTTTCCCCTCTCCTAATAGCAATTTAGAATTTGTTACTGTAAATACTGGTTAGTGCTAGGCACATAATGGAATGTTACTGAAAACTATGCTAAAAAAAAAATAAATCAAGTTTTAAAAGCACTGCAGAAAAGGCAAAATATACAAAACTAACTGTAACGTTTACTTTGCCTCAAAATCAGATCGGAGGCTCTTAGTGCTGTGACTTAACTTTCACAGTCACGCTCCCACCAAACATTAAAACGTTTACCTAAAAGCAGCGGTATAGATTTTTTTTTTTTTTCCTTTGCCGTAAGGAAGGAAAGTTGTAAACTTTCTGACTCACGAGTTTTTACGAATCTAACAATGTTTCCACTCTCTGCTTAAACGAGCTGCAGACCTCCACAGGCCATTACAACTCCCGCATTCCAGCCAGCCCCGCTCGGCGGGGATTCTTGCCATTTTTCCATTACATGGGCTGAGGCTGGAGAGCCCCGGGAGGAGCGCGGCCGTCCCCCCCCTTCCCCTCCCCTCTCGCCAGCCACGGGGAGCCCTTCCACCCCAACCCAGGTTTCACCCTTTGGATAAGCTAACGGGGTGGGTTTTTTAATTACGGCGGCGTTGGGAAAGCGGCCCCGTTATGCCCAGGTGTTTTACAAGCACAGTAGCAAGAAAAGCTCTTTGCCCTGGAGGGTTTCTGCCTTTGGTAAGACAAGGTTAATAGGCAGGTTAAGCAAACAAGGCTTGGAGGGGGGGGGGAAAGGCAAGAAAGGGGTCAACCCCCCCCCCTTTTTTTTCCCCACCCAAGTGGCAAATAGAAAAGTCAGACTAACAACAAGTAAAGAGAGCATACAGGGCACTCAGGCTTGCCCTTTCTGCCTTTAAAAGGAAAAAAAAAATAAAAAATAAAGATACCCTCGTGGTGATTTCAGTCAATTAAGTTTCACAAGCATCCAGAGGTATCCAAAACAAAAGCAAACTTAACGAGTTATTCTTGGGTTTGAGAAATGTTATGAGAGCTCCACGCTAGTCAAACTTCGCTCTCTCTCTAAAGACAGCAAGTGGACACACATATGAAAGTAATAAACTCTACTCTCATTCTTCAAGTGCTTAAAACAATCATGGCACTAAACGAACGCTCCAAACTGCGTTTTAAGTACAAAGGGTGGGAGGATATTCGCAGAGGACTGGCTGTAGCCAAGGGTACTAGTTTTTCTACGCTCTCATTAAAAACTGATGGAGAGGGAGACTTTTGAAGAGGGCAGCTTGGAGCTAAGCTGCTCTCTCGCTCTCATCTCCTCCCCACCAACACTCCGTGGGTTACAGGACCACTTAGGGAATGCTGCACTCCCTTGGCAAGACTTTTACCTCTTTCTTTAGAGACTTGCTTCTAACGGCATCAACCAGGCAGCATATCAGGAAAGCCAGCATAATGTGCAACTGTCCTTCCTTCTCTAAACACTGGCAGGATATTTAACAGCTCCTTCTCACTATAATTATTCGAACTTGCAGATAACTCGATGATTTTAATTGATGACCGCTGTTTGAAGGTGTGCTCTTCTCCTTGGGGCACTCTGCAAAGACTTACAAGGAACGCTCAAAACTTCAGTCAGCCCCAGCCAAAAGTTATTATGCTCCAAATCCAAATGATAGAAGGCGTTAGGGTATTAGACAGGAAATTAACAGCACAAACCACAGCTATCTCATGCCATCTTTCAGTCCATACTGGGTATCCTCCTACTTGGCGTACGGTACTGCAGAAGCAGGGAAGAAGCCCTGGTCAGTCTTGAAGCCCTGGTCACTTCAGGAGATAGAAATGACTAGCTCTACCTATAAAAGAATATTCTTAAGATCTCCTGCTCCTCTGACACCAGGCATGGTTTTTCTGGTGAAAAAGCACAGAGAGAGCACTGGGCTTTTTTTCCATCCAGCTTCGCTTTAGGCAAGTAGAGACAACAGAATGGTAAACGTACCCTGGAGATATTGGCATTTTTATACTAGGATTCCTTTAAAAGGACATCCAATTTCAAATATTTTTAAGAAAAACGCCAGTATAAACAAGACTGTAGAAGGGTTCCTGCCTTGTTTCCTTCTCCTTGCATCCTCCACGCAAGTCTTCCATTTTGTACACACACTTTGTCAGGTGAGGGACAGGTCAGGGGGAAACAATGGGAAGTTCCAGCAAAAACATACCTTTTGCAGCAGTCCCTGGCTAATCACTTACTATTATGTTTCCAGGATCTTTGCCCAATCTCACTGAACTCATTGTGTTTGCTGTTCCTTACATACTCAGCGTATGACTTCATTCATTGTCCACTGCGTATGTCACCTGCATTTGGCATTGAATACAAAATCTATAATTTATGTCTTTGTGCTCATTAAGGTAGCTTTGTGCTCTGTAGAAGCTTCTCAGAGAGCTCCTAGGAAAGCAAAATCCATTAAATCATCCTATTCCTGCCGTTTCTCATAGGCAGAAGGGTAAGGGAGATAAGTAGGCAATTCACCACCTGCAGCCTGGATTTCCTGTCAACACCACTTTTTTAGGTGGTGGCTGCACCCACAGTCCAACCCAGGTTTTGGGAGGGAGCCATACAGCTCCCCACCTCGGTGCTCAATTCAGATGTGGGCTTCACACTGGGCACCTAGAAAATCCATCATTCTCTACTAGTGATTCCCTGAATTATACAGATAACGTGTGTAGAAAGTAGCACGTAGAAGTTTATGGAACCCTTTCCAAGACAGCTCCTATTTGACTTGGGCATGAGACCAGTCCTTCTTTCTCAGCAGCCTTTACTTCATCCTTTGAAGGGTGGCAGCTTCGTCTCCTACCGTGAAGCAGTAGAAAGTATACAACTTTCTATAAGAGAACACTGATTACATTTACAGATGAGGAGGATGCTATTTAATGACAGGCACAACTCCAAAGGAACACAGTCACGTACAGATCTACACCCCAGCATTCAGGCACCGGAGGGTAAAATGGTACAGCCAATTAGAAATAGAAGCTCACAAAAGGCTTCCAGTATGTTTAACCCCACTTCTGCCCTTATGCTTTATAAACTGGTACATTACCTAAGTTTTCCATGCAGGTTGTTCTCAGCGGCACTCAATAGTGGAGTAAATCAAGTCTAAGTGGCAATTCAGTGACAGAAAAATATGTCCTTTATGGTTTGCTAGCAAAATACACTCTGGTCTTGCAGCACTAAAAATTCTTAGAGTTCAGCGAAACTCCTTCTATGATCCTGCATTACAGTACTCTGAAGTTTAGCTACTCTTTCTTGGATATTTACCGTTGCTCCACATCCACCCAAGTCCAAGAATTCCTGCTTTTGGTTTCACTTCAGAGCCAATAGTGTGTCTGTGTTAGGCTATTACAATTTTTCAGGTCGGAAATACACAAAGGTAGGCATTTCTGGTTTTTTTCGTCAATCCTTCTGTACAAAAAGTAAAAAAAACACCCCCACCCTCCCTACCCCCCCCAAAAAATAAAAAGCTCTTCTTCATTTTCATCACAGGCAGCATCTGAAAGATAACCATCATGAAAACATCTCTGCTAGCACGAGTAGGAGTAAGCCAGAGTTAAGAGAAGTAGGGAAGAGCAAGTGTTTTAGCAAAGTAGAACATGAACCATTTCCATTGGCAAAGTGGAAGAGAGTTTAAGCAAGACTCTTGGCGTTTACCACCTTAATAATGCTAATTCATCAAGCAAGAAATACTCTCTCTTAACTGTTTCTGCAGAGCAAGCAGAAACATCATAAATATTCTGTAACTAGGAAAAACAGACTCCATAAAAGTAAATCCAGTTCTCAAAATCTGGGAAGAGATGGAATCAGGTCACATCCCTGTGTTTAAATCTTATTTAACTCAGCAGAGTAGATGCAGTGGTGGGAGTGGGGTTAAGCTTTCAGTACCCACGTTTCAGTATTTTGTGCACTGTTAAAAATTAAGAGCCAAAAGAAATATTTAAATTCCTGAGAACATTCCTCACCAGATTATAAATATTTTTAAGAGGTTAGATCAAGAGCTTTAATTAATTGGTAAGAGTTCCTTTGAGGTCTTTACATTAGTTACGTCAATGAAAAACAACCTCCAGGGTACACACAACCTAAATAAAAAAACACCTCACCGAGTGCTCAGTAATGGGGGGAGGGAAGAAGAACAGATGCAGGAATTTCAGATATTTGTTAAATCGCTCCTTATTCTATCCCAACAAAAAAATATTTTCCTACCCCAAAATGTTTATTTAAGGTCACTATTTTAAATAAGCCAGATTGAGTGGCATAGGGAAAACTCAAGTCTAAAGGTTTTTCTTTTTTACATGGTTCACTGACCCCTACTCTCATTATAGGCCATAAACGTTTATGAGCGTTCGTCATCAGTTTGCTGAGACAACACATTTTATCTCACTTCCTAGAGCCACAGATCAATAATCTCCGAGGAACTTTCCACAAGACCAAATATGGCACCTTGTCCTTCCCCCATATCCCAAAACGTTTCTTGTGTGTGTGTGTTTGCTGAGTAGCTAGCTTTTTAATAGATGTAACAAAAGAACAGGACTGTGAAATGTGTTTTCTTATGTAAGGACTAAAATCAGATTAAACTCATTATAAGAGAAGGAAATGCTAGAGAGCTGAAGGAAGAGAGTTGATGTTTATTAGTTTACTACCAAGTCATCTTAGTTGGGTGTATTTCCTGAAATAACCCCTTACCTGTAACACATCAGTAGTAAACACTTTTCCTTCCATTTCCCTTTTGTTCTTATACTCCCCTACTACTGATTTGAAAGCCATCAGTTGTTTCTGCCTTTATGAATATCCCCATCACTATCTTTTTAACCAAAAATGAGATTAAATTCTCAAATCTAATCTTTGCTGAGAGAAATGCATTCGACATCCTAGAACAAAAATCCTCCTTTCTATATAAGGAGGGTTTTAACACATTAGATTCCCTTTCTATCCCTTTAACACCCAAACTAATACTTACCAGCTGCACGTAGCTAAGTTCACCTCAGCCAACTAACCCGCACTGGTATCTTGGATGTGGTTTACGTTTCATTTTCAGCTTGAACAGACAACTACCACATGCCAGAAATAAATAAAATTTAAAATAAAACAAATCAAAGCCATTTCTTAGAGTATCGTTAAGATAGATGAAACTGGTGTTTGTCCAGACTATGCACTGGGGAGCTGGGGAACACTCCCTTCCTGGTCATGTCCATTCCTACAGGAGCCTCAGGACAGAGACGCTCTGACCACCTCCTTCATGAGGTCCAGCAGAGGAAAGAGAAGATCAAAGCCATGTCTCACTCGACTAATCAATAGAAGGACAGTAGAAGGAAGGGAAGTTTTGTGGTACTCTACTTTGCTTGGCCTTATTAAGGATCCCTCCCACTGCTCCCTGCCATGAGGTCTAATTCTTAGGTATTAGATAGCTGTGTCTCTTTCCACTATGGAAATCAAGTTGCTAATGGTTTGTCTCGCTGCAGGGAGCTGCAATACACTTCTGGTTATTCAAAAAATGTCAGGACAGATGAGCAGAGTTGGGTATTCAAACAATAAAATGATTCCTTGAGAGGCATGAACTGCTTCTAGACTGGCCCATTTTTTAAATAACAGTTTTAAATTTAAGGGAGTATTAACCACGTATTTCAGCAATCTTACGTTAAGCATTTACTGTGCCTAGACACCACACAATTACTTGGTGGCTCATATGGAAGAAGAATTACTTAAACTAATATTGTAGTCCAAAACCAACAGGTGTATTTCCTTCCAAGACAGCACAGAAAACGGAAGCACCAAAAATAGCTACAGCAAAACCCTCATTAGTTTCCTGTAAGTACAGCTCACGTGAACACCAAACGCACCTGTCTAAGTGCAGAATTAATTCATTTTCTCTGTAGCCACTTTCAAATTAGTTTGGGAAAAGTTCTCTCAGTGATACAACCACCTCCCTATCACTTTCATTGCAAGTCACTACAAACCTCAGTGAAACCTTCTTGCTCAGAGGTAGCATCTCTCTGGAGTCCTTTCTCTTTTCCTCATCATTATTCAGGCTCTGACTGTAGTTTTAACATTTTGTGTACACTTCATTAGATCACTGGTAAAGTCACTGCAATGGATGTCCTACTTGTATTCATCATCCCCTCTTCTTTCAGCCCTGGATCTACTTCATGCCCCTCCTTGTTCCTTCTTGTGAACACTGGGTCTACTGTTCCATGACAGAAATAACAACACAAGCACACGTTACATTAACACCAACAAATCCTGTACAATAAAGACTTGAATTTCTATGGATGCTTTGACCTTTTTTTTTTTTTTAAAAAAAAAAAGGGATTAAAAAAAATAAATGTGGGCATGAGGGAGAAGACCTAAATAAAGTACTACCACTTAAGGAGCTTCAGTTTAAGAAGTCATACAAAATAATCTCCATAACTCTGGGAGATCGTTTCTCTTGTTCTTATTGTAGTAATTACCAAAGAAAGAGAATTTCCTCCTAGCACATAAAATATTTAGGAGACCAGGGAAGCACATTTCTTTTACGATTTTTGACCCTAAAATAGCAGAATATGCATCTAAAAATGCCTGTATTAATCTATTTCCATTTACATGGCATTGATGGTGTAATGTATCCCCTGTAAGATGCAATTTCTAAGCATTATACATATTAGGGTTTTTTTTTCTTGGTTCTTCATACCTGAAAGCAGATACACAGAGCTGAAATTCTTCTCCAGTTTGCCCAGGAGCACAGTAAGAAAGCACTCAGATGACAGAGAGGTCACATCTTTAGAGCTTTGGTCATACACCACCACTTCCTGCTTGCAATCAATTTCAATCTGAAACACAAGTAGTTCAGAATAAGATAGGAAAGAGGAAGATGATTAAAAGCACCACATTATCACCCGCATCAGGGTTCCCACGTACATGCTATGCAGCAGTTCAGAGAAACAGATTTCTCAGGTAGTTGCACGTAAAACACTTAATTTTACACTTAGTTGCCTGATCCAATTTAATTCCTTTCAGAGTTTGTAATTTGATTATTTGCTCCAAATTGAAGCACGCTCTGCAAATTTCTACCATTAGGTAATTTTATACCACTTGTAAAATGCTTTACCTTCAGCTAGGTCGGTTGGTATGCTTAAAAACTGTGATTTTTAAAAGAAATCCCTACCTCAGTTTCTGCTTCTGGAGTTTTTGTGTATAAACAGCAAAGAGACCTTAAACTGCCTAAAATCACAAACATTTTAGCCATCTATACAACTTTATGTATAAAATATGCTCTAGATAGTAATAATAATAATAAAAGGCTTCAGTTTTTAACATGTCAAAGCAAGAATGTAATAAATTACTCTTGTAACCAAAACATTTGAAACAAGTACCAATGGAATAAAAAACAAAACACACATAGATACACATTAAGTTGAAACAAGCTTAGCTATTTTCTTTTCACTAGTAACGCTATTTACAAAGAAAAAGAATCCCAAACAAAACAACACCAACCAAAAGCCCATCAAACTACTCACAGGAAAAGTATTTTAAACAGTAAGTAGGAGCCAGGATTGACAGAGCTACAGTTTCTTTGCAAACTGCAGGACCACTTGCTGAGCAATCCCTGCCACCACAGACCCCAAAGAATCCTTCGAAGTTTATAAAGAGAATGTTTCCTTCCTTAGTTACATACATTTAAGGGACTGTGCTTTGCGAGACATACAAGAACCCTGGGAGCATTCTTTCTGAGTAATTTCTAAATCCCTCCCCATTACTTTGCCACTTAGGGGAGATCAGGCTTCAAAGAATCCCCAAGATAAACTCAGCAGTAACCAATCGCCTCTTAAATCAGGTAAGAGCTTGGCAAAACTCGGTCCCCTGATTTTGTTTTCGTTTTTTGTTGTTAAAAAAAAAAACCAAAAATACCTGAGGGAAAATACTCTTATAAACAAACGCAAGGTATAACAGGAAAATGACCCCTACCTTGTGTTTTGCTGAATGCTGAATGAGCTCTGTAATCAAAACTTTGTCCTGCTGCAGCCTCCGCTTCATCAGCTTGGAGCAGTTGATGTTGATGGCATCCAGGATGTGGGACGTATTGTATTCCACAAAGGGGCGGCTATCAATCAGCAGCAATTTTTCCGTACCACTCTCCAGCAAAGCCACCAACTTCTCGGCGACAATGAGTTGAGTCCTGATCATCTCATCGGCCATGACAACAATAAGGCCTCTTTCACCACCTCCCTTCTCTAATTTGCTGCGATGATGTAATGGCTGTGTACTCAAAGGCTTAGCCACACCATTGTACTAGAAGTGTATGAGGTCATGCTGGCAGTGACTGGCAAAAGAAAAGTTAAACCCATTTTCAGAAAGAACTCTTCAGCTGAATGTCTCCTCCTGCTTCCAGTTGGGGTGCCGTTACAAAGGGTTGGTCCCACAAAGCAGCCCCTCACATCTGATTCATGGGGAGATGACTATGGAGTGGCCATTCCACAATTCAAACAAAAGACGCTTTCTGGCTGCCGCTGCATTACATCATTCTTTACCTTTGCTCTCACCCATCAGCTTTACACTGGACTAAGAGCCTGTAAGAAGAGGAAGATAAAAAAAAAAAAAACCAAATCCAGATGAGGCCATGAAAGATTGCAGAACAAAACATTAAACGTTGAGGCTAACTGCAGAGTGGTCTGTATGATACAACAAATACACTCCTGAGAAGTTCCCCTCTCTGCCAAACACCTAGGAAGAGTATCTGCAACTACAGTCTCTGAATCTATTCCAACGATCTCGCCTGGACAATTAACTTCTATTTCACACAACGTCTTAATGGCAGACTTTTGTTGCCACTAGCTCTGCCTCCCCACAAGACTTTGTTAGAATATAATTAAGAGATACTGCCCTAAATCGTGGTATTCCTCTCAACAGCAAAACTAATTAGATGCGTTTCAGCACTTCACCGCTTGGTAAGAAGTTCTAGAATTAGTTAAGATACATTTTTAAAGCTTAATGCCTTGGAAAGTATTTCAAAAACCAGCACTGCAAGTCCAGGAACTGAAACTGCACAAAAGAAAGGACAAAACTTCCATCTATATGTGGTCGAAGAGAAACCAGAAGAACAAGATGCTACATCAGGACACAAGCATTTGATTTGAATTAATCACCAGACGTGGAACTGAGGCCTCGTGAATACCCCCCTGGGAGGTAAAGCAGCCTCTGGCCCATCTGGGGCAGGTGGGACAGTTACATGAGGAACATTACACTTTTCACACACAATAAACACTATCTGAAGGAAACCGTACTTCTGTAAAATTAGATCCTGACAGCATCCCAACCCCATCAGCTGAAACGGCGGCAGCTCCAGACCTGTAAAAACACCTGACATGTTTCACCACCTATTTGTGTTACTGCCTCATAGACGTCCTCAGGCTTTCAGAGTCTCCCAAAATACACTTTGATGGAAGAAGTCCCTGGAGGAACAGTCCTCAGAAAGGAACCACCCTAGGTGGACCTGCTTTGGTAGGGCACTTGGACTAGATCTCCAGAGGTCCCTCCCAACCCCATCTCATTCTGTGACTCTGTGATTTGGCTGCACTTTAGTGCATATAGTGCTGCAGCTACAGATCCAACAGAAGAACCAGGTCAACTTGCTTTGCTCCCACAGTTCAAAACGTGGTCTCTTAGGGCATTCATGGGTATTTGCAGAGACAGCAATCTACATAAGGGTGCAAACAACAGCTCTGGAGGAAATACAAGCTACACGTTCAGTTGCCTCAGTAATCAGCTCTGGTGGGAAGAGACAGCTAAGGGTGGTGACTTCTTCAACCAAGGTGGCAGAGCTCACAGGTTAGAGCCTGTCTGTGATTAAGGGCAAGCCTCACAGTTTCTCACCTCGTTAGCACAGCAGACTGCTTGGAAATGAGCAATCTGGGCTCAAACTGGTGCAGGGTAAAGCCAGCTCAGCAAGAAACCACATTTCTCTCCGCCTTTGCATGTCTCACACCATCACATTCCCTTTTCCTGTTTGGGGAAGCGATTTTAGGTCACCAAACTACACAACACCTCTTGCACAAAGCAAAGCCTGCCTTCAAGTGAGTCTTATGTCAGGCCACCCAGCCCGTGACCTGAGCAGCCCCTCCACCTCTGCCTTCAGCTGGCTGGGACGAAGCAAAGGAACACAACTGTCACAAAACTGAAGTGGCCAGATGAAGAAAATAAAAATCCATTTGACTGACGCTCTTGAGGCAGTGAAACACTTGTAAACAGAAGCAAGTAATGAGGCTACACGCACATACAGGTGCATATGGGGATGAAGGTTTTATATCTTTTTAAAAAAAAATAATTTTACATCCTCAGTTTCACAGGGTTCAGCTGGAAAATTCACATTTTACTTATAGTGTTGACTCGCTGCTTCAGTTTGAAATGTTTGTTATTTATCTTAATTGCAACTGAAGTCATGAATTCAAACTGACTTATAGATAGTTCATTAAAGGTCCTATTACAGCAACAGGTCAGTTGTGTTTAGCAATGGGAAATTCCAGGTCAGCAGATGTTTTACTCGTTAGATATATTATACAAATCTAATAAATTAAATTCTGGAAAAAAAAAAAACAACCACAAACTTCACTTTAACAACCCAAAAAAGAAAACTGAAAGAAATTTGTTTCTTGAGATTTTCATGTAGCGATACAAGAAAAACACCAGGCTTCACATAAACAGCCATTTGGTTGACAAAATATGACTTTCTATTTGCCCTGACCCTACTGCTATAGAGCCAGTGCTTTTAAGCTTGCCTAGATAAATGCAAGCACATATTGCTCTAAACTACAAAATTTATTAGAAAAAATAGTATACCAAGACTTAATTAAACTGATGAAACCCCCCCTGTCTTTGCAACCTGGTTGGCAGGTGTGCTCCCCTTCAAAAAGCAGTCATCACATACTGGCCTCAGGCCCCGGCAGACAGGCTGGAAGCCATCAAAAGTCTATGCCATTATGCAAGGACGGGGGGGAAAGTGAAACTTGATAGTTGTGTCCATTTTTTTTTCAGAGAGAAAAAAAAATTATTCTGCATTTTTTATTGTTTCTCTTAACATGTCCTGTCATGAATTATGATTCTCTTTTATTCGTATCAGAGGCTGCCAGATACCAAACCCGCTGAACTCAATGAAAACTTTTCCACTGGCTCTAGTGGGAATTGGCTCTAGGTCTTTTGTGAGCTAGACAGTTTGTTCGTGAACTAGACAGTTTGTTTTGATGGGTAAATTGCTGACTTAAAGTCCAAGCAATAACAGGAAAATAAAGCAGCTGAGAACTCTAAAATGAAGGCTGTTAAAAATACATAATCTTTAACTTGCAACTTGCAGTTTGGGTACGTTTCTTATCTTCTAAATGCTTACTGCTTGCTGGCTTAGCTTTCCCTCTTGTATGATAGAAGCTTGTTTGAGAAGACCCCTGAAAAGAACTCCAACCAGTTATATATGGCAACTGGGTAAAGAGCACGTAAAGAACATAAGGCAAGTGGGATAACAGTCAAGAATCCTTTTTAAATAACACTATTACCTTAATGTATAGCTATGTGTTACATTTTTGAAAGCATTCTGCCCGTGGCTTGAAATAATAAACTAACAGTAATGTCACCTCAACATTCTGTGACTCTGTGATTTGGCTGCACTTTAGTGCATATAGTGCTGCAGCTACAGATCCAACAGAAAAACCAGGTCAACTTGCTTTGCTCCCACAGTTCAAAACGTGGTCTCTTAGGGCATTCATGGGTATTTGCAGAGACAGCAATCTACATAAGGGTGCAAACAACAGCTCTGGAGGAAATACAAGCTACACGTTCAGTTGCCTCAGTAATCAGCTCTGGTGGGAAGAGACAGCTAAGGGTGGTGACTTCTTCAACCAAGGTGGCAGAGCTCACAGGTTAGAGCCTGTCTGTGATTAAGGGCAAGCCTCACAGTTTCTCACCTCGTTAGCACAGCAGACTGCTTGGAAATGAGCAATCTGGGCTCAAACTGGTGCAGGGTAAAGCCAGCTCAGCAAGAAACCACATTTCTCTCCGCCTTTGCATGTCTCACACCATCACATTCCCTTTTCCTGTTTGGGGAAGCGATTTTAGGTCACCAAACTACACAACACCTCTTGCACAAAGCAAAGCCTGAGTCTTATGTCAGGCCACCCAGCCCGTGACCTGAGCAGCCCCTCCACCTCTGCCTTCAGCTGGCTGGGACGAAGCAAAGGAACACAACTGTCACAAAACTGAAGTGGCCAGATGAAGAAAATAAAAATCCATTTGACTGACGCTCTTGAGGCAGTGAAACACTTGTAAACAGAAGCAAGTAATGAGGCTACACGCACATACAGGTGCATATGGGGATGAAGGTTTTATATCTTTTTAAAAAAAAATAATTTTACATCCTCAGTTTCACAGGGTTCAGCTGGAAAATTCACATTTTACTAATAGTGTTGACTCGCTGCTTCAGTTTGAAATGTTTGTTATTTATCTTAATTGCAACTGAAGTCATGAATTCAAACTGACTTATAGATAGTTCATTAAAGGTCCTATTACAGCAACAGGTCAGTTGTGTTTAGCAATGGGAAATTCCAGGTCAGCAGATGTTTTACTCGTTAGATATATTATACAAATCTAATAAATTAAATTCTGGAAAAAAAAAAAACAACCACAAACTTCACTTTAACAACCCAAAAAAGAAAACTGAAAGAAATTTGTTTCTTGAGATTTTCATGTAGCGATACAAGAAAAACACCAGGCTTCACATAAACAGCCATTTGGTTGACAAAATATGACTTTCTATTTGCCCTGACCCTACTGCTATAGAGCCAGTGCTTTTAAGCTTGCCTAGATAAATGCAAGCACATATTGCTCTAAACTACAAAATTTATTAGAAAAAATAGTATACCAAGACTTAATTAAACTGATGAAACCCCCCCTGTCTTTGCAACCTGGTTGGCAGGTGTGCTCCCCTTCAAAAAGCAGTCATCACATACTGGCCTCAGGCCCCGGCAGACAGGCTGGAAGCCATCAAAAGTCTATGCCATTATGCAAGGACGGGGGGGAAAGTGAAACTTGATAGTTGTGTCCATTTTTTTTTCAGAGAGAAAAAAAAATTATTCTGCATTTTTTATTGTTTCTCTTAACATGTCCTGTCATGAATTATGATTCTCTTTTATTCGTATCAGAGGCTGCCAGATACCAAACCCGCTGAACTCAATGAAAACTTTTCCACTGGCTCTAGTGGGAATTGGCTCTAGGTCTTTTGTGAGCTAGACAGTTTGTTCGTGAACTAGACAGTTTGTTTTGATGGGTAAATTGCTGACTTAAAGTCCAAGCAATAACAGGAAAATAAAGCAGCTGAGAACTCTAAAATGAAGGCTGTTAAAAATACATAATCTTTAACTTGCAACTTGCAGTTTGGGTACGTTTCTTATCTTCTAAATGCTTACTGCTTGCTGGCTTAGCTTTCCCTCTTGTATGATAGAAGCTTGTTTGAGAAGACCCCTGAAAAGAACTCCAACCAGTTATATATGGCAACTGGGTAAAGAGCACGTAAAGAACATAAGGCAAGTGGGATAACAGTCAAGAATCCTTTTTAAATAACACTATTACCTTAATGTATAGCTATGTGTTACGTTTTTGAAAGCATTCTGCCCGTGGCTTGAAATAATAAACTAACAGTAATGTCACCTCAAGTTACTGTGATTGAAATCCTATTCTGGGAGGAACAGATTCATTGGGCAGGGGAGGAAGAACATTTTTATCAACTACAGGTTTCTGTTTTGTTTTAATTCTCTCTGTTCCTGGTACTGTCAGACTTTAGGACTCTTCCTCAGGACCTATCTAAACAAGCGCAACTGGCAGCCTCCTGTTCCCTCCTCCTCTTTTACCTCCTGCTTTAGGTAAACACTACAGTTCTCCTCCCCTTCCTCGTAACTGCTCTTATCGTTCAGCTACTATGAGGTGTTGAAATATCTGTCTGATTTCTAATTTAGTTTGTAAAAAGCTAAAATTCAATTTCTTGAATGTTCTCTTTCTGCTGTGCCACTTGTGACTTAGATCACCATGGTATGTATGGACACTAATATCTCATGAAATGATGCAATGTAACACTTTGCCCTAAATAGGCCATTACGTTGCTGATCTTCACGCTAGGAAACCATCTTAGTCACAGGATGTCCTACACTGAAATCAGGATTACCAAAAATTGATCCGCAGTCGAGCATGAGGTCACTCACATATGCACTGGTATTACTGCAGGGCTTCTTCCTCCCTGTAGATGGGTTTGCAACACGTGGCACTGCTTGTTACCTCTTCTTTTAAAGACGAGTAGAAAGCTTTTAACTCACTGTAGAACTAAAAAGAACTGTTCTATGCTTGCCCAGAATCTTTACCGTTTCCTCATGTTGTTTAAAGATCCAAAACAACAAAACCCCTACTGTTTTCCACACAACCCACAGTGAATCCCTAATATTTCAGGAAGAAATTCTTCACTGTGAGGGTGGTGAGATACTGGAACAGGTTGCCCAGAGAAGTTGTGGATGCCCCATCCCTGGAGACATTCTAGATCAGTTGAGCAGCTGGTCTGGTGGGAGGTGTCCCTGCCCATGGCAGGGGGGTTGGAACTAGATGATCTTTAGGGTCCCTTCCAACCCAGATCATTCTATAATTCTTTGATTCTAATATGTACATGTAATGCTGCCACAGAACTACAGGATCCGTCTTTGCCTGAGGGATTCCTGTCCCCATCCCAAATGGGTCAGATGGAGTGAAGGAGGCAACCACAGAACTGGAAACTTGGCACTTAAGTTGTGTGCTTGATTCTTCAGTCAAAATAACTCACATTTTGTATGCACTCCTAATTTCCACTTCTACCACTTTGACTCCAACCAATTCCCTGACGTCATAGCAGGACACTTGTTCGAGTTATCTCAGGCTTTGGCTGCTATGATAGCAATGATTTTTAAAGAGGCAGATGTCTTAAGAATATATTTTAAAAGCCTCTCAGAATGATGCTCTGATTTTGCCTTGGTTAAGGAACTAGCAAAGCGCTTCTAGAAGCCTTGCTACCATCGCCGAAAGACTTCTCCAGACCTCACCTAAGAAGATAACCTTGAAGTTGAACCTTGGTGCCATTAACGCTCCACAGTTTTGCTCCCCACGTCACTCATGCCTGCTTTGGCAGGTGCCTACAGGAGCGCTCCCACTTACGTCACTGCTGCATGGCAAAACTCCAAGAAAAATAACTTTACAGCATCTGAAGGTCCTGAAGGGCAGGTTTTGCATATCCAGCCTGAAACACCTGAAAGAGTTGATTTTTAAAGCTGTGTATTTTTCTACTCTCTAGAGGCAAATGCACACACATATGAGAAGATCTCTATCCCCTCCTACAGTCAAATTCTTTTTCATGTTCCCCAGGATGGGCACCAGCATAAAAAAAAAAACAACAAACAAACAAACAAACTCAGGACGGGCACCAGGATAAAAAAAAAACAACAAACAAACAAACAAACAAAAAAAACGAAAAAGCTGAATCAAAACACAGAGGTAGGAGATACTGCAGGACACATACCACTGTTGGCACATCAGCTGTTTTCAAAGGAGTACTTGGCTTCAGTGTTAGTGAGCTGGGAGCTGACAGTGGTTCAACAGCCAGTGCCAACACCACCAGCACCAGACCTTGCCACCACAGCCACATGGGGTACCCGACAAACAAGCCTACACAAACTCCTGCATCGGAGAGGAACTCCTCATCTAAGGGATCACAGGGTGAATTCCCACTCCTGCAAGATGGCTTTTTTCCCCTCCCAACATCTACGACAGCCACAGCATCCCTTTGCCAGCCTCAAAAAGACGGAAATAAAAGTTGTTTTGGGCGTAACCTACGCTGCTAAAGACTGAGTGACAATCAAGGAGGGAGAGGGCCAATCCTTGCTCAAGTTGCTACTCATTAGTAGCGAGAAACACAAAGTGGCTGTGGAGCACAAGGGAAATAAGATTTCTAAGTGAAAGTGAGGATTTCAGCATGCAAATCAATAAATTCCAGAGCACAAAGTGGCTGTGGAGCACAAGGGGAATAAGATTTCTAAGTGAAAGTGAGGAAGGGCTATACTTCTGATTTCAGCATGCAAATCAATAAATTCCAGAGATCGACAACTGCGTAATATAGGGTAAAGTCTGGGAAAAAAAAAATGTAACTGAGGTTACAAGAAGCCTATGTCTTGCCTGCCATCGTGCAGAATACAGGAGGGAGATTACAAATGCTTGTGATTTAAAAGAAGAGCTCTGTTAACAAAGACTCGTGTTCATCAACTGAGGGGAATGAGGGTGTCTTTTGACTTTTCAGGTGACTCAAGCAAGTGTCATCATCTCATAAGCACACCATTTCCTCACGTTGGTTGTGGGGTGAAAGAACACAAGACTTTCCCCCACCCTCCCCAGCACACTCCACTTTGGTGCAAGAGTGGAGAGCAGCAAGGAAGTCACAAATAGGAACACATAGACTTTTATTTTCTTTTTCCAAATGTCACTTATGCACCACGTTCATAAATGAGAAGCAGTTTTAAGAATTTCACCCTGCTTTCCTCTGCTTATCTGTATGATGAGAATGGCTGCTCCCTCCTCTCTTATTTTCAGCACATCTGTACTTTAGATCTACATATGCAGTCAAAATGGAATAGTGTTACTTTTCTCTTCCTTGTAGAAAGAGCAGCCCTGCACATTTTAGATTGCACACTTTACGTTCATGAAAAAGGACAGTATAGTCTATAGTAAAAAAAAAACATGGAGAATTTTCTGTTCAGTGCTCTATACCCCTTCACCCTACTTGACTAATTACTTAGTTTTGATTACTAGTTCTAAAGAAAAGTCACCTCCTTTCACTGTGCTCACCAATCTGAGAACCGAAGCATGGAGATACAGAATCAGAAAGGAAATCAGCTTCCCCAGAATAAGCTGTATAAAACACCTCCAGTTTAGATTTTTAAGCTCACTCTATTTCTACTACTAAATTTACTATTGAGTAACATTTTTACCACCAGCATTGTAAGATAGCTGGGCTAAGCAAGATGAATGGACTTTCCACTCAGGTAGTAGCAAGATATTGTTTTTTATACAAATAGTGGTGTTTGAAATAATATAGTCCTTTCTACTACAAAAAGCCCACCAAACCAAAACAAACCACTGAACCACCACATTTTCGTGATCTGCTCAACACAGCCCTCAAATATGTGCAATATTCTTGCAAATATTATTCATGCACCAATACCAACTCTGAGCAATAAGCCTGATTATCATCACTTGCATTTACCAAGAAGCCAACCCCTTTGACATTCACTGCAGAATAATAAACATTTATGACATGCTATAGCAGGGAAATCTGACTGATAGAATGTGAGCTCATGAGAAGTGTTAAAACATGCTGTTGATTCGTTACATAACTCTATTCAACAGCTCAGAGCCTTTATTTGGGGACTCCCCTCTCCACCCATACAAGCAAGAAGCTCTTTCCATTTCAAAATATTTTCTCATTGTAGGTTCCCAGCATATAGTTGTGACACCTAGAAGGAAAGCTTACCTAATCCAACCCAAAAAAAATGCTGTGATATATAACATTTTCAGTTTCTTATTGCCTTGGACACAAGGCAGCCAGGAAGTTTCAATGGATTTTTAAAAGATTATTCACCCTGTGTCATTTCCAAGTCAAAGCAACTGAAAATTCTAGAGCACTTTTATGAGAATTCATTATTGTTTCCCATCAAAAGCAATTACTCACCTACATTGAAGTCAAAATCTAAATGGGCTGAACAAGATGACACAAGGTGGTCCACATACAAAGGCCAGCAGAGGGAAATACCTAAACATAGGAAAATTAAAAAAAAATAATCCTTATTACAAGTGAAAAAAACCAAACCCAACAACCCCTCCCAATGGATGTCACACTTTCAGTGTAGTCATTTGCTGTAAAACTCTCCCAAATATATGAAAACCTAGATAAGAAGAGATCTATAAATGTTAGCATTCATTCAAATGGAAAGGGTCTAAAGTAGAAAATTGTTATATTGATTTTCTAAAAGAAAAAGACCCAACAACAAAACCCACAGCACCTAAAGTAGTTCTAAAAGAGAAAAAGACCCAACAACAAAACCCACAGCATATCTCTCTAGGTTCTTTAAAAAGAAAAAAGGGAAAAGTTAGAGATACTTCAAAAAACAACCAACAAAAAAACTCAACAATAACCATCCAAAGAATTTGACACATATCCCTCCTAGAAAACTAATCTGTAACTAGCATTCACAGGTGATGCATTTGCATGAATTCAAGAAAATTCACAAACTCTTGTTCAGTACCCATTAATATAGGAGACTGCCATAAGTCAGTCTGATTTACAGAGTGGACAAAGAGTCACAAAACAGAACATCTCGGGTAATTAATCCCACCTCATCACGTGCTACAAAAGCCAACACTGGAAACCAGTAACACTGGTGTCACCAACCATTATGCATAGTCATAGCTGTACAACCTCTATAACAAAGCACCTGCTGTTCCTACATGAACAAATTAAATTATAACCTTCAGATGAGGAAGTAAAAATAAACATATTAGTGTCAATTCCAAACTATTTCCTGGGCAGCTAAAAACAAGATTCAAATCATCCCTACCAAGAGATGACAGCTCCACTTAATCACTGTAATATCAAGCATGATAATAATTTATTGCCAAGCGCTGCCATACTACGAAATCCAGGAGTGGTGCCGAATCACGTAATAAATGATAGGCCAACCATGAAGAGCCACCACAGCAGAGGGCTGAGCACATCACAAGAGCTGGTGAACAGATTCAAACCCCAGGTCATCTCGCAAGGAGAGGAGCTACAAGAATCACCCCTCTGTCTTCAGGCAACTGCTCCAAAAGCCTTGCAAAAGGCCAACAGTAGAACATGGGGCTAGAGCCCTTCAGACATACAATTAACGAGTTGGCTACCCAGACCATGCTCTGGTCACTGGGATAGACACCTTGACTGGGACCCGCGTGCTTGTCCCTGGGTGGTCCTAGGCTGGAGATCCTCTCACTTATCCACCATTAGCATATCAGCATACCTACAGGAGAGCAGCAGGGAAGGGAGGTGGAGGAGAAGACCTACTGAAGACTGTGCCGGGTCTGTGTCTCCGTCTGCCTGCTCCAGCTGCCAGACATCCTTTGGAGCCCCAGGAAGAGACCTGGCAGATCTCCCTTGCTTCTTCCCCTAGTCCAGCGGCAGACGGCAACGGAGAACGAAGAGAAAGCTCACCCTACTCATCCTACTTGTCACTATCCCCTTTTCTAATCCCATCCCTGGAAATTAAAAGTAACCTAGTGCTTACCACCAGTTAGTGTGTGTCTGTGCCTAAAGACCCTAAGATCAGAAACCACCTTGTGGGAAGTCCAAGGAACAAAAGTAACGGGACAAAAAGCATCTCCCTTTTTGTTCCTTCGAGCTTCACATGCAGTTTCTGAAGTCTCTCTGAAAGGTAGTCTTTCAGACTAGGTAGTCTTCCATTCACTACCATTTGCCACCAATGCCCCTCCAAAGTCCTTATATATAAACTAGCTACCACCTCAGGAAACTGTATACTCTTTTTCCCACTTTAATGAATAGAAGCAAATCAGGAGTTTAAAGCAGCCCTCGTTTCACCACTGGGCGCAATTAATTCTGCTGAAGAACAGATGAGAAACAAAACCATATACTTAATTTCAGCACATTTTACTGGAGGAAGGAGGTGTCACATTTTTAGAACAGGATCCACTCATGATTGAAGACTGAGCTGCTGCAAGTTCAGCCATAAGCATTAAGCACATTTGGAAATTCCCTGGCAATGCTGTTAAAGGAACAGACATTTCCTGTAATTTTCGGAAACATTTTATATCTCCCCTCCTCCTTTTTAGACTTGGTGGTAAGGAGGAGGAGGGAGAGAGAGGATACCATGTTACCATTAAATTAAATATGAATGAGCCACCCAAGTTTCAAGTGGAAACTTCAGTTATTTGTGCTTAGGAGAAAGTTTAAAAAAAAAAAAAAAAAAAAGCCTTTCATCATTAAGAGGCCAGGATTTTTCTGCTGACTGCTGACTTTAGGAAAAGAAATATACATCCTTTCAATTAGGGTGAATTACAAAAGGATATAAACTTGCCTTTTTACTTACTTCTGGCAAATGAGTAAGTCCTCCAGGCCTTATTTAAATACCTTTTTCTATTTTCCAGAATTAGAAATTTAAGCCTTCCCC
>NW_015091152.1:786911-803740 GCF_001431845.1 Calidris pugnax
AGAGTGTTCCTCCAGCAGCTCCAGAGTTGTGGGGCATCAAGCAACCTACAAGCCAGGGAGAGACTGAACAGCATCCTCCTAAGGACCTCAGTACCTACCTCTCCTTTCCAAAAAGTTTAACCCTCTCCTTTCCTAAAAATCTAATCCTGTATGAAGTATCTGGCCTAAAATTTATAAAATTTACAGTAAGTTACAGAATTATTTTATTTATCTATGTAATCCGAGTCTGAAGAGATTCAATCCAAAGCCACAACGTGTAACGTAAAATTCACAAACCAAATTAAAACCGGAGGGCAGCTGCCTATCCTTAGCAAACACACCATGAGTACTGTTTGGGTCTTGTACAACAAAAGGTGAAGATTCATTCAATTGCGACAACTGGCAAAGTCCACACGTGCCAGTCTCCACCATCAACCGCATTTTAGCTTTCGATTCAGACACAAAGTACAAAAAGGGAAATCCTTAAAGGGCTGAACTACTTTATAAATCCTCAAGCTGTTGAAATTCCAGCATCTCCTTCCTCTTCGTAGAGCAAGCCTGCTCTATGTTGACCCTTTCCATGACACCAAGGTTTCCATCTCCTACACAACCCGCACACCCCGAATCGACTCAGAGTGTTCCGCAGCTCTGTTGGACCAATACGAATGGTGACTTCTGTATTTCACGTGCTCTTCTTTTTGCTGAGAAACAGATTAAAAGGAGGAGTGCTCTGAAGAGTAGTGCCAAATAAACATCAAGCACAGCAGTTGTAATAGTCCATGCTCCTTCTTTGAAAGGCTTCTCGTGAAAGAAGGTTAAGATGGGACCTCAGAGTCTTCAGATAATAGTTGGCCTTTAAGTTTAAGGCCTTTTGCCTAGTGAGAGACTTTAAGGGGGAGACATTCAAATAATATGGGCCTTCAAACAGGGAGCCAAAAATTTAAAAACTAAAATCAAAAAATGCAGCTCTGATCTGCTTTGTGGTCACTGTATGATGAAAACTGAAGGTGGATCTGAAGCCTTCATACAAGAAACAGGATGGATTAAAGGCAGAGGATAATGATGGTAATTTTATTAGGGAAATAAATCAGAATTGCTTCTGGGCAAGGCAGGGGTGAATTTCTTGCAACAGACTTTTTAATGACTCTTCTCTTAAATTAAATTGAATGACTAAAGATCACAGTGAGTCAATCTCCTTCAAGAACAGAAACGTGTAAAATGCTTCCCTGGTACGGTACGCTGTGGGTTAAAATGTTCTGGTCTTTCACCCATTTGAGGAAATGACACCAGCTCTCCCGGAAGGCAACACGCACATTCAACCCCTTCACATCAGGGCATGAGAAAGTTTGGAAGGAATTTCTTTTTTTTTTCTTAAACTGTCAACATTAATACTTTGTTTCTTCCTGCTTGTGTCTGAAGATACAGAGCTGCACCGCGCTGCATGGATGTCCTGTCAGCTGCACAAAGAAACATCTAGAAGTTTAAAAAAAAAAAACCCTCGAAACTAATAAGTGCTACCTAAATCTGCTGTCAACATTTGAAAACCCTCTGCATACTCAAAACAAAATTAATATTGTGAGCAGTGTACACTGCATAGTGCCAGAAGCATCTTCAGAAGGGATGCTGGGCTAAATAAAACAAATAAAAATAAAATCGACATTACACACGCATAAGTCAAATAAAACAAATAAAAACAAATAAAATAAAATCGACATTACACACGCATAAGTTCGGTCATACTCAGTAAAGAAGATAAGTTTAATTGGGTTTCTGCCTAAATGACATTTATATGGCAAGGAAACAGAACAGGTAATAGAAAACCAAGGGTCCAGAAACATGGTACAGCCCAACTATGTCGAGGTAGGAGCAGAGAAGGACACAGAGATAGATGATGTACGACCATGGTTCCCATTCAATGTGGTGGAATAATTCAAGTCATTAGGTGCTCCCAGAAATTAAACAGCTGCAGTAATCCGGTTAAGAGGTCTTCCATTCTGGGCTGTGCAGAGTAGGAAAGGGTTCGGACTGTAACACAGAGTGACAGCTGAATTACAGATGAGGCCCAGAAAATAAACGAACAAACTCCTAGATCCGGATAATTGGGACCCAAACCTCTCGCCATGGTGTAAGACTCCTGATAGCTCACACACTGGGAAATGAACACATTTTCGTACCCAATTTGTACCCACAAAGGTAATTCTGATTACCTTTTGCTTATTGCTTATATTAATAATTGCTTATTACAACTGCTTTCAAATTTTAATTTAATTGATAAGATGGAACCAACAGGGCCTCAGTTCAGGAACAAAAGCATAAGTTATGATCCAGGTAACGTGCCCTAGTTCATCTTTCCCAAAGGATCCCAAGTATTTCTTTGAATTTGAATCATGTTATACCACACCTGCAGCAGTGCCAAAGCCACATTTCTAGTATGTTAACTACATGGCTGAAAAGAGAAGCCATATATACCTTTATAAAGGAAGGAGGGAGCAGACGGTGACTTACCTTCCCCCAGCTCTGCCTCTTACATCGCTATGAACATTACCATGTAAGTTGAAGAAGAGTGACATAACCACAAAATATATTAATCCCCCTTAAAAACAACTGACAAAATGTGACTGCCATTACATCCAGTTTACAAGTATTAAAAGGGACCAGCATTTTTTTTTTAAAGTTTGAAAAGCAAAAGCGAGCAATACCAAACTGAGGGAGTAAATTCTCTTGTTATTATCTGATAAGTGCCTTAGTCAAAGATCAGGGTCAAAAATAAATGTTTTGTAGCAACCTCACTGGAGTTCTAATCAGATTTTGAATAGCAAAGAGAAGCAAAACATATTCCCTTAAATTGCATTTGTATTATCCTGTTTGAAGTGTGCTTACATGTTTGCACTGCTCTGTACAAAGCCGTAAACAAGATCTTCTATTTCTCCAGAAATTGTAGAGGTGCTCTGTTTTGCACAGTCCTTTAAAAAGCAACCAGAAAGGCATTGATTGTCGTCAAAATAATCCCAAGCTAGGAAAGCTCAATATGCATCTGCAATAACTGAAGTAATATATCAACAGAATGGATCAACTTCAGGGCATGTGGAGCCAACTAAAATACTTGGAAAGAAGCGTATCATCTGCAAACTGCAAGACCCTGGTGTTTCTTAGGTATTCAGCAACGGAAGAAGCACCAGTTATTTGTCAATGACCAGGGACATAACAATAAACAATACTGTTTAGTTTTATAATAACTTACTGATTAAACATAAATTCCTGTTCAATACTGCTGGCAAGAGTCGTGCTCATTTTCAGACAGACTTCCAGGCTGCATGTGAGCAGCCCATAGGAACGGGTTCGGTTTTGGTACGCAATCCTGAGGTTTTTACCTCCAGGAAACCGATCCTGAAGGATAAAGGTAGACGATGGGTGGTCCTTAATTACTTCCTTTATGTGAAGATTGAGGTCAGAGCAGAAAAAGAGCCAAGGAAGGAAGTCTGCAGCACCCCTCAAAGACACACATACACCTTCCTGAACAACTCCTTCGACGTTCTAGAGGGTTAACTTGTAGTTTAAATTGAGCAGTCAGAGGTTGGGGTAGAAATAAACAGCTTGCACAAGCAACACACTGCGCTATTAAGTTTTTAGAAGTGACTTAAAAATTAGGTCAGTCTAATTTGTGGCTGATACTTTGTTCTTTCACTACTATGAACTCACAATGATGTCAGTCTCATGTTCAAACATGCCACATTTAGCAGCGTACAGGCTTCCTGAGAGACTCTCTCAGCCTTCCTTTGTGCAAAAGGCTTCTGCCAGATTCTTAGCTCATTCTTCACTGACTCAGGCATGCCACTCCAGTTTCAAGGGAGTTACATTGGCTTCCCGTCAAACACTGCACAGTTTGGGGTTTTTTTCCCTCTTTTTCTTTTTTTTTTTTCTTTTTTTTTTTTTTTCCCCCCAAACTTTACTGACTAAAAGTGGTGAAACGTGGCCATATTCAGGTTACTGTTTCAGGCCTCACCTTCATTAGGCAACATCCAGAAGGGAACTGCTCATTAAAAGGTATGGGAAACAGGGTTTTTTTAACTAATTCAACCCTCCTTTCATCACTTAACAGGGGCTTATAAGAAAGATGGAGAGAGACCTTTTACCATGGTCTACAGTGACAGGACAAGGGACAATAGTTTTAAGCAGAAAAAGGGTAGGTTTACACTGGACATAAGGAAGAATTTTTTTACTCTGAGGGTGGTGAGACACTGGAACAAGTTGCCCTGAGAAACTTTGAATGCCCCCATCATTGCAAATGTTCAAGGCCAGGCTGGATGGGGCTTTGAGCAACCTGGTGTAATGAAAGATGTCCCTGTCCATGGAAAGGGGCTTGGACTAGATAATCTATTGGTCCCTTCACACCCAAACCATATTACGATATGTCCCTATCCTCACCTGATCGAAAGAAATCCTAGATGTCCTTGTATTCTACCCAAATTCAGCTAACTCTTGAGGATACAGATCATCCCACTGAATTGGGACTTCATACAGACATACTTTTCATGCAGCCACACCACAAAAACCGAAACACACTCACATACAGAAGCTAATCTGTCTGCATAACTTTTGATGTTCAAGGAAGGTATCTTTTCATTATTATTTCTGACACAGAAGTTGCCGCAGAGTTTTTAAGCACGTTAGCAAAGATGACAGCTTGTGAAGCACAAGGACATTGTAAGTTTGCCTAGCTACAAAACTCAAATGAACCTTGGACCCAGCAGCAATCCTTCACAAGCATCTTTAACTAGTAACGCTGTTGCATGAATCCTTAACAGGCTTAGAAAAGCATCTCACTCTGTCTCAGGAAAAGACGCATTATCTCACAAGCATTTCCAGCACCACATCACATTCCAGCCACTCTATGAAAGAAAACATACAGCCTTGGCTCACAAGAACTGCATATCCAACAGATCCCCACCGTGACTGCTGTATCTGCAACCGCCCAAGGATACAGGAAAGGCAAGTCTTACAGGGAGAGGTGACATCTTTTATGAGACCAGTTAATATGAAGTGATAAGGAGAGGGAGGGCACGAACTCTAGAATGCACGAGCCCTTCCTCACACACACAGGCGTGAAACAGAACCAAACTGTGACAGAGAAACAAAAGCCAAGGCTTCCAAAACATCTCCACGTCCAGCTTGTCCCTCTTCCCAAACAGGAAAAGAAGAAGTCCAAAGCACATCCCTAAGTATGTCATAAATTACCCAATGAATCATATTCCTCATGGAAACTGTCTGGCAGAAGCCACATCACTGAAAATACACAATACAAGACAGAAAGAAACCTAAAAGATACCCTCAAAGAAAGAACACTCCCCTCTTCCAGAATCCTTGGAGTTAATACCAAAACAAGAAAATCCTGGAGTAATCACGGAGTTACTAGATTTGTGGTACATTTTCCCCATAAGCAAACTTTTCTATGGATGATCAAGTTGTTTTTTATAATTATTAACTCATACCTGACCTAGATTTAGCTTTATATTCACTGCTTTTGTTTCAAGGTTCAAATAGGGTTTGCTTTCCTGAAGCTTTGCCTGCCTTCTCCAAAGTCTCTTTAAACAGAGAAAAAAAATCCCTCTCCTTACAAACTTTTCTTATAATCAAAACAAAAACCAACACACTAAAACCCCCACAAAAATGATAGTTTCTTCAAAACTATTTTCCAGGCTACTGAAAAAACTCTGGCAATTTCCAGATATAAATAAAAATGTACCACCTCACTCAAAATGATAGACCAGGATTTCATTCTACAAAGCTACAAGAAGTTGCTTTTATAAGAAATTGTTTTTCACTTTAAAACCAGTTTTCCTTCAGTTCTAAGTGACTCAAAGGTATCAGTGACAATGATAACACATGAGATTAGATGCACTCACCTTTACAAAGTCATGACAGTGATATAGTCGATGCGTTTGTTACCTGGGATTTTCGTTTGCTTGCTTTTAAATTCTATTTGGATTGTGAATGTCAGCTAGATAGTTTGCCACCTAGTTTATGTGTAATTTAGCTTCTCCACAGGGACTCTGAGTAGCATGAAAAGACTGACCCTAGTGGTTTGACCCACAGAGCATAAGGAGTCATGGCAAAAAGGCACCTGAGAGAAGCCACTTTCTACCAACAAATGCCAAAAGTGTTTCAGATGCGCAGACTTAGGCAAGAAATCTTTTCCAGAAAAGACTTCATCCCTGACTGCAATTGCCCTCTCTGATAGGATTATAGCACAGGTCAAAATGTACAGGAAAAGGATTTAACGCAACCACAGAAGCGGAGGTCACCAGGAAAGAGGGGAAGGAGAAGCACTCCTCCCACCCCCTTCAGGCTTCTTCCTCTGCAGCCACACCACCAGGCTCAAGCTTGAGCAGTAAATGCCTAGGCACACACTTCTGAAATCAATTAATCTATCACCTGGGTGCTGGGCAAAATCAAGCACAAATCCAAATAATTTTTCAGAACATCCAAATTTTAATTTAGCTGAGACTGCTTTGGAACATGCAAAATAAAAAACCCTGTAACGTAGACCTAGAAGAAAATGTATGTTGTCTATCTGTAGCTACAATGCTTGTCCAACTCTAAAACGTTCTTCATAATCTTGTTCTCCCCATCAGTGCGCAGCATAGTTTTGGCAAGGTTCAACTTTCTGGCACTGTATCGAAAGCCTAACCACGTAAGATGTTCTTGAGAACCAGCTTTAGGTTTGGCAGGGAGACCACCTGGCATCAAAGGTATGCCTATGGCCATATGCCTGAATTTTAGTCAAAAAGCAAGAAACTGCAGGGATTTAATTCTTTTTTAAAACGTGTTTGGCAGATAAATTCTCCTGATATTCCATGGGCACTAAGCTTGGAATTGCAAGGACAGACAGCGTGCAGAGGAGATGCTTACATCTGAGACTCACAAGCTAGCTCTGAACAACACCACCGAGCTGGTGTTCAAACCAGCTTTGATAGAAAGGTGACTTTATTTGTGCAGGCTCACCCCATGGCACGGCTACAGACCTTTTCATACTCTGGCTAAACACCTTCTCCACAGCACTTCACAGTGTTGGGCGGATGGACTAGGCTGGGCATCTCTATCTGCACTATCCCCCTCACTGCCACATCCAGAATGATTGGTTCTGCAGAATCACAGAATCTTCTAGGTTGGAAGGGACCTTAAAGATCATCTTGTCCAACCGTCAACCTTATTTTGACAAAAATAAACACCCACACAACAAACAAGGAGCATCATCACTAAACCATACCTCCCAGCACTACATCAACCCGTCTTTTGAACACCTCCAGGGATGGTGCCTCAACCACCTCCCTGGGCAGCCCATTCCAATGGCTGAGAACCCTTTCGGTGAAAAAATTTTTCCTAATATCCAGCCTGAACCTCCCCTGGGGCAACTTGAGGCCATTTCCTCTTGTCCTGTCGCCTGTGACTTGGGAGAAGAAACCAACCTCCACCTCTCTACACCCTCCTTTCAGGGAGTTGGAGAGAGCGAGAAGGTCTCCCCTCAGCCTCCTCTTCTCCAGGCTGAATAACCCCAGCTCCAGCAACTGCTGCTGTGTGCCATTACAGTACCAAAAAACAGAGAAAGCAGACAATCTCTTAAGCTTGAGTTACTGCTTCTGCTCAAACACGCTGACAGCATAAGGAATGGAAAATAATCTTACCATGAGCACACAGAAGCTGCTGGGGACAGCAGGGGTGCTCTGTATATGGAGCTGAGTGAGAAGTATGCTGGAATAACTGAAGGAGAGGAAAAATACACTAGTGCCCCAAGAAGATGAACCTGGCCATCAGATATTAATCCACAAAACTTACAGCTGGCCCCAGGAGTTGATACACCTTTGGCTTTAAACAAAGCATGCACTGTTTTGATGGGAAAGCAGTGAATCTTTTTTGCGGTTGAAATTCCACAAAGAATTCCTGCTCTGATGGTACAAACAGACAGTGCCTGCTGCCTGGGTCTAAAGATCCAAAGTTCAAAGTGCACCATTGCCCCTTATGCTAGATTGCCGTAGCTTTTTTTGGTGTGCTTAAGGTAAAATGCAAGTTAGTAACTCCTTTCAGCACAACTCGGTTGCAAGTTAGTAACTCCTTTCAGCACAACTCTGTAGAGTCAAGTATGAGGAAGCACCAGCGTGATGATTGCTCACACAGTCTCAGCGCACCATCCTTGCTCTTAGGCGGCACGAGAGGGCCATTCCTTACCTCAGCATGTTCCTCGGGGCAGTACTCGCTCAATCGAGGAGTAATTATTTAACCACGACCCAATCTGCTTTGCATTCCCATTAAAGAAAAGCTTATGCAAAAAGGTAAGAGTTTGGCGGCAACTCCTTGGCTGAAATACCCTCTTACCAGCGCCGTGCTGCTTGCCAGGTCATTGCTGTCTGTACTTGAGAAGTTTGCAGCAGACAGACTGTGCCAAATCTAAAAAACTTTGTCATTAAAAGAAAAACTTCAAGCCTAACGGTAGGAAGTGCTCTCCACGCCTCGCTACTCTTGTCAAACTACACTGTACAGTCAAATTACAATTAATAAAAGTATTCTTAGGAAGCTTAATGACAGCTTTGGAGCCATGGCTTCTCTGCTTCAGGTAGGTTGGAATGAGGAAAACTGCGGGGAAGAAAATTTCTCTTGCTGTACTTTAGCCTCTCACAAACGCAAAAAGGACTCCCACAGGAAAGTGCCCCACTCCAGACAGCCATTTAAATGGTACAGATCTACCCAGGAACACCAGCTTCTCTTGCTGCCTACCCATGGGAAATACCTTTGCTACCAGCACCTGAGGTTACAACCACAGACACAATCCTCTTTCGCATCAGCTACTTAAAGGCATTTGAGGTGTTTCTTCTGAAAGGAGTGAACAGACAAAGCTCACCAGCTCCAAGAACATCTGAAAAAACCATTCGCTGGGTGGCTGTCACCACCCAAAAAAGACAGAGCTGTGCAATAAAATGGGCCGCTCCTTCACTGCATTTTGTACATACTACTGTATGTAACTCCCATGACTTAAAGCGGTGGCTCCCAGACAGGATGTTGAATAGTCTAGGTAAGTATCTTTTAGCACATTTCTATTTTGACAAAGTCATACCCAAAATTCTTTTGGTGGACAACTGGCATCAAGTAAATGATTTACTGACTTAGAATTCACTTTTCTTTTTAGGAATAAATGATAACAGAGAACCCGATTAACTAAGGTTCTAAATATAGGTACCTTCTTTTAACTTTTTTAAGGCACAGTCAAATCCTCCTGGGGTCTGTCACAGACTGTCTATCCATCCAGCAAGGCAATTCCCATGGTACTCTACCCAACCCTTGCTCTTTTCAGACATTTAAATGCATTCAGATTTATCCACGATAAAGCTTTTCTAATGAGCAAATTCCACGTCTGAACCCAGCAAGTAGACTACTAATAGTTTCAGACACAGGCAAACTTGCAAAATCCATCTTTAGACTACTGATGCCCCAAGCAGGAATGCTGTGTTGCATCCACCACGGCAGAGGCATTCAGAACTTTACAAAGAAAGCAGCCAATGTGCAAAGAGCCTGGTGGTAACACTTCCATCAGATTTACTGAGATAGGCATCCTCTGATTGTCTCACAACAATTAAGAAAACCTTAAAGTTGAATAATTATGAAGGAGAAGAGCAACTCTGGGCCTCCTTTTATGCTTCACAGGTTTCAACTAAACCATAAAGAACAAGAGATTAAGCCTCCTGGAAGGTCTGGCAGTTTTGTTACCTTACTTGCATTATTATCACGATCAATTGCATTTTGATTTTAATTTTTGAATCCAGAGAAGGGTTACTTAATCTGTTATAAAACTATAAACACAGTAAAATCTTTGAGGTCGACATCCACACTAAGAGATAAATTAATTTGTAGAATTCCATACAAACAGTTCAGTGAAAACCCAGCACTATATATTAGCACCTGATGGGCTTTTTAAAGACACAGTCAGATCTGAAAATTTAATCAGAAAACTAGATTGTTGTTGCCTTAAGTTTCCTAAAAAAACCCCAAACCTAAACCAAAAACCAGCCTGAAAGCAAATCTGGGTTTAACACACACATGTGCACTGAGTTCACTGAGTTCCCAGAGAACACAGTAACAACAGCAAAGGGATGTGTCCTGATGAAGTAGAAACAAATCTAGGTGAACTATGTTTTGGGTACTGTCAGGAACCACCATGTGTAAACCATCACTTTGACACAGACAGACAGATTAAGATGTTACTATGCCTTCTTCTGGATTTTAACCACCACATGTTGCAATAAAAATGGCGACAGAAAGAAAACATGATTAACTGATGGACAAGCTAGAAAATCGTGTCACTAGCTAATGGCTTCACCTACAAATCAAGTCATTGCATGTTTAAATAATTTCTAGTACCCCCCTGAAGGAACTAAAAAATCTGCTACACCTGAGAGTAACCCCTTTTTGTGCTCCCCTTTCCCATCAACTTGCCTTATCTCATGACAGATTTGTCCCTAAACTTCTACACCAAAGCTCAAATTGTACCCTGCCCATTTTTCTGCTTGGTATTAAGACAACATATATGGATGAAAAATGCTCACCCTATGGTCTCTTTTTGCTAGTAGCACAGTACCATTTCCTTTGGCCATGGAGTTCACACCTACACAGAACACCACAGCAAATGTAATTTTCCAGATTTGTTCTTTTGACCAGATGCACTTTTATTTTCTTCTTAAGCCAAACAAGATAACAGGAGACCTTCAGCTATCTCCCACTTCTTCCAAACACTGCCTCAAAACCAGTACTTTGCCACGATGTCTACAAGGACTTTGGCAGCAGTACTAAGACCAGAATTGTCTAGGTGAACACCACTCCTGCCTCTGGGACCACCAAACACAGCAGAGTCTATGGCCATGGACTAGCCTCCTGGCTTCTCTAATAAGTATCTGTATTACTGCATGGAAGGGATACTTTAAAAAAAAAAAAAAGTGTATATTATGTAAAAATAAGCTGTGACTTTGGTTTTAGAAGCCAAAGCAAACAAGACTAGTACTCCATAAAGAAAATAACTGAGTGTTATGGTTTGAGAAAACCATAACAATCTATTGTCGTTTAGACAATCATTCTATCACCCAATGACCCCTCCCCACCTGAAAAGAGGAATTGAGGAACACAAAGAAACACAAGGGTTGAAATATAAATAGATTTAATAGACTAAGACTAAATAATTAACCAAAATACTAAAGAACCAGTATGAATCCCGACACTGATCTAAGATATCCAAGAATTATCCCCAGCCCATTCTCTCGGCAGAAGCCGTGCGCTCCCAGCAGGGACAGCAAATGGCGGACACTGCCAGCAATGGCTTCAGGAGGAAGGGAAGGCCTCAGGGCTCCGGCACCGGGGCAAGGAGTTGTCTGGACCCGCCGCCATCAAGGGAGAGAGAGCTCTGCAGCAAACGTTTCTAATTGATACTGAATGTGACCTTCATGGTAGGAAATAATCCTGTTGGCAGCCTGGGTCAAATGCCCAGGCCTTGCTCCTCCTCGTCCCTGTGCCCGGCAAGGCTCAAAAACACTAACCTTGAATCCCACAGAGCCTGGCTGGCTATAAAGTGAATATTTTCACAAATTCAGACACTAGAGTCTTCTAGGAGTGCAATTTTCCCCAGCATTAGAAGAAAAGTTAGTCCGGTGTCTCTCAGCCCAGGACACTGTATTATTTACCACTTTGGAGTTCTACCAAGTATTTGATACAACCAAGCTAAAGCTGAGGATTTTAGTATATTTTCATTACGACTTGTTTTTGAGTAATTGTCTCAAGACAGCACTGTTTTTTGCAGAAAAATAAAATGCAATCTCCAATACCTTTTCTCTACTTCTGGAGTAACATGTCTTATTCACTCCATTTCACAACAGTGACCTTAACAAAACAAAAAAAAAAAAAAAAAAGAAACAAGTATTTTGATAACAAGTTCTCTGTGCTTAGTGTTTCATAACAATTTTATGCTTGCAGAGATGCCATGTCATTCCGGACAGAGTGTATTTCAAAATGGAAACCTATTAGGAAGGAATTTAGAGAATCATGCTCCCCAAATGATGGGGAGGGCAGCTGATCCAGAAGTGGAGAGCGCACTATGTTATCAGTCCAGCCTTAATTACTCCTTTCGTTTGTAAAATGGCACTGGTGTTACATTTGAAGTCAACTGAAGCGCTCTGTATATGAGGAACCATAAGTTGCAATGAAGACTGATGAGGAAGAGTCTTTTCCTAGGGGAAAATAAAACAAAACAACCCCCAAAAAGAAATCTGTATGTGGCTGTTGGAAGGAACATCAGGAGGGAGGAAGAAATGACTATGTTTCTGGTGTCTTTAATTCAGGAAAACATCAGAGCTCTTGACATTCCCACAAACTAAATAAGGAATCACACAGTTACTATGGAAGAGGGGGAAGAGTCAAGCCAATTCTGTTCGGAGAGGGGAGTAAAGGGAATACAACGCCAAACACAAGAGGAGTTTCACTTGACAAAGGATAACCTACATACTAAGCTTTCCCCGTGCTCTTGTATCTTAGAATCTCAGTACTATGTTGGAAAGCCAGTTTACTGTTTGCGTTAGCTCACCGCTAAATGACAGTGGCCATAATGCAACCGAGTTCACCACACTCACGGAAGGAATCCTACCCAAACTAGTACCATGCCATTACATTTCAGAAACAGGGATTAAGACACCACCAGTCCAAAAGATCCTCAGTTCAAGAAGAGAGAGGAAATTAAAAGCTGCATGTTTAGGTCCCAGCTGAGTCTGAAAGTTGCGGAAGGTATACATACCACTTCACAAGGAAAGGGAACAGGAAGCCAGGGAAGAAAAGAGTCATTATGTTTAAATGGTAACATTTTCGTGAGGTTACACAGGCCAAATGAGCATATCCCAGAAAAATGTGAATCCAAGCCTGGGTAAAGAAACAGAAAGCAGAATAAGTGACAGCAGATAGGAAAAAAAAAATGCTTTAGAAGAGCAAAGAGTATCAGATTGGAAAACATATCAAAATAATTAGAAAAATCCTAAGAGCTGGTGCAAAAAAAAAATGGGGAGATGCAATTAAATCTGATACTAGCATCTAGATAATAATAGCTGAGAAGGCAAAAATAGGTTTCTTTGTAAGAGCCTCTCCCACACAGGATGCTGGCAAAAGATAAGTTCGAGATAGACTAAGATGATCTACTGTCAGGACATGTCAAAAGAAAAGAAGAAAAAATAAATATTGATTAACGAACAGTAAGTCACCATGTCCTCAAGATTTATGGGGGAATAAAACAATGTAAGGGCTAAGCAGATAACAGAAATATGTAATGCTTATTAAAGCGAGCTATTCCAGCATAGGTACGAAGTGTTTATAAAACATGCTATAGATGACAGAAAAAAAAAGAAAGAAAGAAAAAAAAAAAAATCAGTGAACTTCAGTACTAGAAAAACTGGTTTAAAAGTAGCCACGCAGGGCTTCTAGCAGACCTGATGATAGGCATAAAGGAGCACAAGGCAACAAATGGGGGAAGGACAGAGACCCACCTTTCTTATCTGACCCAAACCCACTGTTAAATTTGCCCATATGTCTTTCACCATGTCAACTGAATTGTTTAAGGGAACTTTACGTAGACTTACTAGAAAGGCCATTTTGTAGTCTATAACAAGAACTTTCAAGGAACATGAATTATAAGAAAAATATAATATTTTCAACTATATGCACACCCCTACTTCCCACCACTGAGGAGATGGAAAAAAATATCTCAGGGAAGCAGTGAAGAAAAAAAGACAAACTGATATACATGTTGACAGAAACAATATTGGATGAAGTTATTGGACATCAATCACTTTTTAGATTAATATTTTTGCTTTGCACCTGGCCGAACGGCAGAGCTGTGTCAACAGACAGGCTACTTCGGTTGACTTGTTTGTACAAACCCACATGCAAATTTGATACAAGTCAACAAAACTCAGACTGCATGGTCTGGGGAAAAAAAGTCTCTTCTCTGAATGACAAAATGCCACCAGCAACAAGACCAGCACCAACATGCCGTAGGGACAGCAGCTTCATCAGTAGGATGCTCTGGATTCCTACTTGCCCTATACGTGATCTTCTGTAACACCATCTCTTCCAGTGTGGGAAGTGTTACTCTGGGCAGGACCCCACGAAGATGATCCTGGTATCAGCATCGTATCGAAGTAAATTTAAAGAACACTCAAAAAACCCAAATAATTTTGAGATTGAAAGTATACGACCCCCCCAGTGTTATGATTAAAAAGAAGTCATAACTTCCTCCTCTCCTGAGGAATGGTAGTACTAAATCAAGTTTCAGGTTTAATCACCACCTCCCTCAGAGCAGTGGGCAGAGATGACACAAACAATTAATGAGTGAGGAAAATAAGAGTTGCATATGACAAGTCTGAAGACACTGGTACCATTTAAAGTAATGTGAGGTGAAAAGGAAAAAAAAATGAGAGATGGTAAAAAATTAATAGGCATTATTAGCCATCCATTCTCAAAGCAAAAAAGAGACTTTTCATTTTACCAAATAAGTATGATATCAAGGAAACAAGGAAACGCTTTCAAGTTTTCAGTAAAAAGGGATTAGACTTTCATTTCAATTTCCTTTGAAAGATCAAGTAGTGACTAGAAACCACAAGCATATTCAAACAAATACATCACAAGCTAATGAATGTGCAAAATTTATCTGCTTGCTTCAGTTACAACTGCTAGAACTACATACTAAGTGTTCCATGAAGACCATGTATCCAGATCTTCTTAGGTCATTATACCTAGACATAGCCTAAGAACTCTTATCCGCAAGGCTGTTTTGCTTCACTAGCTAATTAATTGCTTTTCTTATCATAGAAAACATTGAGAAATCACTTCGAATGAAAAGCTTTGCAAGATATAAGCTTCTCTGGTCAGAGCATGAGTGTATAAATACATGTGTTTGTGTATATATGATACGCAGTTTGTATGTGAATGTATGCATATAAAAACACACACACATCTATATATATATACACACACAGACATATATATATGCCTTGACACTGTTTTAAAGGAAGAACATCCTGACAGAACTCAAGTTCTAAACTTGTCAGGTAGCAGACAAGCAAGAGGTGCCAATGGAGCACAAGGCTTTTGGAGCTCTGAGAAACCAAACCAAGCCAACTTGAATGCCCAGTGACAAACAAACAGCTATCAGGTTTTTAGCTGGGATCAATGGTTCCAGTCTTAGTTTCCAGTGGGCAAATCCATGTAATGAACACACTTCTTGCTGCCTCTGCAGAAAGAAAAGTTTGGAAAGGAATTCCTTTGAGCTTCAACAATTCGCTCTGGACTGCCATGGGCTGCAACAGCCTTACCCACACTGCAGGACACAGGCAGCTCCTGTGGATACCCTCACGACTTGGCTGGTGGGACAAGTGCACAGGAAGACCTCAAACAAGGGCAAAAGATGGGTCTCTGGAACCAGAGGAAATTCTTTTGGCAGAGCACGCCTGGCTAGTAAACCACTCAGCCCATTTCTACCCCCTCAAGTGGCAGATAGGTCAACAGGAGGCAAAGCCCACCGTACCTTTGGCTGCTCCAAAGGATGTGGTTTCAAAGCCTCACAGGCACCCAGCTGGAAGAGCAGGCTGAGGGGAGACAGCCTGTTTTAAGCTGCCATGGAGTAAGTCAGGGCTGCCAGAGAGCAACCACGTCCCTTAGGGCCAGCTGACATGCTAATCCAGCGAGCTGACTCAAAGAGCTAAATCAGTCACAAACTAACCCTTACAAGCAAGTAGAATAAACAAACACATAAACAAACCACATCCAAACACTTCTCAGCCATTTCTGGTTCCTGGCTGTGCCTTACCGTGGGATCCAGAGAGCCATTAAAAAAAGCGAGTTCGCAACGACGGCGGCTGGGAAGACAAGAAAAGAATGAAGAGGACCTGAGCGTTTGGTGTTACCTGCCCCTGACAGGTGCCTTGTGTTGCACTAACTCCAGAGAGCTCCACCAGTTTCAGGGGATCCACTCTGCTGGTCTGCCGTTTCACTTTTACTGCCACTGAACCGATTCTGGAGAGGCTGGATCAACGGGATGAGGTTTAACAGGGTCAAGTGCTGGGTCCTGCACTTGGATGACAACAACCCCAGGCAACGCTACAGGCTGGGGGCAGAGTGGCTGGAGCTGCCCAGCAGAAAGAGACCTGGGGGTGTTGGTGGCCAGCCGGCTGAACATGAGCCAGCAGTGTGCCCAGGTGGCCAAGAAGGCCAACGGCATCCTGACCTGTATCAGGAATAGCGTGGTCAGCAGGAGTAGGGCAGTGATGGTGCCTCTGTACTGGGCACTGATGAGGCCTCACCTCGAGGGCTGTGTCCAATTTTGGGCTCCCTACCATAAAAAAGACATTGAGGGGCTGGAGCACGTCCAGAGGAGAGCCACCAAGCTGGTGAGGGCTCTAGA
Source organism: Calidris pugnax (assembly GCF_001431845.1). Classification (NCBI taxonomy): domain Eukaryota; kingdom Metazoa; phylum Chordata; class Aves; order Charadriiformes; family Scolopacidae; genus Calidris; species Calidris pugnax. Next base: position 803,365 of record NW_015091152.1, read on the forward strand.
GAACAAGTCACACGAGGAGAGGCTGAGGGAACTGGGCATGTTTAGTTTGGAGAAGAGGAGGCTGAGGGGAGACCTCATTGCTCTCTACAACTCCCTGAAAGGAGGGTGTAGAGAGGTGGAGGGTTGGCCTCTTCTCCCAAGGGAATAATGACAGGAGCAGAGGAAATGGTCTGAAGTTGGAGCAGGGGAGCTTTAGATTAGATATTAGGAAGAATGACTTTCCTGAGAGGGTGGTCAGACACTGGAACGGCCTGTCCAGAGAGGTGGTGGAGTCACCACCCCTGGAGGGATTTAAGAAACATGTAGACGTGGCTCTTCAGGGCATGCTCTAGTGCCCAGGACTGCTGGGTTGGGTGGTCATTTGAGGGGGGAGGGG
>NW_015091152.1:806211-817612 GCF_001431845.1 Calidris pugnax
TGAGGGGGGAGGGGTGGGAGGGGGGCATGTTTTTTTGGTTTGGGTTTTGGGGGTTGTGTGTGTGTGTGGACTCAATCTCAAAGGTCCCTTCCAACCATGAAGATTCTGTCATTCTTGTGGTCAGCAAGGGTAAGGGCAAATTGGGCAGAATGCAGAAGAGAGGATGGTCTACGGAACACTTTATTCCTAAGGCTAGTCTATCTGTCAAAAAAGCAGGCAATCTAAGGTCTGGCATGGAGCAAATGACCACCACTTTGTCAATAGCCTTCAGACTATTGTTACCCTGCTTTCTGTATTTAGGTTAAAACTCCTTGTGGCACTGACTAGCTCGCCAACGGTGGCACATAACATAACCCAAAAATGTTAGAAGACAAACGGCAGGGGCCTGGGGAAACTGCTACATTTGCACCTGCAACTTTGTTAGAGGACACCAGCCTCTTGAACTGGACACTTTCTAGAAGCAAACACAATATTTGCCAGCTTTTCTTTTTAGTTTTTAAACATAAAAGCTTCTCTTCCACCTAGAATAGCTACATATATACCCAGTGAAAAAAACCCCAAACCAACAATAAATTAATAAATTACTAATATCATGAAGAAAAATAGCAACTCAACAGAAGCATTTGGACACGATCGTTTTCCCCACTCCTTCCCACCCCCTCAGTTATGCTGAGAGACGTACCTTTACATGGCCTTAGGAGCACACTATTTGAAGCCTAAGTCTCTGAACCTTACAATTTTCCAACATGAAGATATGGTCTATAGTACAATGTTTTGAAATCAACTCATTCTTAAATATTTACAAATGCCTAGAGATAAAGGCCAAATACACAAACCCACGCAATATTATTCTCCCAACAGCCACCACATATTCTAAGCCAGCATTTCTAGTTTTTAATATGCATTTTCATTTATATAAGTACTTATGAACCAAATCTTTAGAAGATCTTTTCTAGATGAACAAATTGTACTTACTACTATGAACCCAACGGAAGCTACACTTTTCCCTGTACTTCCTGCAACTTGTCATTAGACTTCATTTAGAGAACTTGTCAAATGGCTTTTACTCATACACACAGAAAATAACTCTTTTGTTATCTATTACTTCAACAGTAGTATTACTAGCTGAAGTGGAGCGATCTTATCCTGTCGGCACATTAGAACTGCGTTTTCTGTGATTTAAAAGGCTCATTTTCATGTGCAGCTAATGCAGAACCTTTCTTTTCCTTTTAAAAAATATTTTTTTGTCTCTGTTGACTCGAATTTCTTTTTTCCCTTCATTAGGGAAAAAAAAATATGGTACATTTTTCTCACATCTGATCAATACCTCATCTTTTCCATTATTCCCCATTTCTTCTTTCTCTCTAGTTCTGTTCCTTTCACACATCTCCCTTTTCAGGTATTTTCACAATGACAAAAGTCAACCCTAATACAACAGAGCTTTTGAAGCTGGGAATACTGTTTGAAACTTCAGCTCCAGAAAGTGATAAGCCTGAATATTTTTCCACTGTAGTGCAATTTAACCGCGTTTTGAGTAAAAGTAGAAGGGCCACAGCTCTGTCCACAGACAGCAGAAGATAGTACCGCATTCCAAGTTAACCATTTCAACATAAATCAGAACTAATTCTGCAGAATTCTGAATTAAAGAAAGTCTATTCTACTGCTGGTGGAAAAGCTGAAAGATGTGGTTATGTGTTGGTGGTTTAATTACTTTACCTTCATCATTTCCCAAAGCAGGTGATCTACTTGACACCCATCCCACTCCACCTGTCCAAAGAAAATAATGCTCTTTTCTACTAACAGGTAGATTTCTCCAGCTGTGCTTTGATGTATAACAATTGACATTTGAACAGGAGAGACCTTTCAAGGAGGAAGTCAGGCTTGTAGGTTCTCACTTTGCCAACATAAACAGAAAAAGAGGTAAACAAGTGACAAATACCTAAGTAAGAATAATGCTTGACTGTACTGATAAGCAGTATCACCAAGTGGGCCAAATATTAAGCACTCAGTAGAAATGCCTCACTTTGGTGGATATAATATGAAGATTTTTCTAAATTTACTTTATAATTTAGTCAAGCAAAGATATACAAAAATGTGCTACTACTGGATATATACTCCGGTATCAGGCAGGTTCCAGGTCAGGGAAAGCATGATGTTAAGTGATTTATTTTTTTCCTTAGGACCTCTAACATCTATCATATGCTAAAAGTTATGTGTTGTTTTTTTTTTTTTAAGCCAAAATTGAACTGGAGACCAAGCCATACTGAGTTACAACTATTTACTGAGCATGTACACACACAGAGAAATAAATGCTCAACATCCCTCCCAAGATAATCCATAACATAAACTCTTGGTTTTGAAATATCCGAAGACTTAAATCATCAACACTGCCTTGAAACTTTTTTTTAATTATTGATCAAGCCATGAAAGCCATCTTTATACCAAAGTAGACAGCCTCTTCAAGGAAAAGGAAGAAGAAAAAAAAAGAGGAAAAAACACCATTGAAGGACTTGGCAGCTTATAAAAATTCCCAAAACAAACACTGTGCCTCTCTCAGCTAGCATTTGCTAACAGTGTCACTCTGCTCAGCTCTTTTTGTGTGCCTGCCACTAAAAAGCACGTAAGAACAGATAGTCCTGAAGCTTCCTGAAAGGGCAAGACCTGAACCTTCAGCCTGAATGAGTCCCTTCTCCCCCACCCACCCACCTCCCCTATTGCATTACCTCCTTACTGTTGACTGAAACAGTAGAGAAAGTCAGTGACCGAAACGAACATTCTGTCTCTTTATTGCAAAATTTCTCTCTTTAATGCAAAATCTTGAAAATCCTCACCACAGCTCAATTAGAAAGATTAGACAATCACTGGTTGAACCCTCTTAAAAACCCGTAACTAAAAGAAAAAGATTTTGTTTTAAACAGCAGCTGTATTTTCACTTAGCTATGCAGACATTTCATAGCCATTTTGCCATACAGGCTTATGTCTGGGCGTTTGAATAAAAATAGCAAATGCGCTTGCTTGTTACGCCATTAAATAAAGTGCACAAAGGAATTGCCAGTACTGTTTTTGCCCATGAAAGGCAATGGTCATTAATAGCTTGTATTTGCAGAAGGCTGTCAGAGGAACAGCATGCCTGAGCTTCCTCCACAGTTTTCTGTAGGTTTAACCATACATGAGGCAGCAGGGAGAAAAGACACTACATGTTTCCTTGTTACAGAATGGGTCACACCTGTAGGAGAATTGGCAAGTCACGCAAGCCTCAGTTGGAGAAAAAGATCCGAGTTCCGTAAATTTGAGGGGGCAGAAAGATGTGGGTCTCTTCATGGAAAGAGTATCTTGGGAAAACGTGCACTGATAGTTATTTTGACACTTTTTTTTTTTTGCTGCCCTGACTAGTATGATGAAGATTTGCACTTGTATCACTATTCTTTTTCATCCATTTTACACTTGAAGGAGTTATCTTTCTTCCAGTAGTATTTTGAGAGGAAATAGGCAGCAAATGGGCAACTCACACAAACATGTCTGGGCTGGACAAACAGATTTTTTAGGCACCTTCAAATAGGTCCACCTGGAAAACATAGCAGACAGGCAAAATGAGCCACACTAAGGAAACTGGATGGCATCCAAACACGGATCACCTAACAAGCAGAAGGGAGGACTGAGAAGCTGACAGCATGCTCACAATGTGTCAACCACGAGAAGCCAGGGATTTTCACCAGCTGGACAAGAGAGCTTACTCCACTGACCAGGAAAAATATGTCATCATAGATATTCACGTGAAAAGTTGCATGCAAGTAAAACCAAAAGGAAGAAATAATGAGAATTCTCATAATCTTCCTAAAAGGAAGATAATGAGAAACAAAGAAGTTAACAGAGGATAATACAAGTACAAGCAGCTTTATTGTCTAAATATGCCCTAAAAAAAGACTCCTACTAGGTAGGAGAACATGAAGCTCACCAGCTCTCATAAGGACATAGTCTTTCCAAGACTATGAACCTATAGATCAGTCATTGCTCACGACCTTTCTTCAGTAAGGCCTCAGAGCACCTGCTGTGTAAGGCTTGAGAGCTTTTAGAAGATGGGAGTAGCCTGGAAGAAAGAAGGTGGCAGTACTGGATCCTGATGTTATGAGAAGAGACTTGACATCAATGCAGAACTCCAGACAAACTATGGGAAGAGAGATTTTCACAGTCTATCCTCAATTTGGAGCACACCTGCCTTGCACCCAGGGTCTTGGGACAGGCAGAGGGAACTTTGCTAAAATAGTGACACCATTTGCTTTCTGCTAATCTGAATTCCATCTGATGCGTACTGTGGGACTTACTTGGACCTAACAACATGTGAACACAATGCACTAAGATTACTGCTGCACTTTTTTGCTGGAATATTCTTTGTCCTTGACTAAAAACTGGCAAAGCTTTATGAATCTTGGTTGAAAGCAAGATGAAGTTTATTCTGTTTGCTCCCCAGGTGTTCCTAGTGAGAAGTCTCTAAAATAAAATAATTTAGGTAGAAAGGCACTTCTGAGTATGATAGAGTTAGAAGAGAGACATGTAACACAAAGTTTCTTCTCCCTCCAACTCTTTTCCCTCACAGTTTTCCAGATTTCGAATAGACTCCCATGAAACTGCCAGGGACAGCAGAGCTGGAAAGCAAGTGAAAACATTGACTCCCAAGTGTAATTTTTAAAGAAAGAAGGTATGAAATCCCAACACCTAAGCAGGTTCCCACCTGTAACGAAATACTTGTGGGAACTGTATAGATGATAGGTGCTATTCTTACCCCAGATAGCGTTAATACAATGAGTGGGAAGTAATCTCATGCCTGTTCTTTGGGCAAATGTTCTTGGTGCTTCTGACCCACCTTTAAAATTGAGGCTTGTTTCAGCAGCAGGGTGGCATGCTGAGAGAAGCCCTCTGAAGTGCAGTTCAGACTCTTGGAGTGTATTTGGAAGACGGTGTTGAGAAGGTGGATGGCTTCCAACCTTAATGGAACTGTATAAACTTAGCGAAATAGGCACTATGGAGAAAGTCACTCCCCTGCAAGCACCATCTTGGCAGGTAGAAACCCAAGTTCTAACAGGGGATTTGAGTCTCTCAAGTTTGGGGTGAATGATTCTTACACCTACCAATCAAGGAGCAAAAACAACACTCAGGTTATTAAAATTCTGGTGTTTATATCCCTAATATTAATAATTATTCAGCCTTTAAATATGCTTTACTAGAATTTCAGTAGGAGCAAAATGCAGTACCAAATCAATTTTTTATCCACAATAGTGTGGGGGGAGGTAGAGTTGCTTTCCTATTTTGAGAGCAGCATCCGTACTACACATGCAGAGCCAAAGCTTTCTAATCCAGCAGGCTGAATACATACTAGTTATTCAAACTCAAGAACGTGTGCATAAAAGGAATTTCATACAATTAGTCTCTGTTGTCCTCCTCGTTTTATGCTTTCTGTAAAGTTCTCATTCCAGTGTTGCTACATTTCACACTCAGATCCATCTTTTTGCCTCCCACAAAGCCTTCAGTAATACAAGAAGCATTAGGCAGCAGGCAAGGATGTCCACAAAAAAGAGTATTTGTACAAGCCACCGATCTATCATTTAGTCAACAAATAGGCTCAATCCATAGATTATTATAGTACAGCAAAATCAAGTGAGGCACAATGAAAATGGGTAACATTGTTTTAGTCTCAGTATTAGAAATCATGTGTCATAGTTTTCAATGTAACAGAACACAGTTATTATTTTATGAAGAAAAAATGTCATACTATTTTAGCAGACTATCACTCTGGATAGCATGCAAACAGACCTTACGTAAGGAAAAAAAAAACCCCAAACTTTTATTCTCAACTACTGAAAGCCCCTGCACACCTCCACTTGACTGTCTTTATTTGCTAAACAATTGACAGAAGTTTATAACTTAAGCTCGAAACCAAAGAGAGCGGAAATTTACCTGAGGGGGTCCATGCAAAGAACTGATCCTAGTTTCTAAGAAACAGGATGAGAACTTGTACTACGTAGGGCAAAATCAGGCCCAGAACACACTATAGAGAAGCTGCAGAAGTTACTGGCTGTGTATGGCTCATATTGTGACCAAGGAAGAGCAGAGATACCTGACTTCCTCACAAAGAAGGACCTTGTTGCAGCAGTTCCTTTGGTATACTCACACAGCAGAAAAGTTAAGAGCTTTGGGCAGTGGAAGCAGAGAAAAGCAGCAGCACAGGAGCTTGGGAAGGTCCGTGGCAGAAGAGACCAGTCTGCATCCCCACAGCCCCACGGGGAACCTCCCCTCACTGAGGCAACTTACTTTCCCCTCTTTCCTAGCCTGCCCAATTATTAATTTGGGGGTTTGGTTTGGGTTTTTGGGGGTTTTTTTTGTTGGTTTTTTTTGTCTCTCCTCGGCTGCAGGAGCATTTCGTAGGGACACAACGTGGAAAGCTGCCAGCCTTCCCAGAGCCAACTCCGAGTAGGTCAGCCTTGGCTCAGCAGCAGACCACATAGCGCAGCAAAAGGAAACACAAGGCCTTGAACTCACGCCCATCTTCCCTCTCGTCCTCCATACACACACCCCAGACGCAGATTTTCTTTGATCGCTGAGGAATAGTAATTCACTGGTGGCCAACATCATCTCCACTGGAGACCGTGATCGCTGCCAACAGGCCCCCTCCATGAGCAAACCCAGAGCTGCTCCCATTAAAACTACGCAAACCCAATAGTTAAGATGCCAAACTTTACCATTAATGCGTATTTTGGGCCTCCTTCAGGTGTTATGGGAAGTTACAGAACAACCGTAACGGAGATTTCTTATTTGGAGCTACCAAGCTAATACTGATCTGCCAAAGGAGAGAAGTGGTGATGGGAACTTCCCTGTTCCCACAGCCGCCTTCAGCCAGCAGTGACACCGCCGTGGCACAGCGCACCTCAGCCTCCAGCCCTGCTCCACAACCTCTTTCATCTCGATTAGCTTCAGTAGCTAATGGTAAAGAAACCCCCTGAGGACAGGGTCCCCCAAGTAACGACTAGGACGTAGCCTGAAGTCTCAGTGTTTGCTTTGCCTTCACGTGAATGGCTTCAAGCTGGAGGGGAACAGATTTAGACTGGAGATGAGGAGAGGGTTCTTCACTGTGAGGGTGGTGGAGCACTGGAACAGGTTGCCCAGGGAGGTGGTTGAGGCCCCATCCCTGGAGATATTCAAGGAGAGGCTCGACGAGGCCCTGGGCAACCTGGTCTAGTTGGGGGTGTCCCTGCTGACTGCGGGGAGGTTGGACTAGATGGCCTTTGGAGGTCCCTTCCGGCCTGGGCAATTCTGTGATTCTATGAAGGCCGAGGCCACATGTGCAACTGACAGCCCTAAAGAATGCCACATTGCCCTTTGTTTATGGAGGGGGACACCATTGATATGATATGTAGATATATTTAAAATATTCTACGGATGCCCTTCATGTCACTACCCTAAATCTGGACGCAACCCCTAAGAAACTGCAGGGAAAATGAACGTACCATTCAACACTTCAGGGGCACGGCCACTTCCCTGTTACCCTCAGGAAATCACCTTCTTGGTAATTCTTCCTAAATAATCACGGACATACCATTACACAACTATGGATAAGATTGCAAGAAACATTTAGTCATTTGATGGGCATAACAGCAAATCTGTAGAGACAGACTGACAGGATTCACAGGCCAAACCTGGGTTTCTTCCTAGGGGTGAAACAAAAGCCGAAAAGAAAGAGGAAGGGATGTGCCAATCCTTCCACAGCTCATCCTTTGACAGTAACTACTCTACACCATCTGGCTATTAAGGATTGTCAGCACTTGAAGAAGATCCATGATTCTTTTCTGTAAGAGCAGTCAGGAAAGCAACAAAAAATAAAGTCCTAGAATATTCAACAGCCATAGTATAAAGTGAAAGCTACCACTCTGCCCCGTTTTTCTTGAGGGGAAAAAAAACGCTTCAACTGCCCTTACTGTATTTCTTGGAAGGTTTGTATTTTGGAGACAGTGAATATTCCTGAATAGGTCTGGGGATTAAGGCATCGAACTTGGAGAAGGCAGGCGACCGAGCGAGGCCCTTGCCCCGCACACAGCGCTTACTGCACAGCGCCTTGGAGCGGAGCTCGCTTTTTCAAGTGGTCTTTTGACCAAGGCGAGTAACAGAAATCAATGGCTGATTGGCCTACTCAGCACTTCTTACAGAGGTCTAGAAAGAGAGCCTGCCTTTGCCTTCCGTGGGCTTCTTACGGCCTACACGAATTACTTATCTGAAAGGCAGAGGAGCGGCCTACCCGTCCCACCATCCAGGCTCCGGTGTCTCCCTACAACTCACTGCGCAGACGGAGGGACGGGACTCCCGGGGCAGAGTGGTTTTGCCAAGGAAGGTGCACAGGCACATGGCAGATACAACGGCAACTCCTCCCACGGGCTGAGGGCTGGCAGGACCCCAGAGGAGCTGGCGCTGGGCTTGGGAGACGCAGCTCCCAGCGAAATCCATTTAACACATTCCTGCACAGCTTCTGCCGATACCGTTCCTATGGAGGGTTGCAGCTATTCTAGCTAAAAGCAAACATCCTCGCCGGGCTGGCTGCTTCGCTTAAAGAAGAGCCTGCAATTTACAGAAAGCAAAGATAAATCGAGCTCGCTTTCTCCTACAGAAGTTTTTCTGGTGTGGTTTTTGTTCCATTTTATCAGCCTAGGTAGCTAACAAAACCAGATGTACAGGAGCAGGAAGGTATTTATGTACCTTTATACAACGTGTCATGTTTTAAAATGCTTGGTTGGTCTTTCTGGACCTTTGCACATGTATTGAACCATACAGCATTTTGCAGCCACCACCTCTAATTAGCACAGGAACTGGCACCTTCTCCGCTGCTTTTACTTCTTTGTTCATTTGAAAAGGGGCTCTGAAATTGTGTAGTAAGATATACTGAAGCACTATTGTATTAAACAAGCATAATAACTAGAATTTATTACACCTCTGACATTCTTTATAGGTTCCTTCCTAAAAATATTAATAAGCATGCTCAGTAAATGCAGGATTTACTTTTGAATATCGCTATTCTTTGTATCATTTGTCATTAAAAATTAAAGCTAAAAATACACGTACACCCCCCCTCCCGTTGCATACTTGCTCACATTCAAATAGAAACCCCCAGACAACCAACATAAACAACTGTGATGAATGCTTCAATCTCCAATGGGCAGTGGGATGAACACCATAAAAAGAAAATAAGACTTACTATTTTTCCACCTCCCCTCAAAACACAGGGGTCTAAACCAACTCCTGTTTGGTCAGTTGTGACTTTGTAAACTCTGTATCTACCAAACCACACACTGCCAGGAATAGCATAAATCTCAAAGCAAGGATTACAAAATCATTTTGGGGTTTGGGTTGGGGTTTTTTTCTTTTAAGAACCCCGACACGCATCCTTGCGAGGAGAAACAGTTCAGTTTGCTTTTAGCTTTCAAAACGAGCACAGATTTATTTATTCTGCTGGGTATACACCGAATGTTTGAACAAAAAAAAAAAAAAAGTTAGTCATAGGTCAGACACAATAACAGCTCGCTATGACTACACCCTTCACTTGAAGAAAAACCGAAAGATCAATTTTCTACTTCAACCACCTGAAACACCAGCAAAAGAAAGTACATTTTCCTGGGTTTTCTTAAAAAAAAAAACAAACAAACACAACCAAAAAACAACCACCTAAAAAAAACCAAAGCAGCTTCCCATCTGACATCTAACCAGATGTTTTTTTGGCAGCTGAAGAATCCTACCATTGGTCAGGCTTTGCGACAGGCACATCCCATGCACCTTGTTCGGCAGGCACTGATGGAGAAGCGTGTGGGATGAGGAGCTGAGGGGGGGGGGGAATAAATAAATTATTTTAAAAATCAAGTCAGGAGACGGTGGGTATCTGTCAGGCCGCGTCCCGGCACCGGCCAGGGAGTTGGGAGCTGAGGCCAGCGTGACACCAGGTTAACAATTTGCAATTTGCCTGGCTCCTGGGCTCCTCGGCAGCCCTCCATTTTGTCAAACTGCCTCAATTTCAACGTTTTTCCCAACTTGAAAGGCACCGACTTCCAAGGTTTCTCCGGGCGCCCTCCGGGGCTTTAAGGCATCCCCGACCATTTTTTTTTTTTTTTTTTTTTTTTTTTTTTTATTTTTGCTTTCCAGGCGGCGGAAAGCCTGTTTGGGAGCCCGGCAAGCGCTGACTGACTCCGTTGGGGAAGGCAGAGGCGCACGGCGGGGACAGCCCTCCCCGCGCATCCCCCGCCGGCGGGCTCTCCCTCACCCCTGCCCCGCACACCGGCCGCCCGCCTCCTTTTACCGGGAGAGGCAGGTGGATAACGGGAGGCGAGAGAGGAAGGGACGAGGAGGAGGAGGAGGAGGAGGAGGCAGGAGCCGTAGCAGGCTGCCGGCCGCCCCGCAGCAGGTAGGGGGAGCGCGGGGCGGCCCGCCCGCCGGTACCGGGTGCGGTGCCCCTACCGTGCCTTACCGTACCCCCCTCCCCGGCTTCACACACACCCCGCTCCTTACCCCGTTCCTTACCACCTGCGGAGCCCGCCCGGGCCGGGGCAGCGACCTGTCCGCTGCAAGCGCTCTCCTCCGGAGGTGAGGGCGTCCCCTCGGCGGGGATCAAAGTTGCTGCCACCGGCCTCGCCGCTGCCGCCTGAGACAACTTTGCCTCCGTCCAGCCGCTGGGAACGCTCCTCTTTTTCCTCCTTCTTCAGTAATAATAAGGAAAGCAATTAAAAAAAAAAACCAACAACAACAAAAAAACAAGCAGAAGAACCCTATTCGGCTCTTTTTTTAAGAGGGGGAAGCGTGAAGGTGGGAGGGGAGAGGAGAAGAAAAAGGAAATATTCGGAGCTTTTTCTTTTTTTTTCCCCCTCTCCTCTCCTTCCCCCTTCCCTCCCCCCCCCAAGATGGCTTGAGAAAATTAAAAGGGGACATTGATGGGGCGGGGGAGGGGGGGGAAAGAAAGTTTTTTGGGGGTTTCTGTGTGGTGTGTGCGTTTGGTGGGTTGTTTTTTTTTTGTTGTTTTGTTGTGGTTTTTTTTTTTTTAAGCTTTCTGTTGCCAGAAGGAGCCCGAAGGATTACAAACAGGCGGGCACAAGGAAGGGAGCGAGAGAGAGAGAGGGGAAAAGAAAGAAAGAAAAAAAAAAAAAAAAAAAATCTACAGTAACGTAGAACAGCCAGAATTATGCAAAGACCGTACAAGAAAGCGAAGAAAAAATAAGAAGTATCCATAGGACTTTAGAGAGCAGAAGTGCACAAAAAAAACCCAACCCACAAACACATACCAGATACAACAGGAACATGCAGAATAGGGAAATACACAACAGTGAACAATAGAAATGTTAGCAGACAATGAAATGGCATGTCTTGGGTTTCAGATGGG
>NW_015091152.1:817882-863197 GCF_001431845.1 Calidris pugnax
AAAAAAAAAAAAAAAAAAAAAAGAGTTTTGCTGGTCAGTAAACTTCAAGCTGCTGGGATGAGGTCATGGGTGTAAAAATAAAGCGATGGCGTCACTTGAAACCAATCCCAGTGAATGAACTCAGCCGGGGGGTGAAGGTGGAGGGAGAGAGGAGGAGCGGGGGGAGAGGAGCCCCGCGGGGAGAGGCAGGCAGCCGCCCCGCAGCCCCGGTGGCGGAGGCGGGGGGGGACGGGACACGCGTCCGCTGCCCCCGGCCTCCCGCTGCAGCCGCCGGGCCGGCCCCGGGGAGGAGCCCGGGCCTCGGAGCCATTCAACCGGGCCGCCGCCGCGGCCCTTCCCCGCCCCTCGCCCGGCCGGGGAGGCGGGTTCCGCCCTGCCCCTGCCCTCCCCTCGCCTCCCGGCCCCGGCCCCCGCCGCTCCCGTCCCGTCCCGTCTCCACACAGCCTCAGCGTCCCCTGCCATCCCCGGCCGCCCCCACACCGAGGCCCTTCGCGGGCCCGCCGCCCTGAGGGGCAGCAGGAGGCCGTGGAGAGCCCGGGCCCTCCGCGGCCTCCCCTCAGCCCGCTCCCTGCCCGGTGACACCGGCTAAAGGGCCTTCAGTGCCCGAGCGGGAGCTCCCGGTGGCTCTGCAGCTTCTGGTCGTATCTTCTCTAAAGGGAAGGGTGCAGAGCCCCCGGGGCCTTGAGGCGTCCGTGGGATCCTCCGGAGGTAGCGGGGGTGTGGGCAGAGCGCCTTGGTGGTGACATGGCAGCGCTGAGGGCCTTCACCCTTTCGATAACCAAAAAAAAAAAAACCCACCCCAAAAATAATATGTGAAAAACAGATCTAAACCCCATAACTTGAGGAAGTGAAAGTTGAGTCTAAACAGATACGCAGAAATACAATTATTTTATCTGTTCTGGCTAGAACCAATGTTAACTAGCGGGGTACATCCTTCAGGGGTTTGATGGGCCCTGTCTTGTCTTACACATCCCTCTTCCAGGGGCACCAGGGTACCCTGCAGCCCTCTTTCTCCCTTGGAGGCATCACATCGTCGCGAAGGAGAGCCTGTCGGCGCTGCTGGGCACGCAGGACGCCGTCCACGGGGGAATTCAGACCCTGGTCAGTCTTCTCCGCTGGCCTTCCAATCCCTGTGCCGCAAAACCCTTGGAAGAAGGCATGAGAAAGAGGATTAACCACACGGGTCCTCGTGCTCTTGGTGGCTTCCTTGTGCCTGAGAAAGGCACAAGGCTATCACCCACGGTAAAGTGGTTTGTAGGGTTGGTGTTTCGGGAAACAGGCAACTCCAAAAACGTAATACAGTGGTGGGCTCTGTCTGGCCAAAATTGACTGAGAACCACCTTGACAAAGGGCCCAGTCTTAAGGTGTTGCGAGCTGTCTCTCGTGAGGAAGCCTCGTTGGCACTCGTACTGAGCAGTCGTGTCCCCTGCAAAGGATTGCACGGAGCGTGCTGGGGAGAGACAAGTCCTAAGAGAAGCCCAGTCTCCATCAGGCAGTGACGAAAGATCAAAAGCAGGGGAGAAACCGTGGTAAAGCAATTTACATTGGTACGTTTGGCATTTTGCACGGGTCTGCCTTGTAGTAGCTGAAGAGTAGTTTTGCCTTTTTGTCTCAGTAAACCAGTGGCCCTGAAGATGATACCTTCTGCAAACCCCCAAAGCGCCCACAGTGTTCAGAGTCTGCACAGATAACTGCTGGTTAACAGAGCTAGAAGTGACCCATTTTGACGAAGGGGACCAGAGAGCGTGCCAGAGGAACTAGAGGCGACAGCCAGTGCCCCAGCTTATTCAGACCAGAGAAGTGCAGGAACAAATAGTTCCAGCACGGTTATCCTCACAAAGAGAAGTGGGGAGCAGTGGAGAGGGGCGCATGGTGAGGAAGAAAGACATTTCAATTCTCTATTCCCTTTTGTCGTCTCAGCTTGGTAACACCTTACATAACTGTTCTTTTGTTTTGTTTTGTTTTGTCTTTTAATTGGGAGACTGAAAAAGATTCCTCCCTGTAAAACTGTAAGGATAAAAAATACTTGCGATCTTTTTGGAATATTTTTATTTTTAGCTGAAAAAAAAAAGGATATATAGAGAAAAGCCTAGGAGAGAAAATTAAAGCTTCTTCAATACAGAGTCAGGATATAATTTTTTCCTAATGTGATAAAAAAAGTGTGACTAAACCACACTGATATCACAATTAACTCCTGCAAGTTGAAGCTATTACCAAGAATAACTTTTTCTCTTCAGCTGAGCTTGAACCGAGAGCCTGACCTGGGAGAGCATCGCAGGGGGAAGCTGCACCAGTTTGTTGCTAACCTGTGGCCACAAACGGCAGGAGCCCGGAGGACTGAAACGCTGAGGCAGCAGCATCTGACCTCGCTTCACTGAGATGAGCAGCCACGTTCTTTACCTCCTGTTTGCAAGGGGCAAAGCCGGCACGTGTTGGCAGCTGACATGCCTCGGCTGGCAGGTGGTCACTCGCAATGGGGCAGTAACTCCTTTGCGTGCCAGAGTCTAACTCCAGCTTAACTTTTTTTTTTTTTTTAATTGTTTTTCCTTGAAAGCCTTTTCGTTCCTCCCTAGCACTTGCACAGCAGGCTCATGGAAATGATCTGAACTGCAGGTGGCAAACCAGGGAGAGAGTCAGGTCTTAGTCTGGTAAACACCTGAACCCTCTGGGAGAGGGACTGCCTGGCTTTGCTGGCGTCCCTTGGCTGCTGACCTTCCCTCCCCAGGCTTTCAAAGCTCTGTCAATTCTACAATATGTATTTTGCTACATTTCTGGCAATGCATTTTTTTGGCCTCAGCGCTCACTGCCCCTTTTTGGCTAAACTGTACCAAAAGAGTTAATGTTAGTGTCCCTTTCTTGGGCCTCCTCATCAAGCTCATGAGATAAGGAGACCTAAAGTGTCTAATGGGGTAAAACAGGGGCAAAAAACATTATGGTGGCTGTCCAGTGGGCTGTACAACAGCACTCAAACTTTGACACTCTCCCATGGCTTGCCACTTCACGTCCTGCTTCTGGCAGGAGCGGCTCTAAGTGTCACCCCTCACTGCCCCCACTGCTGGGGGGCCAGGGATGGGTTATAGGTGGGTACTTTCAAGATAAGGAGGTTATACACCTGGTTTGCAAATGTTTCTCTTTATTTATTCATAAAAGCTAGCGTAGCTCGCTGTTCCTTTTCCAGCGAATGGATTTTGTGGCACTTGGCTTGGTTAATCAGTTAGCAGTGATTAAACAGGAGAAAGATGAATGGCAGCCTGAGGAACGTCATCATGTTTTCTGCGCGGTGGAGAGGAGTGGCCTGCCAGAGGAACCTCTTGCGAAATAAGTGAGAATTGAACTTAAAGCACAGAATTTACCGTGCTTTAAAATCCCCTTGTGGGTGCTCTCTTCCTCCACGGGCTGAAGCGGGGTCGCTGAAGAGGTTACCATTCCCAGACAGCTCCCAGTCACCGTCACGGCTGTCTTCTGCCAAAGGTTACTGCTTCCCCTTACCTACCTGCGACCTGCTCACACAATCCCTCCCAAACTTGTTTCGGCTAAAGTCAACCAGAGTAGCTTAAGCAGTTTAAATAGTAGATGTCAGCTGAACTGGTTTGTTTTGGCTGAAATGGATTAGGGGAAACCCAAGTCAGCAGATGGGAAGTGGGGTGATGACCTTGTCATGGACAGCTTCAGGGGCACTGGGAAGCTTGGCCTAATCTGCTTCCAGAGCAGACTGCTGTACCAGACATAACTGCTACCCACAGCTCATCAGGGTATTTAAAAATAGAAAGGTTGCCGAGATACCCACATTGAAACATTCATAGCATTTTTAGATACTACTAGCTTTGTTGGCACAGAGGGCAGGGTACGGTAGTCAGGGCAGCACAGGGTGGTGGGAGAGCAGCAGTGGGAACCAAATGAGGATTTGGAAACCAGTAGGAATAGAAGATGTAGGACCGGGGGTGGGGAAAGAGCAGAAGAGAGAGAAAAGTTTGCAGGTGGAGATCAGAGGGACATCACAGGGCTCAGTCTAGAGAGGAGGAATTTGAGTGGTGAGCCACTACGGCGTTGGGGTGCAGAGGTGCAGAGTAGCAATGCTCAGGGGAAAACAGTGAGTTGAGAACAACCAGTATTTCCCCATTCCTCCCTTCCACGTGTTCATCAGACCTTGCGAAGCTCTACCCCTCTGGAAGATGCTTAATTAAGAACAGCCTCGCTATTCTGTGGCTGCAGGTAGTTTTCATACCTCTACTTCCCCGTGGCTTCTCCAGGACTGCCAGACTCATAGCATGTCAAACAAGCTGGGGTTAGCACGCAAGTGGAGAGGTCTAGGGTCAACTCAGGTACGTGTTTTTGAGCTGGGACGAATGTAAGACAAGATGGAGCAATATTCTTGTTCCCTGTGGAACAATGGTGGAGGATTTGGAGCAGTGGAAGAGAAAGGGAGAATTACAGGAACTGAAGAGGCAGAAAGTACAGAAAAAAAGGAAGGAGGGCATCAGCTGCCTGCTTCCCTGTATCTCCTTACTCCAAAAATTCTATATCCATTACTCAATAGGAATTTACACGATCCCTACTTCTATAGTTTCTGAGTACCCTTTATTTTTGTAAAATTTAGTGGGACAGGGGAGTATCATAATGCCATGTTTTATGAGTATAAGAATGAGTTACTGAGATAAAGTAACTTATTGGAGGTAGTAGAGCAAGACAGGTACAGATCAGAGAACTGAACCAAGTTCTCTTAAATTCCATATCTAACCACTGTCCCTCCTTTTCCCTCTCTTTTCTTCCACCTCTCAAAAGAAATAGTAACTTTTTTTTTTTACTTATCTGAGCAGGCACATTTACTAAAATTAAATGCACTAAAGTTTGTTGGCTTAGTTTGCAATTAGACACACACACAGAGGCTATCCGTGAGATAGACAACAGAAGACAATGAGAAAAGTAATAATTTCTGATTCAATGGATGGGCTTTATAAAGCTTAGGGGTTTTTAATCAATTCTAATCATCTTAAACAGAAAAATAACCAGCTATTTTGATGGGTAAACCCCTTCTGTGTGAAACAGCAAGATTAAGGTTTTGAGAAAGCATTTGAAATTGGAGATCATAATAAATATTATTTACAGAAAAGGAGCATAATAACATGTTGTCATCAGGAAACAGAATAATGAAATACTGTTCTCAAGAAACAGCAAGTTCAGACAAATCTACACCAACTGAGAAACTTCACTAGTAACATTTCTCACTTTTCTGTGTATCTAAAGAGAAAATATTTAAATAACAACAACAAAAATAAAGTAAGTGATATGTTAAAAAAAAAAATAAATCACAAACACATTCCAGAAATTAAGATAATTGTCACAACAAACACCCCCCTCACCTTCTCTTAGCTCTTACTCACTGCTAGTCACTTGTCTGTAGGCTGGTGTACTTGTATTGAAATCAACTTGTAATGGGCTGTGAGCACAGAGGGTGAAAATCATCATTGCTCAACTAACTTAAGTGTTGCTTTGCCAATTTATACTATCTGGAGAGTAGCTTTGCATGTTCATGTTTTGTTTGTGGCCAATGATGAATCAGAACGAAAATGTATTTGTGTTTATTATGAGGGCAACATAAAATGTATGAGCTCTTTGACTATTCATATCCTTCTTTTTAACTACTTGAACACTTTAAATGATGTGAGAGTATAGTAATTACCAACCCTAAATACATCTTAGACTTTTTTTTTTCTTCTAATGAAAGCTTTCCTTAAGACTACCAAGGATATGATGAAAAAGGACAGCATCCATAAAATGCTTTAAAGTTTTAATATGTGAAATGTGAGATAATTTAAACCATTAAATACAAAGTTACTGTCTAGATAGGATTGTAAAGTAAGCTCACAGTCAGGAGACTCATTTAAAAGTCTGAACATACAAAGTGGATCAATAACCTGTGGTATTAAAGACCAGTTTATTTTTATATTTATTTATTTTAAAATATTTTCTTTTCAAGACACATACACAGGAGAGGAATTTTTCTGATGGTTTCAGAGTCTTCACCATTTCTCCTAATCCATTTTCTTGTTTCTGCCTACCTTTAACAGCTCTTGACACCTACGGATATCCTAAGCCTTATGGATTTGGTAGGTTGCTGTTTATTTGATATCTATTCCTAAGGTGCAATTTGGCTGTTGCGGTAGTATGCAAGTGAAACGATATTGTTATTCAAATGGGTTGTGAAAGAGATGGATCTCTCTTCCATGGAATCATTAGAATGTACTTAATAGATAAAAAGAACTTCATATAAAAAAAAAAACCCAACAAACAACCGAAAAGACAGACAAACCTATGGAAATTAAAAAACCCCTCAGTTCTAAAAGGGAAAAGAAACCCGAGTTAATTACTGTGTATTGTTGTGGGAAAGAAAGGCATGAACACCACAATGACCTGCATTTATAAGCTTTCATTCATATAAAACTTCAAGTGGATAACACCCAGAACATCAATATTTTGCCCTCACAGTAAAAACATTCATAGAAAAAAAACCCAAAAAAACCCCAACTGCTAACTCTGAGGAGTGTCTTGTTTTGTTGAATGCACTGGTCAGAAAATTGTCAGGCTGGTACTAGCCCAATTGTCAACAACAGGCAGCAGAGTTTGTGGAGAAGGACAGGTGAAAATATCAGGTTACAGGGAAAAGAAGCATGTGAAAATTTCAGAGTGTGTCATTTTATTTTTTTTTTAGGATGCAAGGTTAGAATATGCCTATTTTAGTAGCAATCTGAGTTCAAAAGTCTAAGGTGGAGGTGAGGTGAAGGACTGCTTGTTTATTTTTATATTACCTTCATGACTATTCCGATGCTCAGGAACAAGCTGGCTTCTGTGTATTAGTTATGGGTATAAGCCTTTTAGCTCTATGGGGGGGTTGAAAAATCTTGCAAGAACATTTCTTCTTCAAAGCAGTTTGTCCCTTGTTCTCCTTGTAGCTGGGGGAAGAATCATTAGCATCTTACAAATGTTTAAACCCTTGGTTTATGTTCAGCTTGCAAAAAGAAAGGGAGAAGATGAATGAGGGTAAAGCATTGGGCTGCAAATCCAATGTTTTATTTTCTACATGAAGGTCTGCCACATGATTTATTTGAAGCTGCACCCACTTCCCTCAGATATAAATTTGGCTAGCTGGCTCTGGTCATTAAAAATTTGTGATGATGAGTTCCAGATAAACTTATGCTAAGGAATGTGCATCTTCATGACCGTTTAAAATCTAAATGGGATATTATGAAATCAAATGGGGCGGAAGGTTTTTTAAGAGGGGGAATTTCAAGTAGAGGACATGACTTTCCAAGACATTATTTCTTGGCAACTGTGTAGGCTCAGAACAACTTCCTAGTCAGGAACATGTGAGGACAGATTCTTTTGTGAGCCAGTCAGTGGAGACATTTATGGGAAAATGGTAGATGCAATTTGAGTTCCAGAATATAAAAGGAAAAAGAAGTCCCTGTTGGAAGGGCCTGTCTAATTACTAAGTTGCAGAAATTGTATGTTTATTCATCTGTTATTTTGTACGAGGACTTACAATTAAATGATGTCAGCTACAGTTTAAGAAAAATGGTTATTATAACCGATGATTCATTTAAAATGCCTTCTTACCCTATAGTGCCGGCAGATCAGGATGCACGAGTGCTGTAAGCTGGATGTCACTGAAAGAAGAGCTTGGTCCCCTGTTGGGTTTACAGCATGGGAGTGAACAAAGGCTTGGACCACTGCGGAGGAGACGGCGACACGGGGACAAGGATGCACAGCAATGGGTAGGGGAAGAGCCAACCAACGTGTGGTGGTCCCTGCTCACAGGGGTGTACGTGGCTTGGGAAGACGCAGGCAGATGACTTGGCTGAGCCCATCTACCAGGTTGCTGATGCCAAAAGGAGCTGCTCCAGCTCACAGTTTCCTACCTTCTGCTTCCAACTGTGAGCTCCTGCCACTTTCCCCACTGTGGATCTGGCATTGTTAGAACACGATGTGAGCCCATTCAGCGTGCTAATCCAGCAGAAGTGGAGTGAGGACTCTTTGACGCTCGTTAGATTGACGTTTGCCGTCTGACGATACTAGAAAAGAGCTCTTCACAATGAGGGTGGTCAAACACTGGAACAGGTACCCAGAGAGACTGTGGCTTCTCCATCCTTGGAGATGGTCAGTGCTGGAACGGACAAGGCCCCAAGCAATCTGATCTAACTTTGGAGTTGGATTTAATGTTGAAGTTGGCTCTGCCGTGTACAGGGAGGTCCCTTCCAACCTAAGTTAGTGTATGGTATTAATGGGACAGTCACGACTCTATTGTGCCCTTCTTTTACACTGAAAAATGTCCTCATGCATCAGGACCCCTAGCTGAAAATTTATCTGTCAAACATTAGGGTGTTCCTGTAATTATTGTGAAACGTCAGTGTATACATGTCCACGTGTAAATTTCTATGAGCAAAGCTATCTCAGAAGGCAGTTTGGTTGGACAGTGTAAGTCAGTACTTTAAAAATTTATATATTGTAGGGTTGATCTCATTATTGCTAAACCAAAGATTATAAAATTAGGTTCTTAAATCTGAATTTATACTGTAAAATTAACCAAAGTCACACGTACACAGTGCAAGTTTACAAACAAGCTTAACTTTACTTTGAAGAGAGACTGTAAAATAATCATGTGATAATACATAGTGTATTTTAAGTGGTCCAGATTAATCTCAGTGGATGTTAAAAACATATTCAGATTTCATCTCTACTTTGTCTCCTTATGGCATGCCTGCGATGCAGCATGGCTTCTAGATTTTATTGGACCAATAAAAGTTGTTGTGCTTAGCAATTGCATTTTTTTAATGGTACCAAATTACACTTGCATCCGTTTAGAGGCCCTTTCACATTGGTAGGGGTGTGAAAAAAGATGCTGGAATAAACTGAGTCAAGGTTGTGTATATGTAATTGAAGGAATGGAGGTATGCAATCCTTCAATACCACCACAGACCCTAGTAACAAATGCATATGCAAATATGCATTAAAAAATCCCAAAGCTTTGTTCTCAATCACACACCTCACTCTCCATAGTTGTCCATAAGATGATAGTGTAGCTGCGTAGGGAATATTTACTTCCAGTTAAATATTCCTCAGCACTTCTAGACTGGTGCAAAAGGGCTGTATTGTTCCATTCTCCTGCTTCTTCTCAGTTGTGCAGCCAGATTATGAACTTTAAAAAACATACAAAGGCAAAGCAAAAAAGCCATCTATGGCTTATGAATTATTATCATTCCAAAGAAGTTTATAATTTTTTGAAATTACTTCCATTTTCTACAGACTGTCCACACTATGGATGCATGGACATCTGTCTTTTCTGCATTTGAGTACAAGTTAGTACAACCCTATCCCGATCAGCAAGGCACCTACTTAGTTTTCAGTGTTTTGTTCAGGTGGTTTGAGACTCTAGGCTTCCTAACAGACTTTTAAATAGGTAAGTGCTTCCTGTGGCACTTCCGTGTATTTTGGTGGGCACATGGCCACAGATTCCACATCGTGTTCAGAGAGAAGTGCAGGTGCCAATGCAACCACGCTGCAAATTGTCTGGCACCAGGGGATTTGGACCTGAGATGTGCTGAAAAGACCACGCCTATGTTGCCCTGCAGTGCCCACCCATTAAATGTGTTGCAGATAAATTTCCCTCAGGGTTCGCACAGATTTTTTTCAATACCAGACATTAAGTGAGTTGCTCCAGGTACGTACACAGCAGCACTTTTCTAGCATTCCTAGGTGCCCCTTGGCACATCCATTAGAAGTAGCAGTCTGCTGCCAAAACTGCTGCAAGAAAATTAGGAATTGAGACAGACGAGACCTCCAGTGTCATCCAAATTCCAGTTTCATTCTTCGAATTGATATGGCAGGGCACCAGTCACCAACTTAAGCAGTGAATCAACCATTCTCCCTTGAAACTTGGAATTAAAAAACTGGTTGTTTTGATTGGACTTCATTTTCAAAATCCCAGTTGCCTCTGAAACATGCTGGGTCTGATTGCTAGTTGAGAGCAGCCAAAGATCTGTGCTGCCTCATAGCTTCCATACTCAGCTGAAAATGATGTCCGAGTGGGAGTCAAACGCTGACACCAGAAAGTAGCCAGTTGCAGGCTGGTGGTATTCCGCAGCTCCACATCTCTCCTGTGCCTGGCCAGAGCACGTGTGGGAGAGGAGTGAAATTGTAAGAGATTCTGCCCCTAAATCTCCGCGTGGAGCAGAGCTGGTAAGAATCAGGCTTGCTCTTTCGGTACATCTATCTGCAAATAGCTCCAGTAAGAGTACGAACAGACATAATAAGCCCGTTTATTTTGGACGATTGATTAATGGGAACATTACTCATATACTCAGCGCATGACATTTCCTATTACTTGTTCGTATCATTCGAGAGTTAAAGGATATAAATACTTAGGAATTTGCCACCAGTTGGGTCGCCACCTGTCTGCTGAACACATTAAAGGGGAAAAAGGGGTGAGTTGTGCTCCATGTAAGAATGCTGCAGCTATCTGAGGGACTCTGAATAACATTTCTGACACCGTCAGGGGAAAATTTTCCATAGCAGTCTCAACACAGATTCAGCAGTAGGGCCTCTTCTCCCTGACATAGCTAGACATTTAAGGGATGTTAAGAAAGACGGAGGTAGAGGGAAGGGAATGACTTGACTGCAGTGAGTTTCGAGTGCTCTGGGCTGACCCTGCTGTCAATAAGGCTAGTCAGTAGACAACTAAGGACTATATATATGCAATCAAAGTGAGCACTTAGCAAACAGCTGTCGATCTGTGTACAGATTCATCGCTTACTTGGTTAATATTTACACCTGACATTCTAAGAGCTGGTTAATAAATAGCTCATTTGCGTGAAGAACTGGAGATGGTAAAAAACAAAAAACCAAAATCTATAACAAACACACATGCAAATCCCCGCACCTGCATTTCTTCTTGTGAAATACCAGTCAAACTGATGGCAAAGCTATTCTGTAGTATGACATCACTTGGTCCTGCAAAATGACCACTGGCGGGTCTATTCACGGAGTCTATAATTAGCTACTTACCTCCAAGTTTCAGTGATTTCGAGCAGCAGCCTGATGTAAATGCTTTAAATCAGCCTCTGGAGACGCCTTTGAAACCAAGCAGGCTAACACCTAACATGGGCATTAACGCTACACACTTATGTCAGGCTTTCTCCTGCAGCTCAGCCTGGGCCTTCCAATCATGGAAAATGCACAGAGAAAACATATTTCCAAATGTTTGTCATATTTGGAAACAGATAGCTGTGGATCTCAAGGGATCCCATGGAGGATGAAAGCTCCTCTTGCTATAGGTTTACTGCCCTCGAATTATGACCTCACAGCATCATTTATCTCTTTTTTAGAGAGATGCCCTGTTGGACAGGATCCACCAATTATCCCTTATGGAGCACTACAGAGGGGGAGCCGTTCAGGAATCTAAGGTGTGCTGCTCCTGGGTCTGACAGCAAAACTGCTGGAGAACGTGCAGGAAAGGGGCACAGTGCCACAGAGAGCTCCTGCCATGTGCAGAACCACACCGCAGGGTCTGACCAGGAGCGGTCTGTAACAAAAGGCAGCGGGGACATAAATGCAGTAAGATGTTTTCTATAGTTTTCTGAAGCTCTAGTGTCAGTCCCCGATTCTGGGGGGACAATATAGTCCCCAGACCCAAATTCTTAAGGGAAAGCCTGAGGTAGAAGTTAAAAAAAGACCACCTGCTTAAAAATCAGGTAGCTTGATTTCAGTATATACTAGGGTTTCATAAAGCTCATTTCTTTCTTCCCCGGGATCAGTCTTGCCTGAAATTTGTTTAAGAGTCAAAAGAAAAAAATAAGAGCCCACAGTGTGGTTTTTTGATTTAAAATATGGTCCTTTTAGACACAGGGGAAACCCTCCAGGTCTTGTACTTCAATGCTTCTTGCAAACTAGGCAATATTTTCTAATTTTAATCTTATAATTACAGATAATTCTCCAAATCTTCAAACAGTCACCACAACTCAATTATGCTTTTAAGTCAGAGATAGTCTGGAGCTTACAATTATTATACATATATTTATATGTGAATGAGAAGGAAAAAATTAGTAGATATTTATGTGCACTTGTAGTCAATTTCCTTGATTGTTGCCTTTTTCATATGATAGTTTGAGAACCAGCAGCCTGACATGCGAATTCAAAGTGAAGTCAAGACTGAAATGAGCAAAGTCAGAGTCACAAAAGGCTAAAAGTGCACAAGATCCTCCAAAATAGCTGTATTGTGCCGTGTGTCTCGGGGTATGCCCACACCTACACTACAGCTGGTGTCATACTTGGGCAGATCCTGGTCCCCCATCGCACAGTGGGGCACCTGAATATGGCACAGCTTCTGTCAGGAGCATGCCTTCAGGTTCCCTTTGCGTGAAAAACGGAGAGGAGAGAAAGGAGCTGGCTCTTCCCCAGGTCTCACCCAGGCACTGGATGTGATCAGGGTATATGCCTGACCGAGGAGCTTAACAGGGTCTCTCGTTTAGGTTGTTACCTAATTACTCCAAATGGCTGAGAAGATGTTCCAAGCTTCTGGGTCTCTCGTTTAGGTTGTTACCTAAATTACTCCAAATGGCTGAGAAGATGTTCCAATTTGCTGTGAGTTACCCAGACAGAAGCATGCGGGTGATTACATTTGTTGTGTAGGTGCCAACAGTACTTCCCAAGGAAGGTGACAGAGCATCAGCACGTGTAAAACTAGAAAGAGAAGTACAAGAGTATCTGCACTTTCTTACCGGGTCACACTCGGTCCATTCCTTAGGCAAAGTTTTGCAACCTCACTGTAGTGAAATGCAAAATTCGATCCGCCTATTTTTGTAAATACGTGCTTAAAAGTAAATAGCTTTAAAACCAACCTGCTGAGGGGAATCAAACCATGGGAGCTCCGGCCACGTCAAAAAAGTGTTACCTGGTATTGTTCTGCCCTTTTCATCTGACCCATGCTTGCTGAGCACAATGGTGTCCGTCTGTAACTGCTGCCAGGTGCCATCACGGACACGTTGGTTGGGGAGGGTCAGTCAGATCAGCCAGCTGAAGCCAAGGCCCCTTCAGAGAAGTGAAGAGTGTTGGCCGAGGGGAAGGGCGGGAGAGGCAATGTAGGCAAGGGAGGAGAATGGTTGGTTGAGGAAACAGGGGTGTAGTGGGACACTTGAGGAAGATTTTGAGAGCCAGGGAGAAAGGAGCTGACGACAGCTTAGGGGTCTCAGCTCCCAGTAGCTCGCTGTTTATTTTGTCTGTTGCCTTGAAATAGGCCTACAAATCAACACAAATAACTTGTGTTATCCAGGAGCCTGTTCTCGATTCACATCCAGTTTAATAGAACACTTTTCGTGGTGCGGCCTTTGATCCTGTAAGTCACTTTTGTTCCCATGGGCAGTCTCGTTAAACACAGGATCCCATTAAGCGCAAATACAAGTCTCATCAGCAGTTGCAACAATCCTAGGAAATGCAATATGCTCAAACGCCGTTGCAGAACAGAAGTTAGCGGAGATGGAGTGAGCAGTGCAGACCAGGGCAAAGCAAAGTGTTTGATGACCCGACCCTACATTTCATCAAGTAGACCAGGTCACCGGGGGAGTCCTCTCACCCGCTTACAACGCAGACCCAGCTTGCTAGAACGAGTCCTTCGTTTCATGCTCAAGCTGTGCAGAAACCTTGTTTGTGCCCTTGAACCAGACATCAGTGTCAGACTTAGATTACTAAATGTTCTGAGCGTGAGCGTGGCCCATGCCGTAGAACCAGGGTCCGGACAAAACTATTTCAAATGATTTTTAGTGTTGTGGAGAGCAACCAGAAATACTCTGACCAGCATGGCCAGCCCCAGGCAGCAGTGTTTGGCTGGCTCTGATAGGTATGCATATGCAGGCATATTTGTTTGCGTAGGCCAAAGGGGAGAAGCACGTTGCAAAATATCTTAAGAACAAAAAATGACACTGAGCTGAAGTGGATTTTTAAACCTCTTGAGAATGAACAATATGCTTTTTTACAAAACCAGTTGCGCAGAGAGATCAATGTACACAATTAAAAGAAAAAGACTAATCCTGCTGTAAGTTCACCTCAAGTATTTCATGAATTTCACATGATCCACCCACTTTTTTCTGTACCTCTGCAATTACCATATCAGCAGCAATAATTCTCTGTTGTTCAAGTGCCAGATACAACATGGCTCTCACATTCCTGAACGTGGCATATTGTGCTGCTCTGTTTGTTTGTTGTTTCCGAGCAAGATTAAATTTTATTCACTTGAGCACCGCGTTGAACTTTAACCCACTCTTCGTCATCTTCTGAATCAGTGATTTGTTTGTCTTGCTCTTTGGTTCTCAGTTTTTTATATTTAGTTTGACTTCTACGTGAAATCCACGTTATTCAAATGCCTTTTTGAACCGTTCCTAGTTTTCCACTCTATCTTGGAACTATCAATCACATGCCTGAAGCACAGGAGCATCTGACTTTTTTTCTCCCTTCTACTGGCTAGTTAGAAAATAGAAGTAGCTCATTTCCAGCTGCAGCATGAACATTTTCATGCGATAAAATTTACAAATAGCCTACTTATTCAGCAATATAAAAGCTTCACGAGCACTGTTTCAAGATTTTGCTTACATGGGAAAGTTAGTTTGGCTAGATAAAGCTCTAACTTTTTCCGTGTGCATGTATGCGTAGGACAAGAGCTGATTATTCCAAATTAACTTTTTTTGAGTCCGCTTTACTTGGGAAGTTAATCTGCAACGGCTAAACAGGAAGAACTCCCCTTATAGATATGACTTCAAGCCTTTGTAATTACAGAAGGTGCTCATCTTGTCACAAAGTAGAACATTTAGCAAAAATGAGAGCAACCCCCCCCCTTATCAACATTTAATTATACAGTGCACAGCAAGGAGTCACAGATCAGGCTCCCGGTGTGCTGTGCTTTGTTCAAACACTGAGTAGATTTTTTAAATCAGCTTTTCAAAGAGCTGGCATTTTAAATAGAATTTTCTTTTAGTCATCCCAACAAGGTGATCAATCACTGTACTTGCTAGCGTGTGCTGCTGATGTGTTTACCAGGTCTTTCAGAGCTTTAGCATATAGAGGCTATTTCTCTAATGTAAAAAAAAAAAAAATAAAATAAGTCCAGTATACTTTTATCATAGTTATATAAGTGACAATAAGCCATAGAATCTTATGTAAATAAACATTTTTGTCACTCCCCAATGACAAATAACCTAAGTGCTAACTATAAATGACAAGGTAAGGGTGATCACTCTCTCAGTGTCAACAGAGTCTGAAAACTGACAGACAGGGAGTTTCTTCTTGTATTTCCAGAAATGTTTCTTGGGTATCAGATTAAAGGGGATAGCACAATGCAATTTCTTTATTGACTCTACAAAGAAACCAAGAGATTGAAAGATGGGCTGTTCTTGCATAATCTTTCCCCACATGGCAAATGAGTTGGCATCCCTATTAAAGTGGTTGGCATCTTGGTACATTTGGGAAAACGAACAAAAAAAATCTTAACTGCATCCTTGTTTTCCCATCCATGAATGAACTGATCTCAAAGGCCCTGAGTCTGCAGACTCCACAAATGGACAGTGGAGCAATTTCAGCAAAATGCTGAGTCTTGATACCGACAGGTTGCCAGAGTTATTCTTATTTCAGGCAGCCTTTCAGAGCAACAGATTTCCATTTGCCCAAATTAAAACACTCGCAGTTCTAGAAAGAGAGAATAAACACCTCTTTGGGATGTGTTGACATCACTGCAAATACGAGCACATGGTGCAAAATCACCCTGTGAGTTATATCTCTTTTTCAGTCACGCTGACATAAGCAATGATTTTTAAACTCTTGCCTGATCACCAAACCCAGTTTATTTGTATACCTCAAAGCCTCTCTGGATCTCAGAAGCACAACCCTTCTTTTAATAAATATAATTAATTTGAGCAGGGATCTGCCAATAGTTATTGCATAAGACAATTTGTGCCATTTGGTTTAATACAAGGTAGTGTTTCCTTGGTGTGCATCACTGTGGTTTAGCAATAAAACTGTCAGGATGTCTCGGAGAATGGCTTAGTAATCGCCACTTACTGGGAAAAAAAGTGACCTGCAGTTAATGAGGACGAGTTGGTCTAGTATGCAGATCATCTGCCCTTACTTTTACCAAGGAAGTTTTACTTAAAAATCTTAATTCACCAGTGAGTCTTTGGGGGTCAAAATGGTGTCCTGTTAAACAATATAAAAAAGTTTAAAGCTTCATTGAGTCAGGCCCTGGGTCCATTTAGTTCCGTATTCTGACTCTGGGAGTGGCAGGAGGAGATGCTTTTTAAGGAGAATATAAGAACTTGGCCTTTTTCTGTGCTCTGCTCCTTTTATACTGCTCCCCAGTATCCCAAACTGTTCGGTTAGAGATGGTGGAGAACACACCCCTTTAGTACCTCTTTATGAAATATAAATCTGTCTAATCCTTTTTTGAACCTGCTGGACCCTCTGCCTTACACTGTCCTGTGGCAGTAAACTCCAAGAGTTCACTATTTGCTCTGTAAAGTACTTTATTCTAGCTGTTAAAATCAGTTTAAAACGTCATAAGCTTGTGCACTGTATATGTGCATATATATAATGTTCGGTTCCATTCACAACTGTTCTTTCTGACAGATTCCCATTCAATTTTCATGTTCGTATTCATCCAGGAGCACAGCATAGCCGTAGTAGAAAAGCAGACTGAAAATGCACGTTTTGAGTTGTTCCGTGCTAAAATATGGAAGCTCTTAAGCATTTAGGCAGGGAACTCGTGCTTAGCCTGGTCAGAAGCCGAGAGCTCTGCTTCTTGGGTGACATAAAGCAGAATGGGTAGTGTGGGGCAATCTAGTGGGAGGAAAAGATGCAGCTGTAACTTTAATTTGCTGGTTAAAAGGATTCTGGACTTTCTGAATCAGCATCAGGGCTCTGTCTAATCTCCTTCCTCCACTCATGTTGCAACAGAGGGTTGCCTAAGTGAGCTATGTTGGCTCTTTGCCACTCAATATTTCCCTTCACCAGGGAAACCCCCAACTGGCTTTTAAAGCCAGCTTTATGGCCCCAGGATAGTGCCAAAGGTGGTACGAGGCGCCTCACCGCCTTCTCCAAGAATTTGAGGGCAAGGATGGGGGAGGGGAGCACAGGAGAATACCGAGGCACGCTGATAGTGAGCTGTTCCTTACACTTTAATAGCTGGTGCCTCTTGCCTAACATACTGATCATCCCTGCTTGTTTAATATTTTTTTAAAAATTATTTTATTTTGGGGGCAGAGTTGCAAGAACTGATACATCGGTTTTGGACAGGCAAATAGGAATCGGTGTGCAAACTGCCTTGTCTTTAACAACTGAAAAGCATATAAACATATAGGGTAAAAAAAAAAGAAAAAAAAAGAAAAAAAGAAAAAAAGCAGCTTCGAAAAGTGCTTTGTCTCCACCATCCAGAAAGCGTATCCCTCCAAGAGGAAGGTCTGTGATTCAGGGGGAAAATCCCATGACAAAGCCTTTAGCCCTAACAATTGCATGTAAGAGAGATTAAGTCATGGGAAACTCTTGTGAATAGAGTTGCGTGGATAAAAAAGAAACATGCAGCAACACGAAACATGCCTCGCATTGGGTTTCACTGCGGTCTGGAAACAGGGACCGTGCTTCCAGAGCTGTTCTCTGGGGGTACAGGCACCTTTTGGGGCAAGCAGGGGACTAATTACAAGGGACCTGGAGGGACACACACACACTCACGGAGCTTGGCTTTGCATCAGACGTGGTCAACGTTAACCTTTTCTGCTGTGTGCCCACATGAAAAGGAAAGGAAACACAATATTCCCTAAGGATCACCGGGATGATCGGTGCTCCTTCAGACATGGGGGACCTCAGGCCCAAGGCCCACCACGCAGTGCCCAAGTGGCCAGGGAGGCTCGCTTCTGTCTTCTGTCTTCAAGAGCTCGAAGGGCAAAGCAAGGCCAATAATAGCCGAAAACTTGGTTATTTTTTCGTTTTAACGCTCGAGCCGTTACACAGCTGCTCAGATGGAACTTTTGTGCCTGTACTCGGCACTGGTGAGGCCCCACCTCGAGTACTGTGTCCAGTTTGGGCCCCTCACCACAAAAAAGACATCAAGGGGCTAGAGCGGGTCCAGAGAAGGGCAACAAAGCTGGTGAGGGGTCTGGAGCACAAGTCTTATGAGGAGAGGCTGAGGGAGCTGGGGTTATTCAGCCTGGAGAAGAGGAGGCTGAGGGGAGACCTTCTCACTCTCTCCAACTCCCTGAAAGGAGGGTGTAGAGAGGTGGGGGTCGGTCTCTTCTCCCAAGTCACAGGCGACAGGACGAGAGGAAATGGCCTCAAGTTGCGCCAGGGGAGGTTCAGGCTGGATATTAGGAAAAATTTTTTCACTGAAAGGGTTCTCAGCCACTGGAATGGGCTGCCCAGGGAGGTGGTTGAGGCACCATCCCTGGAGGTGTTCAAAAGACAGGTTGATGTAGTGCTGGGAGGTATGGTTTAGTGATGGTGCTGCTTCTTGTTTGTTGTGCGGGTGCCTATTTATGTCAGTTAGGTTGACGGTTGGACAAGATGATCTTTAAGGTCCCTTCCAACCTAGAAGATTCTGTGATTCTGTGATTTATGGCTCCCTAACGATCACCAGAGGCTGCCGCAGGGCCGAGTTGGACATGCCGGCAAGCTCGGACATGGAAGAGGAGGCGGCGATGGCGCCATCAGCGACGGGAAAAGACTGGGGTTACAAATTAGGGCTCGAAGGAGCCTGTGGGAGAGTCGGAACCGGCAGCCGCCCTCACGGAGGACGGGAGGCGGTGGCATTAGGCCCCGGAGGCCGGCCGGGCCCGAGGAAGGCGATGGCTTGAGCCCGACGAAGGCACCGGCTGGGCCCCAGGAAGGCGCCCGCCTCTGAGGGAGACCAGCCCGCCCGCGGAGAGGCGGGCAGGTGCCAGGAGCCTTCTGGGAAATGTAGTCCTCCTTCTCCGCGGGGCGGGGACCTATCGTCGCGTCGCTCCCCGCCTCACCCCGCGGGGCCTGCTGGGGGTTGTATTCCCTTCCGCCCCTCGCCTCGGCAGCAGCCAATGGCTGCGGGGTCGGGAAAGACTACTCTTCCCAGCGTGCACCGCTCCGCCGCCGCTCCCCCGCCCGCCCAGCGTCGGGCGGGGCGGGCGGCTGTAAACAAAGAGGGCGGCGGGCGATGGCGGCTGTGGCGGGTCGCGCTGGGCGGCTGTGAGTCTCGCTGTCCACCCGGGCGGTGGTGGGCGACTCCGGTGCGCTCCCCGTGCAGGGGCTACGGCGGTGCGGGGCCGGGGCTGGCGGTACACATGGATGACAGTAAGGTAAGGGGGCTGCGAGGCGCGCCGGGGGCCAGCGTGGAGGCGGTGCGTTGGTGCAGGGAGGCCGGGGAGCCCTCCCGCCCCTCAGCCCGGCGGGTTCAAGCTCTAAGCGGGGCGAAGGTGTGCGAAATAAACCCCCAAAACGTCTCATTGCAGTTAATGGACGGGGGAACCGCGAGTGGGGTGAGCGCTCCAGCTAAAGGCCTTTGAGGTAAACTTCTCTGGAACCTTCCCTTGAAGGCCTCTGGTCGCTGACAGCAGGAAGGAGGGGTTGTCCCCCTCACTGTCCTCACTTACCGCTGTGCTGTGGAGCATAGCGCTGGGATGTTGCTTCTGGCTTTCCCTTAACACTTCAGGCTTGGGCTAGAGGCTGGATACAGGCCAGTGGTCTGATCTGTTGTGGTGGAGAGCATTCCTTTAGCACCCCAAATTTCTTAGATAATTAGCAACTGTGGACAAGTAATAAGGTATTAGGGTGTGAACTTGGGTTGCAGCCTTGTAATGGATGCTGGTGCTTTGATTCCTCTTTCATCTTCTTCTGAGAACAGCACAGTGGCATCCCTGAAGGTACATGTCTTCTGTTTAAGCAGAGCAAAGCGTCAGAAGATGCATGAGCAACACCTCCTCCATTTGCTTGCACTGGTGTGCCCCTAAAGCAGGACCTGCACGGTCAGCGTGAGGACTGAGGACATAACTGCTGTATCTGCTTAGTGCAGAGTTTCACAACTGAGGCTTCCCAGTTGAGTTTGAGTATTTCAGCTCGTTGGAGTGGTGGTTATGGTAGCATCACAAGGCTTGTGCTGGAGATAGCTCAAGTCCCCAGGAGTAAACTAGGTGAAACTACAGTTGAGGTAGGTTGTGAAGCAGCTGTCTTCTGACTCATAGTAAATTCTGAGCTTGGGTTGAGTATTAAAACTCATCACGTGGTAGACACGTCCCTGTGGCACTTCATCTGTTCTCGAGCCATCTGGTTTTCTTCCCACTTGAATTTTAGTAAAACAAAACTGCACTGCATGTGCTCATCAACCTGAATTCAAAGGAAGGAAAAATTTTTTGATGTAATTTTTTAGGGAATAAATCTAAGGAACTCAGAAGTGGTCAATAATCAGGAAGTATAAAGTATCACAGAATGGATTGTAAGCATATGAAAGGTTCATGGCAATTTGCCAAATTGACATAGATACTATTTGGGTTTATTCAGGCCTTGTCTGAAAGCTGCATAGGAGGGTGGAGGGAATCTTCCATCACTGAAGTCAACAAAATGCTCACAACTGTGAGAACTGCATGAAAGTTTATGTAATCAGGGCAGTAGTTTAGAAGATCCACAAGTTTTATTTCTGGTGGCATACATAGTTTGTGGATAATAGCTGAATTTTATTTCTTTTAGTGTTAAGAACACTTCATTTCTCCTGTATCAAAACTAACTTATTTGTAACATATAACTTTGTTATAGTTTGAGAAAACCCATAACAATCTATTGTCGTTTAGACAATCATTCTATCACCCGATGACCCCTCCCCACCCGGAAAGGGGAATTGGGGAACACAAAGAAACACAAGGGTTGAAATATAAAGATATTTAATAGACTAAGACTAAATAATTAACAATAATACTAAAGAACCAGTATTAATCACGATACTGATATTCACAGATTTGACAGAGTTGGAAGGTACCTCTAGAGACCATCCAGTCCAACCCCCCTGCCAAAGCAGGGCTGCCCAGAGCACATCACTCAGGAGCATCCAGACGGGGCTTGAAGATCTCCAGAGAAGGGGACTCCGCAGCCTCTGCCAGGGCTCTGCCACCCTCACCCCAAAGAAGTTCTTCCTCAGATTTGAGTGGAACTTCCCATGTTCCAGCTTGTGCCCGTTGCCCCTCGTCCTGTCACTGGGAACCACTGAAAAGAGTCTGGCTCCATCCTCCCTCAACCCACCCTTTAGATCCTTGTCAGCATTAATAAGGTCTCCCCTCAGCCTTCTCTTCTCCAGGCACAAGAACCCCAGCTCTTTGAGCCTTTCCTCATCAGGGAGATGCTCCAATCCCTCCATCATCTTTGTTACCCTTCGCTGGACTCTCTCCAGTAGTTCCCTGTCCCTCTTGAACTGGGGAGCCCAGAACTGGACGCAGGATTCCAGTTGTGGCCTCCCCAGTGCAGAGCAGAGGGGGAGAATGACCTCCCTTGACAATTCTCCTTATGCAGCCCAGGATTCCATTGGTCCTCTTGGTGACTGGGGCACAGTGCTGGCTCATGGAGATCCTGCCATCCACCAGGACCCCCAGATCCTTTCCTCTGTAGTACTTTCCAGTAGATCCACCCCTAACCTGTATTGGTGCCTGGGGTTCTTCCTCCCCAGGTGCAGGACCTTACATTTGCCCTTGTTGAACCAAGATAATATCAGATGATAGGGATGATCTAAGATATCCAAGACCTTGTTGAACCAAGATAATATAAGATGATAGGGATGATCTAAGATATCCAAGAATTATCCCCAGCCCATTCTCTCAGCAGGAAGCCGTGCGCTCCCAGCAGGGACAGCAAATGGCGGACACTGCCAGCGCAATGGCTTCAGGAGGAAGGGAAGGCCTCAGGGCTCTGGCACCGGGGCAAGGAGTTGTCTGGACCCGCCGCCATCAAGGGAGAGAGAGCTCTGCAGCAAACTTTTCTAATTGATATTGAATGTGACCTTCATGGTAGGAAATAATCCTGTTGCCAGCCTGGGTCAAATAGAGTCTTCTAGAAGTGCAATTTCCCCCAGCATTAGAGGAAAAGTTAGTCCTGTGTCTCTCAACCCAGGACAAACTTCCAGATTTTTCATTTAAAAAATAATTTTTTATCTGTTGTTGTGTTTTGTGAAGTCCTGATAATTTGCTTTTTTTTCTGAAACATTTTGGACACATTTACAAACTAAACTAAATCTTTTCATTGAGTCAGTAAGACAGCTCTTTGCTGTTTGTTTTTTTTTCTTTAGAAAAATTAATGTTGAGCAAAGCAGGGGTAAGCAGAGTGGAGTATTTATTCTTTATATATTCAGTCTCAAGTACAGTTCCCTAGTATGATGCTTTTATTTTATACTTACCACTGAGATACTTGCAAGGACAGTGGTGTTGACAAGGGTCCTGCCCAGAACTACTGGATGTGGCTGTACCTAAAAAAACTTTGAAAATCTTTGTTGCCTTAGCAGGTTTTTTATTAGGCAGTAACCTCAGGTGATACTGGATCCCTCAATCTTCTACTGAAAATAGCTGATACTTGTCAGTAAGTGCCTGCTGCTCTGACAGGCTTCACTGGAGTTGTTTTGAAGGGCTGTGGTTCCTTTCAGAACAAGTTCATGAGGCTGCAGGTTGCCTTAAGGGTTTGGTGGCTCCATTCAAGAGATCCCATTTCTCTTGGGAGGGCTCTTCCTGTTGCATGTTGCTGTGTCAGGATGAGGCAAGCACTATTTGTACTTCATTTTATAGCCCGTGTGGTCTGACAGCTTGAGCCAGCGTGTCCTTGAAATCTTCTGAAAGCCCCACTGAATCATGTTTTCCTCCTTATTGAGAGGCCCGTGTGATCGATGAGTCTTTGCTGTGAGTTGAAAGAGCGTGACTGTGAAAGGGATTTCCCTGTAAGCACTGAGATAACTGAGTTACATTAGTAGTGAATTAACCGTTCTGTATCTGCATCCACCCAAGTTCAGTGTTTCTTTCATCTGTGTGACACAAAGAGTTTAGAATTGGGTTTACAGGCTGTAATGTTTTCCCTAATTGTTAGTGCACTGTAATTTGCCTGTACTCAGTTTAAGAGAGCAATGGAAAAATGGTTCATCTTAACATATTCCTAAAAATGGGAAGGAAGCAGTAAGAAATAAAGGGAGAGGTAGAACATCTGAGCACCAGATCTTGAAAACTTTCGTGTTCTGGTTTTCAAGGCTCTTCTTAAATTAAACACACAAAACCCTCAACCAACCCCAAAATATGACCTCCTTTTCTTTCTCCTGTGGAGCTGCTCTGAAACTCAGGCCTGTTTAGATACTGGTCTGACTTGCTGTGATTTGAGCCATTGGTTTTGAAAGGGAAAGAGTTTAGTGGTGCAGCTGTTCCTTGGAAATTAATCTCTGTTAAAATAATGCTTAAGTATCTCTGAAGTATTTAGACACAGGAAAAAAGGAGAAATTCTATCACTGTGATGTCAGCCTTTATAGGTGAAATTGCTTGGTTAGTTTACAAGATTACATGTAACTTACTATATATTTATTACATACATTGGGAAGCGGGGGGGTATGTATTAGGGTAAGAAGTATTTTCCAAATTTGTGTTAGTTGATAAATAACTGTTGTTGGTAGCCATTAAAATACAGTTCTACTTGGCTAACTGCAGTCTTTTGTATTGGGTATCGAGGTTTTTGTAGGGCACACTAGCAGTTCTTATGAGAGTAATTACTCAGTTCGTGGCTAGAAATGAGAAATAAAAAAAAAATCTGATTATTAGATCATTTTTGTTATTTCAGTGAAATTAAAAAAAAAAATGAACAAAACCAAACCAGCAATAACAACAATAAAATTTTGGGATTGTCCTCTTTTATTACAAATATTCTTGTCCTGTAAGGAAAAGATAGCTTTAGTTTTCAAGAAGTTTAGATGGAATGTATTTTTCTTCAAAAATACGCTTAACTCAGCCAAAACATAAATGAGTGGATTGAGCTTTTTTAAAAGTGCATTTTGGAGACAAATACTATATTTTAAGTGGTATTTTTAAATTTAAAGTGTTTTGTTGTTTGTGGGATGGTTTTGTTTTTTAATGTATTGTGCGCTGTTCTTAATCTTAGCGGTGAATGTGGTACTTTCCTAAAGTAGTTTTCTTTTCTAAAATGCCTTGCTAGTTGTATATTATCCAATATACAAAGGAAAGTAAAAAAGCAGGCTTAGCAAAACCTTCTATTACCACTTCTGATAACAATAAAACAGTCTACTCTTCACGTTTTTAAACAAGTAGATCTCAAAACCTTCTATTACCACTTCCGATAACAATAAAACAGTCCACTCTTCACGTTTTTAAACAAGTAGATCTCAATCTATTGCACTTGTTTTAATTTCAGGTCAGTTTCTTGACTTTGAACTGACTGGTTCTTGGTTGTTGGCTTTATTTTGCTTCTAAATAAATTACTGCATCCTCTAAGTGAAGAAGCAAATTCCCTTATACCCGTTAAAGAAGCTGGGGCTGTTGAAAGCTGGGTCTCCGGCTCAGATTATTTGCTCTCCATCAGGCTGGGCGCTGGGCAAAGGTGTTGGTCTTGGGGTCTAAGTTTTCACAAACTTGTAATGTGTGAAGCAAGTGAAAAACCTTTAAATAGGTCTGGTAGGAGCGTTCTTAGGTGTTAAATGAGTTTCAAAAAGCAAGCCCTTAGGTAAGCTGTTGTATGGGGTGTTTATATTTATGGATTGAGCATCTGCCGATGTCTCGCTCTGGTGTTCGTACAGCCTTTCCATTTTGGTGATGTCTCTGGTGTTCGTACAGCCTTTCCATTTTGGGGGAGCACTTGGTGTTAGGGCAGGGGAAGGCCACAGCAAAAGGCTGCACCTGAGGAGTTCCACTGCTTTCCCCACTGCCTGGCTTTGAAACATCAAATACCCAGATTTTGTGATCCTGAAGCAGAGCGAGTTTTGTTCCAAGTCATATTAGGAAGAAATTCTTTGCTGTGAGGGTGGTGAGGCACTGGAATGGGTTGCCCAGAGAAGCTGTGGCTGCCCCATCCCTGGAGGGGTTCAAGGCCAGGCTGGATGGGGCTTGGAGCAACCTGGTCTGGTGGGAGGTGTCCCTGCCCAGGGCAGGGGGTTGGAACTGGATGATCTTTAAGGTCCCTTCCAACCCAAACCATTCTATGATAAATGGCAGGGATGTGGACATCCCTTGGAGGGAGAGTGGGAGCAAGTAAGATGACAAACCTTGTGCTTAAAACAGAGAACTTGATGGGGCTTCATTCATGACACGTCCACCAGCACATCTCTGCTTGTGACCCTTGCTGTTGTGGGTGACCAGGGTCATGAAGAGAAGGGTGATCTCCCAGGTGATCCTGGAATCTGCTCTGAGGAACGCCTCAGCTCTCAGGAGCGACTGAGAGCTGCTGTGGAGAGCGAAGCACAGGATGTGTTTTCCTAACGACCTCCGTTGTTGAGGAGGTTGGGTTACCATGTTTTCACCCTTCAAGGATTTTTCACATCATGGGGGTTTGCAAAATGCTGGAGAATTCTTCCATCTGAGATTGTGTTTGAACGTAAAGTGTTATCATTGCTGCTTGCTTGGAAATATAAAATCTAAAGTGCTTTGGTTACAATTTGAGATTTGATGCTTTGAAATTGCCTATGTTTAAAAAGTTGCTGGTCAGCACTGCTCAGATGGTGTGCTGCTTCCTCACGTTTGCAATGGGTAAGTAAAGTGGATGAGCTTACCAGCTCTGTAGAACAGTTAGAAGACTTTTATTTCTCATTTGCAGTGGGGTAGGAGGATATACATAGTGTAGTGTCAGTTGACCATCCCTGTTGCCTGTTTTGAGCTCTAACAGGGGTTTAAAGAAGTGCTTGGGTTCTGTTAGCATAAACTGTGAGAATGCACGTGGTGTGTTGGTGGATACGCTTCCACGCATGAGGCTGTAAGTCCTTCCTGGGGGGAAGAGGAGGACTCTCAACTGTTGAGTGGTAAAGTGGCATCTGGGTGATCGCTGCAGAGTCTTAATAGTGATTCCTACTCTGAATCTTAATGCTTGTTTGTCTTGACTTGTGGATATCTATGTAATACTTCATGAAAACTTGATACTTGCTCCTAGCTTATGCTTTTTAAAAATAGACATTTCAGCATAGTCTTCTTTACGCATCCGTGCTAAAGATTACATTCTTAGTACATCAATC
The DNA here is from genome assembly GCF_001431845.1 of Calidris pugnax. Classification (NCBI taxonomy): domain Eukaryota; kingdom Metazoa; phylum Chordata; class Aves; order Charadriiformes; family Scolopacidae; genus Calidris; species Calidris pugnax. The sequence continues at coordinate 844,113 of NW_015091152.1, forward strand.
ACTTTGTATTATTAGAGCTTTAGGATTAATTTCTATTGACATACCTGCTTAAGACTTGTAAAGTGTTTGCTCACTAAGTAGTACCTTGCATCCAATAATGATCTGAAAATTTATTTTGTCTGCCAGTGAAAGTTAACTAAATAATCTGTGTTAAGCATATAAAATGTCATGCAGTGAAGGAATAACCAGCATACTTTCTAGCTGGGTTTTATGCTGCTACTCTGAGTACTGTTACTACCCGAGTGGCTCAGTTCCTTGGGCATGTGGATGCCAGTAGCCATATTATGTATATATGTCCTTCCAAAGGAGAACCTCTTCATCATACAATCTGGCAGTGCTTCTGTAGAGATATGCTCAATCCTTTTTGGGGTGGTGGAAATTAAAATTCCAGAAATCTGAGGGCTTTTTCTATAACAGGGCAAGTAATGGAATCTATTTCCAATTCCAGGTCAAATAATTCTGTACCTGAACGCTGACGCCAGGCAAGAATGATGTTATGAACCAAATACTGTATTAAAGAGGGAGGGAGTTGTGTTTTTCTGTTTTCTGAAGTCTGAGCGAACTGCAATGGGAGCTTGGTTGGCTTTCTGACAACTGCATGTCATTATTAATATTTCTGTGATGAATTTTATGATTAATATTGTTCTGGGTCTTGATTACATGTGACTCCCTGAAAAAAAACAAATCCCTGCTGCTGAATGCTAATAGATCCCGTCCCTTTATAAACTCTGGGGGAATACAAAGAGAATAAAAAAATGTTTGCTTGCTTGTTTTTTTTCTTGGTCTGCTGCCATGTTCAACATCAACTAGCACTTCGGCTTTGTCTTCTTTCTGTCACATCAGCATAGCAACTGAATAGGCAAACATGACTAGAAGCCAGGGAGATATGGTAATGTGGGATGGTGGCAAAGGATTTATCAGGCCTTTTTTTTTTTTTTTCCCCATCTGGGTTGCTTAAGGATACAGCAGAAGCTTCTAAATATTGGTGAGGATAAACTGTTAAGGATGCAGGATTCGATTAAATCGCTTGCCAAACTAGCCATGCAGGGTGATGCCTAATTGTGTGGTGAACTCCAGATCAGGAGCCACAAAGACACTGTGAGTCTTCTGGGGTGCTGCGAATACAGATTATTTGGATCTTGCTGCTTAAAGTCAGAGTTAAAAGGGAAGGAAGCTTTTCATTATTTGCATAGTCCTGGTGGTTAGAGCATTGGCAAGCAATGACCCAAGAGGTACAAGCCTTTTTCCTCCCATAAGAGAGCTTGTGTGCAGGACTGCTGCAGTGGTAAAAGATCCTGAGAGAGAGCAATTAGTACACCTATCTGTAGAAAGCTCCCTCGAGTGGTTAAATGGAAAGCAGTTAATTGATAGTCCTGGACCCAGGATGCATTTGCAATGTGCAAAGCAGTCTACACCAGCATTTAATTTCCTTGCAGGCTACAAAGTACCTTTAACTGTCTTATGTTCGTGTCTCTAGATCTGTCCATAAAAATGTGCCTTTAAACTCAAAGTTTGTAGGAGTTCACTCGAGATCTTATTGGCATTAAGATCCACTCTATCTTGCCCCCTTTGTATGTTTTCTGTGTTTATGTGGCCCCTATCTTAAAAGAGGAACCCTCTGCATATAAATGTTCACAAGATGCTTTAAAATAACGGGTCCTTAAAAGAAATTATTTTGTGAGATTGTGACGTTGGATGGATTTAACTGCTGTGAAGCTGTGCTGCTTGGGAATGCTTTTCATTGCTGCCCAGGATGCTGGCTGTGGCAACGTTGGGTGCTGTTTCCAAGTAGCTTTAACTTGCTGCTTGTGAGAAACAGCGTGGTAGCAACTATTCACCTGCCTGACGTGCTGGTGAGACGTGCTCCTGCTCGGGACTAAGACTCGAGTTATTATTTTGTTCATAGGACAGTACGTGGTGTGCTGGGACTCTGACCTTGAGTGCTAGCCCGCTCTTCTAGAGGGTCACAGCTCAGAGTGGCGAAGGTTTTTTAAGAGAGGTGGAGTGTATGTCCCTACAAGGCCTTATCTAGCTCTTGAATTCAAAGATTTACCTTAAACTAGCTTGCGTTGGCACGGAAGAGCCGCGGGCGCTGAAAGTCTTTGAGAACTGAAGTACTTTGGCTGCATTGTATAATGTAATATTCAGAAATCTTTTAAGTGCAAGTAATAATAGATAGCAAATTGTGAGTGCCTACAGCTGCTCCTGGGAATACTAGGTGTATTTCTAACTCCTCCTGAGCTAGGAGTGTAAATCACACCGTGTATAAATATGAGAGCAGTTTGGTGAGAGGACAGAGCTGAGCTTGTCACGCCTGAAAGGGGACAGTTGCTTTCCTTTCTTTGGAACTTCTTTCCCCCTTGGCCATGGCTGGGTAGTTTTATACTATTTCAGTGAATATAGTATCTGAACTAGAAGATCTTAAGGAGAGCACCTTGGTGGAGTGAATGAATTATTCAAATAGTATTCAGCAGTTCAAATGTAAAAGAGATTGATTTTTTTTTTTTTCCTTTGCATTTCTGAACGTATTGTGTTTGTTTCAGGATCACTAGATGTCCATTAAGTACTTTCTGTTCCTCCATTTGCTTATGGTAGGCAGCTACTCCTGAATACATTAGGAGAGGCAATATAGAGAGGGTAGGATTATGTTGGCATGTGATTGTTGACTCACTTTTCAAAGAAAGAATAGGCTCAATTGTATAAGCCTTTTTTTTTCTTCATCGGTTCACTATGTTATTGTTTTTATTGCAGCCTGCTAAGTTTGTAGAACAAGTGACTTCTTTGAATGTCAAAGCTGACTTATTTTGTGGCATCACACAGAAAAAAGTGCCTTTTTTTATTATGAACTCTGATATTTTGAACACTGACTAGTAGAAGAAGTACCGTTTATACACAGTATGGTGAAACACTAAGCCAGCAGTGAAATTCTTGTACGTAGGTGTGTGTTAGGTGTGTTTCTCCACACCCCCTCCATTCAAACAGTGTGGTCAGAATGCAAATAAAGAGAAAAGCTCACTTCAGAGGGCAGGTGGGGTGTGTGGCTCACGCAATGCTTACGGGGCGATACTACCCAATGGCCACTATACTGAATTTCAGACCATATTTAAAACTTTCATGTGCCATGGTCTCATGTTAAGAGTAAAATATTTGGGTGGGGAAGTGTAAACATTGAGGAAACTATTCCTTTCTTTTTTATTTGTAGTAAGAGAGGCTTTCTCATGCGTGTAAAAAAAAAAAAAAAAAAAAAGCCACAAAGAAGAGGGGGGGAAAATGATTGCAAAACCTGCAGTCCATAGGACAAGAAACAAGGGGGTTACAGTTCTGCAAGGGAGATCTAAATTAGGTGCTGGGAGAGTTGAGCATTGAGATAAGTGGCATGAGGAGGCATGAGAAGACAATTTTCCAGGCTGTGTAGTGTTGTTCTGAAGGTGAACATGGCCAGAGTGGTTAGGTACAACTGGAACAGAGGCAGCAGAGGTAGGAGTCAGTGTGTAATTGAGTTCCCTCTTTAGTAAAAATCCTCAGAAGACTCCTTTGGAAAAAATCAGGACTGAGGAAGCTCAGATGACTAGTGAGTAATTCTGACAAGTTTCACCTTTTGAGTAGGGTAGAACTGTGGTCATTTTATTCTAGCAAAACTAAGTTTTTTATTATATTGATATAAATAAATATTTTTCTTCCAAATTTAAGTGTTAAACTCCATACTACCTGGCAACTCTAGAAACACTGTATTAGAGCAGGAGTTGCTGATAATAATGAAATGATTTTGCTATGAATTTGATCATCCCTGTCTCCTGGGTGTCCCAGATATCCTCCTGGATATCTGGAGCAGTGTGTCCAGTTCTGGGCTCCCCAGTACAAAAGGGAAATGGAGCTCATGGAGCCCAGCAAAGGGCCACTGAGATGATGAAGTACCTCTCCTATGAGGAAAGGCTGAGAAGACTGGGACTGTCTATCCTAGAGAACAGAAGATTTGGAGAACCTCATCAGTGTGTACAAATACTTGAAATGGAGGGTATAAAGAGGACAGAGCCAGGCTCTCTACAGTTGTACCTAATGGCAGGACCAGAGGCAGTGGATGAAGACTGTAACACAGGGTCCCTCAGAACATTTTTATTTTTTTTTTACTGTGAGGGTGACCAAGTGTTGGCACAGGTTGCCCAGAAAGGCCATGGAGTCTCCCTTCTTGCAGATACTCAAAAGCCAGGTCCTGGGCAACTGGCTCTAGGTGGCTGTGCTTGAGCAGGGAGTTGGACCAGATGACCTGCAGAGGTCCCTGTCAACCTCCACTGTTCTGAGATGCTGTTTCTCCAGATCAGCTCAGTAGCATTTACACTAGGAGTGCTTAAGCAATATGAAGTCATTTTTTGGTTTTGATGCTGTCACTGAGAGCTTCATACATCAGCCCCCTAAACAAGCTACACCTTTCCTCTGTTGCTCAGCATCAGTTGAAAGCACGGGCAAAATCTTCTACTTGAGGCACCTCGTAGGCACGATGGCAGGGCTCCAGCATTCCCTCCGCAGAGCAGGATCTTTAATGTACCCTTCCTTTCCAGGTGGTCGGAGGCAAGGTAAAGAAACCGGGCAAGCGGGGTCGTAAACCAGCCAAAATAGACTTGAAGGCAAAGCTTGAAAGAAGCCGTCAGAGTGCAAGGGAGTGCAGAGCCAGGAAGAAGCTGAGGTACCAGTACTTGGAAGAGCTGGTTTCAAGCAGAGAGCGTGCCATCTGTGCTCTCAGAGAAGAGCTCGAAATGGTAAGAAACTCTCACTTAACCTAACCCTCAGTATTATTTGGGACCTGTCCTTGTAGACATTTGTTCTTGAAATCACTGTGACTGGGATTTGGCTAGCCATAAGGTATCAAAACACCAGTAACAGATGCGCTCAGCTGTTTGCTGATTTTGCATGTTGAATGTGAACCTCGTGTCACAAGTTATCTCCTGGTTTTGAACTGGAGGCAATCAAAGAAAGGGCCATTGCCCTTAAGTCTGTCTTTGAGATGTTTGTTTTGAAAAACCTCTGACAGAGGTAGAAAGAGGTGTAGAGGGTGGAGAGAGATGTGTTAAAATACCAAGGGGCACATGTATCCAAAGTGTGTCATTGCTTCCCACCGACCTTCTTGTCTGCTGGGGGGGGTTTATTCTTGCATGATACTCTCATCTGCACGTGTAGATGGTTGCACAGCTGTCTGGTGTTTACAGCACATATAAGATGGGTGTCTTGGTCAAATAAGTTGTGTTGACCAAAGAAGATGTTTCATCTGGAAATACGGACTCAGCTCCTCCAGACCTTTTTGTCTGCTGGGGGGGGGTTTATTGTTGCAGGATACTCTCATCTGCACGTGTAGATGGTTGCACAGCTGTCTGGTGTTTACAGCACATATAAGATGGGTGTCTTGGTCAAATAAGTTGTGTTGACCAAAGAAGATGTTTCATCTGGAAATACGGACTCAGCTCCTCAGTAATATTGAGATTCCATTGCAATATCACTGGAGCTGAGGATACTTCCTTGACCTTTCATTAGGCTTGTTTGACTAGGCAGGGCTAATCACCACAAGTGAATAGGGTTAGGATTGGGTGGAAAGTCAGCCAGCTGCCCACAGGTTTTCCAGTGTGCTTTAGGGTTTGCCGATGAAGAATTTAAGATGAGGGAACTAGGAGTAAGGCACATGTGCTGTGACCGTGCCTTGCACAATCAGAAAGGACCTCTTAATAATCAGTGAGTCCTGGAGTCATGTGAAATATTTGTTTTTAATAGGCCATGAACTGGAACGGTATTCTGGCATGCTAGCAGGGAGAAAATGCACAAAGTGTTCCATGTTGTTTAATAATTACAGTATTGTGTCTAGTACTGCTACTGAGTAGCAGTTTATTGACTGAAACAGGATTTACTGAGGCCAGGTATGCAACCATGGACACGTGCTTAGCTCATTAGTGCTTTGCATTTTGTAAGAGGCTTCAGCCCAGTAAATTCAAACCTTAAATGAATTTACCGGAAAGTAAAGATTACAGTTCTGTTTTGTCTGCTAATGTGATCCTGGCACTTTGCTAATGCCTAATGTGTTTGCATATTTTAGTACAAGCAGTGGTGCATGGCAATGGACCAAGGGAAAATCCCCTCTGAAATAAAAGCCCTGCTAACTGGAGAGGAGCAGGGCAAAGCACAGCAGAACTCAACCAAACTTGCCAAGGCTGGGAAGACAGAAGCAAACAGCAGCAATCCCTGTAAGTAGCCAGCCTATGATTAATTCCTGTTTTGTTACATCTTTTGTGGCGTGGGAGGAGGGCTGTGGTGTAGGAAGAAACATAAGGATGTGCTTTTGGGCACAAATAGTTGATTGAAGCAAAAAGCTTAGTGGGTGGTACAAAGACTCTGTGTAATGTTTACATGGACAACACAGAAATTACACTAGCTAGGAAGTTGGGCAGTTATTTTAAAAAGAAGACTCAATCTTTGTGTTTCACCAAGGCCTGTGGAGGCCTGTGAAGACTTGAGACTTTAATCTTTTACAGCATTTTCTGTTTTCCTAAAGCAAGGTAAATGGAGCACATAAAACATAATCGGATTTTAAAAACACCATCAAGAACACATTATTCTAGCTGCGAGCGCTCAAAAGTGAGAAATGCTGCACTTGGAATTTCCTATGGAGTCTTCTTTCTGCTTCATTTGTGCTTGTCCAGGGAATGAAATAAAGTTCTCCTAGGGTCTACAATGTTGAAAGATCATGTGATATAAAATCATTCCTGATATGTACCTGCAAAGGAACAGAGTTAAGGTGTAACATGGGCAATGCTATATCTCACATCTCCGAATTTTGTAATATTTCATGCTACAAGTTAAATCACACTTTACTTTAAATTTTAAGGGGAAAAAAAAAAAGAATTCCTAGCCTTAGGTTTTTAAGTAACAATGTGAAAACCAAATTTGTAATTGTAACAATCTTCCTTCTGGTGCATCATTCACAGGAGGCCACCTTCCGCACTGCAGCAGAGATAGCTTGGTAGCTGGCAGAAGAATGCTGTTGTCAGAGAAGTGGATGCATCCCTGGGTGCAGGGAGAAGGATCCCAGTCTGCTGTCTTCTCTTTGCTCCTCCCCACATGAAACTCTTTGATTGTGGTGTTCCCAAGCCTGCATGGAGTGAGGCTTTTGGGGTAATAGGTGTTTGTGTAAGCGGAGCCTTGTTCTTCCTTTCTCTACACCATCCTCCTCAAATACAGCTATGGCAGCTTTTGGGCCTTCCCGAGATGAGATGGGGGCAGCTTTTGTGTCAGAGCCCAGAATTACACTGGCTTTGTGGTCAGTAGTTGTGTGGTCAGTAACCATTGTGGGAGTCTGAGAGGCTCTGTAAAACAAAAGCAAGAGGAGGATCTCATAACAGCTTTGCTGAAGCCGAATGGAGTGCTGGAGTACTGTAGGTTGAGGAGAAGGAACTGGATCAAAAGCTTTTAGCAAGAAGGTTTCTAGCAATGTAATTTGTAACCTAGATAAAGATGTTGCTTTCAGCATCCTTTTGTAATGCGGCATGTCTTTATGTTGTCGGGGCTCTTCAAGAGAGGTACTAATTATATTCCCTGCTGCTGCCTATAATTCTTTCACGGGATGTATTTTTCCCCCTCCTGTTCCCAGTAAGATAGTCAGAGCATCTCCATCCCCCTGCTTCCAGCAATGGAACAACTGCCATCTCCTTCCACCTATTGTGCCCTGCTGTCTTTCTGTATCTACCTACACTTTGGGCCCTAGTATCTTTCTAGCCTGCAACTTAATATGAATTCTGAGGTGCCACCCTGGTTTCCCAGAAAAAGATAAATGCCCAGAACTGGTAGCAAGGAAAATAAGTTGCATCCATTTGTTCTTACAATAAAAGAGGTGATGGCAAACGTCTTGTGGGTTGATCTTCTCATCCAAGATATTGACAGATAACCTGCCACTTTCCTTAGACTGCTCTTTCTTCTGTACATGCTTTTTTGTATGTATATGATGCCTCGTGGAGAGTGGAGCTCTCGGGACTTTCAGTGGGGGTTTTGCTTGCTTATTCTCTGTTTTGTTTACGACAATGTCTTTCTCTGTATTTCATGAAATGCATGGAACGTTTTTTAATGTTATGTTTTCTTCTTTGTTTCATAGAATAAATACTATAATGAATGACTCTGCTAGACTGAATGTGGCCTTCTTTTTATTCAGCTAATTGGGTCTGTTTAGCATCATCTCAACTCGGGATTAGTCAAAAGCGCTGACAATAATAAAGTGCCATATTTCAGTGTACAGCAGTTGCTCTCAGAATTCCATTCTGAGCACTTGTATATTGATGCTCAAGGCACGGTTTTAAGTTTAGTCTCTAGATTTGCCACACATGTACTTAGTTAGCAATTGCTAGAACTTGCTAGTGGAAAACAATGAGGAAAGGTTCAGTAACACTGAAGCAGAGATGGGGAAGATATGAGGGTTCCCGTCCCCCCCAGATTTTAAGCTCTGAACTGCAGTTTGTCCTGAAATATAGCAGCAAAGCCAGCCCATAAGCTTTGGTGGTTTATTTGTATGTCAAATGCTTGCCTGTCCTTTCTCTGGGTTCTCTGGAGAGGGAAAAAAAACCCAAAACAAACTAGACCAGATGTCTAGAACTATACTCTGTGAACCCTGCAGTTGGATTTTGCAACCTGATCGCGTCAGAAGTGTCGTAAATTATTTTTGGTTACAATTAGACTTCCACAGTGCCTCCAGTTTCAAATGTAAACTATATATTTAATTAAAAGTGTGTTTCAAAGGTTATGTGTATACTTCAGTGTCTTTCTGAATCGAGGATGTAGAAAACGGTTCGCCTGACTAGACCAGCTCCACTCTGCACTAGGTTCTGTGCCAAAGGCACCTCTGATCTCACCAGAAGTACCCCACTTGCTCTCTTCCTTCCACTCTCTTTGGTTTTTTTTTGCCAGGAGTCAAGATTTCTTTTATGGAGGAGATTAGGAGCTGGAATTTCCTTGTTGTGATGAGCAACAGCTTTCGTCTGTTCCTCATCACGGTGGCTCCTGCTTCCTGGCTTAGCCAGCAGTTGGCATTACAGGACCCAAGTAGTGGTGTCCATGTTCTAACAGGGTTTTTTGTGCTTCCTGCAGATGGGACAGGAGGGGCACGTTGCAGCCCCCATCATCTTTGACTGTTTAGGTGCTTGTTCTGCAAGCCAAAATTGGCGTGACGGAGTTAGAGGCTCTGACTGCAATCTTCCAACCCGCTCTAGGTGCTGTAGCTCATTATGGAATGTAGGATTCCCAGCAGCAATCATTTAATTAGATAAAGTTCTGGAGGTTCAGCAGTCCCCTTTGAAAACTAACAGATGTTGTTACCTGCTCATTTGGTGCTCTAATGGTTATAGTCTTCGTTCACGTGTCAGTGTGGCTCCTACCAAAGATACAACCAGGTCCTCTGACCAGGAGGTTCATATAGTACCTCAGCAAGGGAGGGGTGGCTGAGCCTTGCCCTCTCTTTGTGTAAGGTGGGTAGAGCCTTCCACCCATGTCTCCTGCAGTGACTGTGTGCAGCTGGTTCTCTCTCAAAAACGCTGAAGAAAGCAAATAAGCCTGAAAATGCTGCATTTTCCTGCCTGCCATGGAATTCTAATGAACCATTTGCCTGGCTAAAGGTGGGTATCCCTTGGAAACTTTCCACATTTAAAAAAAAAAAAAATTCTAATGGTCAGCTAGAACCATTTGCCCGGCTAAAGGTGGGTATCCCTTGGAAACTTTCCACATTTAAAAAAAAAAAAGCTGTCTGTAGTATTTGGTGCTTATAACAATGCTAGGTGTCTGTTACAATAATGCATAGTAAAACTGAACTCAGCTGATGCTGCTGGACTAGGCACTGTTCAGTTGCACTAATCCTTTTGGAGAATTTAACCCAAGGATTTACCAGATAGTACATCTTTCTTACCAAGTTTCCACTAAATCTTGTCTTTTTAATCCCAAATATATGCTTGGGGTATAGGATCCTGAAAAAAAAATAATGAAGTGGATGCATTTAATAGACCTGTCACTTAACTGAGAACATTTTGTAATTAACGTGTTGAAAAAAATTTTAAAAAATCAAATCATGGTCTGCTTTTGTAATCTAATAGTAATACGCGTTTGCCAAAGAACATGCATCCTATTAAATGCTTTTCAAAAGACTGTTATACCTCACATCAGAGGTGTTTTGTTGCGATTTTTAAAAATGTATTAAGTATATATCAAAAAGCTTTTCTCTTTCTTGACAGCTGAGACCATGACTAGCTTTGGGAGAGTGCCTGTGACTGACTTGTTTTTCCTTTTTTTCCCTTTTACATTTTAGGGTGAAGATTAATCTACATCAATAATGAATCTAGTTCTTCCTGGCATGCCATGAAGAGATGGAAAAGATTTGGCGTCGTAGCTCCATTTGCTACTTTCTAAAAAATTGTGATCTCTGTAAAAGCTATAAAACTATTGGTAATAAGAGGACCAAATGTGGAGCGAATGTTTGAGACTAGTCTGAAAACGTGCAGAAATGAAGAGGAAAAACTGAAATAAGAACTCCAGTCCTCATTATGCTGAAGAGTGACAGCATGAGTGACAGAGGAGCGGCTGATGTAGAAATCCCTGCAGTAAGGGGGTAAGGAAGGCAAAACACCAGGTTGTGAGCATCCTGCTGTTAGTACCCTTGAGCATTAATTCCTCTGTAAGCTTTGTCACTAACTGAATTTCTTGTATGACTCTGTTGTGGATTTGCATGAGAAAACAGGAGCTTCTAATCCGCAGTAGAATCTGAGGTATCCCATACTGAGATGCTGTATTTATGGAATGTATAGATGTGTATATGTAGATATAAAAGTAGAATTTGTAGTGTCAGTTGTAGCTATTGCCTTAAGGACTTTCTGCAAAGGCTGTTGCTTGGTATTATTTATACTGTTATTTGTATTTTCTTTATCTCACTTTAAATTGTAACTGGAAAGTGCTGTCGTCGTTCAGCTAATGATTATCGGTAACGCTTCATTAAAAAAAATCATTAAAAATCCCAAACAACTGACTTTCAGTTTCTTTTTTTCTTCAATAAAAAGCACTGGGGAGGCGGGAGTTTTGCTTGTGTAACTAGTGCAAGATTAGCCCTGCTTTTTTGTGTGTAATTTGCCTGTAATTCACAACTGACTTAATCAATGCTGCTACTTGCTGTAATCAATGCTGTAAATGCTGCTTCAAGCAATTCTTGTGTGTGATCTCTACATATTAGGGTGGGTAATGGTGACATTCTTAACTATGCTGCAGCTGATGGGTATTCTGATGATGAAGTGAATTTGGGAGTAAAACTGGATTATACAATTGGATTATAAAATTTGTGTTTTCGGGAGGCAGGGTGTTCGATGTGACTAAAAATAGCTTGCTATGGAGGGTTGCTTTTTCCGTACCTTCTTTCTCGTGGCAACTTTCAAAATACATTTTGATCAAATTATACGGTGCTGGCGACAGCAACGCTGCCTATTCCTGCAGCAGAGCATACCAGCAGTGTCCTCCAGCTTCACCATCTCCTTATGTGGCATGCTCCAAATGCTTGCTGATGTAAGAACAATTCTTTCCTACTCCCTATCGAACACAGATCCTGCCGTGTTGCTAGGTCAGTGTTTTCTGTTTGGCATTTCTGGGCTTTTTCTCTCCTCTCCCCTAAGCAGTACTTTGACATCTCCCACTTTTCAGTATGCAGTCCTCTTTCCCTATGGAAAAAGAATCTTCTCTGAATCTCCTTTCTTCCCTAAGGGGTCTGGCAGCTATTTTCAAAAGCCGTCAAGGGTTCCTTTTCCTAGAGGACTACGTAGAAGCATGAGTTGTTCTTCTGTTCCTCTGTGCATATGCTCTACCGCACCCACCGACTCCGCTGAAATACCCCTTTTACGTTTTTAAGCCCTCGATAACATCAGAGTAAATACCCCTTCTGCCTTGCAGGCTCTCAAAACTCTCGTGACCCTTTGTAGCTCAGAGCCTACTTGTTTCCCCGCGCAGCCTAGCGAAAGCAGTGCTGGTATCAGCTCGCCCCGGGGTGGTTTTTTCTCCTGTTGAAGTGTTTCTTCTGTTGAGTTGAACCATCGGGAGGAAGGCAATGCTCTTCAGCCAACAGCAAGGAGAACGTTGTTCAGCTGTAGATGCTGGGCGTGTGTTGGAGCGGTTCTGCTGCTCACAAAGTTGTAAGTCTCCTTTCGCTTGAGAATGTTGAGATGTAGATTACCGTGTTTCTTGTATTTCTATGAAATCCCAGGTGGCCCGGCCTTTTCACTAGTGGCAGTGTTTTTGAACAAAAGGGTAAGTTGAGGTGGGGCGCCTGTGCCTGAAACACGGGACGGAGCTGGGAGCGGAATTCACTTGTGAGAGAGCAAATTTTGGCCCAAGGGCCTTTATGTCATGAACGTCAATCAGAAGAGGTTTCACCAAAGTAAACAGAACAACAGTTTTCCATTTCAACCTAGAATCCTGTCTGGGATCTCAGATAGAGAAAGAGGAAGGAGTTACTGCCTAGATTTCTGATCAGCTAATTACTCTTGTGACAAGTACATGCGCAAATCTTCAAGGCTGTAGGGATCTGTTGATGAGAGCAGAGCGCGTTACCCTTCTCACTTCAGCAAGCTGCATTTCTCCTGACTTTATTCTTAGGGTTTCTTGCCTTCCGAAATAAAATAGCAATTAGCTTTTTAATTACTCGTGTACCAACGGAAGCAAAGTGGATTGCTGTGGGTGTTTGAGAAACAGCCAATTAACCACTTCGGCTGTCTGGACTTACGTGATCTTGTGTCTTTTTGCAGTAGCTGCTTAATGTTGTCGTCGTTTCAATCCAAGGCCACTGAAGGAGTGGGGTTGTTAACGGAGCTGATATTGTCCACACGTGCTGGCAGATAAAAAAGGCTGACTGACAGCTGGAGCACGATGATAAAGGTTGTCTGTTTTAATCCCCTCCGCCGCGAACGTCTCGCTCGTGGAATGAGCACAGTTGCAGTTCTGTGGATGTATTAACAACAACAACAAAAAAAAACAAACCGTAGGCAGAATGATGAATGGCCTCTTGTGATTGCTTGCATTCACCCTGCATTTTTTTCTGAATCACGCTCTTTGCCTGAAATAAGTCCTATAAACAAAACCAATGTGCCTGTTATTAACACAGCTTTGCCTTGGTCTGTCAGAAATACTGTCACCAGCTGTAACGTTAAATATCACCTGTTAGCATGGATTAAAATTACTTTCTTTTGTTACTGTAAAACCTCTTTTTCCCTGTCTTCATTAGTATATAACTGTTTTCAGACATCGGTGAGAATTTTATAAAATAGCAATTCCAAGTTAATTAGAAAGGATGGGGGAAAGCGCAGGGACTGGCAAGGAGGCTTCTAAGCAGAATTTTGGCACTTATGCCAGTTTTCTATCCTGCTTCATTAGGTGAAGGTAAGAGGATCGATGCTGATGCACTCCAGTTTATTTTCTGTTGTGGGGGGAGCTGACTGCTACCGTTCCAAGGAGCTCTGCCAGCTTTTGAGGTCACAACTTGACTATAGCAAGGAGCAGGGAAAACTCAGCTTGTCGTGCATCACATGCACTGGTCAGGCTACAAGAAAGAATCAAATGCGGGTCATTGGCAGCAATCATCTCTCCTCAGAGGAGCTGGTACTTGGAAGCTGGGAACCCGGCAAAACTCCTCCAAAGGCAAATGGAGCTTGAATTGCTTTCATTAAGCAATTAATCTAGAGTTTCAAGCTCTCCTCTTACCTGTACAGCAGTGATTTGGTACTTGGAAGCTGGGAACTCAGCAAAACTCCTCCAAAGGCAAATGGAGCTTGAGTTGCTTTCATTAAGCAATTAATCTAGAGTTTCAAGCTCTGTCTATACCTGGCAGCAATCATCTCTCCTCAGAGGAGCTGGTACTTGGAAGCTGGGAACTCAGCAAAACTCCCCTCTTACCTGTACAGCAGTGATTCTTTTCCATTCAAAGCTTCCTTGTAGAGCATTGTCACGTTAGCTCCCTCCTCTAAAGATTAAAATACCGTTCCTTGTGTCAGAGTATTTCTGATATTGCCCGGGCCACTGAAGGACTGTTTTCACAAACTTGTTTTTCCTTTGGCTTTGATTGGACTTGGCCTACGGTTGGACAAGATGATCTTTAAGGTGTTGATTGGACTTAGCCTACGGTTGGACAAGATGATCTTTAAGGTCCCTTTCAACCTAGAAGATTCTGTGATTCTGTAATTAGAGTCAGGGTTTTTTCTTTTTGTCATCTGAAAGGCAGAAACTTCTTAAAACTGCTCCGTTATCAGTTGTAACCATACACTTAAATACTGCTGAAAGCAGCGTTAATGAAAACTGAGTGTTTGAATAGTAAAAGTCTAGTCAGGTGAGCTCGGAACCCTAATACTCAGTTTCGATGTCTTTGGCTTGGAAGTAGGGGCATTGCCACTCATTTCTTACGCTCCTCTGCCCTGGTGACGTTTGGAAAGCTTTGTGGTGTGCTATCAGTTTTAAAGGCCAGATGTTTCCCCATTGAAGATTGATATATAAACTAAATGAGGACTGTAGCCTCTTTACTGCAGGCGTACAGCAGGAGGCTGGGTGCTGTGGAGGTGTTTTCCAGGTGCCTCCTGTGGGAGAGTTATGAATGGGAAGTCCTCATCTAAGGGATGCTCAATGTTTCCTTTAAGCCAAAGGGTTGATCTGTTACTTTAAGAAGATTTTGTGTGTGTGTTTGTGTTCCTCATTTGTACCTTCATACAGAACGTGCTGCTGTTTTGCCCCTTGTTCAATTTCAAAGTGTGGGTTTAGGGAATTTTAGAAGAAAGTATCCTGAGAACCAAGGTGAGAATGCTACTGATCTTGCAGTCAGGAGGGCATCCCAGGGAAAGATTGAACGTAAGGAATGAGTTACAGGGAGTGCTCTGTAAAGGGTGAAGAACCCTTTTATCTCTAGGTCAGTGTGTGGCAGGAGGATAGTTGGGATCTGCGGGGACTTCTCCTCTTTACAGATCATTGTATCTCCCTTCACCAAGCAGGAGTTAAGCTGGGAAGACTGAAGAGAGGTGCCATCTCCCAGGGCAGGGAGCTTTCTGCGTGCTGCTGATGGGGTGGGGGTGAGTTGTCTTCTGCGTTATGTGCAGCGTGAGCTGGAACTGTGCAGGGCTGGTGGCACCCTACGTCCCCTGCACACTCTGCTCCTTCTGCCAACGCCACCATGGTGAGCACATCCCGTACGCTCTTGCGACCGCGCTCAGTCTGTGGAGAGTTTTGGTAGACCGCTGAAAGGGTCAAGCAAAGACGTTCCCCCCGTGTCCTTTCACAAGCCAAACTTCTCTGATGACAGCAAATACCTGGAATGTAATACTCAAATATACTCAAAAGTGCTTACTACTGTGAATAGAATTTTTTAATAGAGGAAAAGAGATAATTGAAGACAGAACTCCAAATGCTTTGTTGCCTTGATAGGAATTCCTCCTGACAGTTGACACGATCAACAACTCTTGAAGGAAGTTGACAGGAAACTGTCTTTGAAGACACAACTAGGAACTTGGCCATCAAAACCATTGTTGGGCCATCAGAAGCTGGCCAGCAATAGTGTTAGGACTTGTGGGTGGCAGCCCCTGCACGGGGGCAATGAAGAGTGGTGGGGAGTGGTGGCACAAAGGCAGCGTGTCTGTCATTGCACCCGGGACCAGACTTCTCTGGTGGGACTTACAGAGGTGCTGTTGTAGGTTCAAGAACCGTTTGTGAAGAGCCACCCTTTGCCATATCACCCTCCATTGAAGTATTTTGGAATAGCTCTTTATATGTCTAGCTGACTGTTTTCTGGCCTGTACTGAAGTGGTGCCTGCTTTCTGCTGGTCTCCTGAGATTATGGATGGTTTAGCTTGAAAGCTCAGTGCTTTCTGCCATAGAGTGGTGCTGGCAGCACAACTTCTGGTATGAGGGCCAAGGGCCACATCCCAACATCCCTCTTCTTAAGGAAAAAAATATATAGCCTCAAGACTTTGTTCTGAGAAAGATGCCCTGGATTAATAGGAAAGAACATGACAATAACGTGGCAGGAGCTGTTTTCAGAGTCTGCAGGAAGCCTGACAACAGATCAGCTCCTGGCAGTGCTGTGAGTTGATGAGAAACTCAGGGCTGCTCCTGTTGCATTTACAGATGTGTGAGCCGATGCAGGCAGGATGCAGGAACAACCACAAAACCATGGATTAAGGGCAAAGAACCAATTTAATGTCAATACCCCATGGATCGGGGAACCTCTGAAGCAGCCCCTGGGCAGAGGCAGGCAAGCAGGGGACACAGGCACCGTGGAACAAGAGTCCTTATTAGCACCAGAGTCCTCGTTAGCGAGGGAGTGAGGGAGCTCCCACTTGCTGTTTGGGTCTGTATTTCAAGGATTCAGGCAGAGTTTTCTGCTGGGCTTTGATCTCTCCCCCAGCAGGGCAGGAATCTCGGGCGTGTTGGATAAGGTGCCCCTGAGTCCATCCCAGCCTGTGTTATCTGAGTGCAGATGTTCTACTTGTTGAGCACACAAAACTGAGCAACAATGAGTGTGATAGGTGTGTTCTCCAGCACCCCACGTGCGAGTCACTTGAGCGTATTTACAGTCCCCCTCGCCAATCTTCTGTTACTTTTCCCCCAATAGAGAGTCGGTAAATAATCTGAAATCTTGCTAACTGTGAATATACTTTTCTTTCCTGTGTCTGGATCAATATGGAGAGGGACTCTGCAGAAAACATATTGTAGTGGAGATGGTAAATCTCCAGGGCTGAAGAGAAGTGCTGTAGTTCCTTGGGAAATAAGATGGGCAGTTACACCCATCCGCACGTGGCCTCTGCTGCGTAATTCTGCCTTGCCTCAAAAACCAATGAAAGTCCTTCATCAGTCCCTCCTCCCCAAACCTCGGAAACAAAAGCATCTCTCAGTCTTACTTGCACATGCAGTGAAGAAGCTACTGCCTGGCCAGGCATGAGATGAGGACAAATTAAATTATTTCGTGATATATATTTTTTAATTTTTTTTTTTCCTACAAATGTAGGACCAAACCAAGAGCTGGTCTAAAATGGTCGAGCTGCTGAACCCAAAGGAATTACTGCTGTCTATGACACTTCTGAATTTTATCCGGGGACTGGTTTCATGAGAAAACAGAAAGAAGACTTGGTGTGTGTTAGCACTAGCGTAGAATAAATCTGTGTTTTAGTTCAGACTGCTCAGCAGAAGGTGACATTTATATAACAATCTTCCAGTAGGTGTGTTATGTTTTACTAGAAGCCAGTTCAAATAAAGCTTATGTAATTTATAATGGCCTATTCCACAACACTTGCTCGGTTGAAAAGAGCCAACTAATAAAGACGTATTAACTTACAGGATCACTTAGGGGGCTAATAACCCTTCCTTTGAGCATAAGGGTCTGGCTTTAATAAACTTCAAATCTGCTCTTTGTTCTTTTAAACAGGAAGGATCCGATATTGAGAAAGGTTGAGCACTCAGAATTTCAGCTAAAATCAATGGCATGCGTTCAACACCTTGGAAAACCAACTCCTAAATCAATGTCAATTATTTCTGAAGTCAAACTGGTTGAGTTGAGGAGAATGGGAAATCTCAGGGGATTCTTAACTGGGCATGTGGAAGCTCTTAAGTTCAATTACGGGTGATAGCCACCTCGCTATCACGTCCGGGAGTCTGGCTGAAAAATAGGGTCAAGTGGTGTGTGTCTCTGCTTCTCACTAGCCCCCACCCCTTAAGTGGAAATTTTTCAAGCGTGTTTAACCAAAAATCCAACTTTCTGCTGAAATAAAAAGGAGAGGGACATAATTTGACAATTTGTAATAGTAATTCCCAAGTGCAAGCCACTTAATACCAAAAGTAAACAACAGTGATGGAATTTCTACTTAATGGGGAAAAAAAAAAAAGTAATGGTTGGCGCTATGTCGTGTTCTTACACAGAAAACATTTAAGACTAAAGGGCGAATGGGCTGGAGATCCAGGAGTCCTCTCTCCCAGAACTGCTTTGCAGATGGGGTTGTGATGTGTTTGTGAACCGGGAGTTTTTGTTTGCTTGGTGTCAAACCTGCCCTCCTTACTTCTGCCACCGCCAGCCCACGTCCGCACGCTGGTTGCCTCCTCCCTACACACATGCTCACGGACACGCGGACACAACCCATGGAGGAGGTCGGTACCCCGGGCACCCAACCAAGCTTTCTGGGGCACAGGGGTGTCTCGAGAGCTGCATGAAGTTCCAGGCACAGTTGCTGGCTACTCCCATATTCAAGTGTGTTTCTTCGAGGTGCCTTTGTCCGAATAGTGTTTCTTGGTTTAGTTCTAAAGTTTCCTCAGCCCCCATTAAATTTGTTGTCGCATTGGATAGATCACTGAAACAATCTGTTGGCAATGAGGAGCTGTGAGGGAGTGTGGAGAGATTTGTTTATATTGATCAGACAAATTCTGCAGCCTCTTCCGTTTCTTGCTTAGATAATCCATGGTCTTCCTCCTTAGTCTCTGGCATCTCTGGCACCATGGCAGATCAGCAGATACCTGGTGGTTGGTGCTATCAAACCCATCCGTCACCCACCCTAAAATGATAGAAGGAGTAGAAAAGATTTTTCTTTTACTCTGGTAAAGTACTCTGGTAAAGTATGCTTTGTGGGTGTGACCAGGAGGTGGAGGGAGGTCATTCTCCCCCTCTGCTCTGCACTGGGGAGGCCACAGCTGGAATCCTGCCTCCAGTTCTGGGCTCCCCAGTTCAAGAGGGACAGGGAACTGCTGGAGAGAGTCCAGCGTAGGGCAACAGAGATGATGGAGGGATTGGAGCATCTCCCTGATGAGGAAAGGCTGAGAGAGCTGGGGCTCTTGAGCCTGGAGAAGAGAAGGCTGAGGGGAGACCTTATTAATGCTGACAAGTACCTAAAGGGTGGGTTGAAGGAGGATGGAGCCAGACTCTTTTCAGTGGTTCCCAGTGACAGGACGAGGGGCAATGGGCACAAGCTGGACCATGGGAAGTTCCACACCAATGTGAGGAAGAACTTCTTTGGGGTGAGGGTGGCAGAGCCCTGGCACAGGCTGCCCAGGGAGGGTGTGGAGTCCCCTTCTCTGGAGAT
>NW_015091152.1:866699-890634 GCF_001431845.1 Calidris pugnax
GATCAGCTAATTACTCTTGTGACAAGTACACGGGAAAATCTTAAAGGCTGTAGGGATCTGTTGATGAGAGCAGAGCGCGTTACCCTTCTCACTTCAGCAAGCTGCATTTCTCCTGACTTTATTCTTAGGGTTTCTTGCCTTCCGAAATAAAATAGCAATTAGCTTTTTAATTACTCGTGTACCAACGGAAGCAAAGTGGATTGCTGTGGGTGTTTGAGAAACAGCCAATTAACCACTTCGGCTGTCTGGACTTACGTGATCTTGTGTCTTTTTGCAGTAGCTGCTTAATGTTGTCGTCGTTTCAAGCCAAGGCCACTGAAGGAGTGGGGTTGTTAACGGAGCTGATATTGTCCACACGTGCTGGCAGATAAAAAAGGCTGACTGACAGCTGGAGCACGATGATAAAGGTTGTCTGTTTTAATCCCCTCCGCCGCGAACGTCTCGCTCGTGGAATGAGCACAGTTGCAGTTCTGTGGATGTATTAACAACAACAACAAAAAAAAACAAACCGTAGGCAGAATGATGAATGGCCTCTTGTGATTGCTTGCATTCACCCTGCATTTTTTTCTGAATCACGCTCTTTGCCTGAAATAAGTCCTATAAACAAAACCAATGTGCCTGTTATTAACACAGCTTTGCCTTGGTCTGTCAGAAATACTGTCACCAGCTGTAACGTTAAATATCACCTGTTAGCAGGGATTAAAATGACTTTCTTTTGTTACTGTAAAACCTCTTCTTCCCTGTCTTCATTAGTATATAACTGTTTTCAGACATCGGTGAGAATTTTATAAAATAGCAATTCCAAGTTAATTAGAAAGGATGGGGGAAAGCGCAGGGACTGGCAAGGAGGCTTCTAAGCAGAATTTTGGCACTTATGCCAGTTTTCTATCCTGCTTCATTAGGTGAAGGTAAGAGGATCGATGCTGATGCACTCCAGTTTATTTTCTGTTGTGGGGGGAGCTGACTGCTACTGTTCCAAGGAGCACTGCCAGCTTTTGAGGTCACAACTTGACTATAGCAAGGAGCAGGGAAAACTCAGCTTGTCGTGCATCACATGCACTGGTCAGGCTACAAGAAAGAATCAAATGCGGGTCATTGGCAGCAATCATCTCTCCTCAGAGGAGCTGGTACTTGGAAGCTGGGAACCCGGCAAAACTCCTCCAAAGGCAAATGGAGCTTGAATTGCTTTCATTAAGCAATTAATCTAGAGTTTCAAGCTCTCCTCTTACCTGTACAGCAGTGATTCTTTTCCATTCAAAGCTTCCTTGTAGAGCATTGTCACGTTAGCTCCCTCCTCTAAAGATTAAAATACCGTTCCTTGTGTCAGAGTATTTCTGATATTGCCCGGGCCACTGAAGGACTGTTTTCACAAACTTGTTTTTCCTTTGGCTTTGATTGGACTTGGCCTACGGTTGGACAAGATGATCTTTAAGGTCCCTTTCAACCTAGAAGATTCTGTGCTTCTGTAATTAGAGTCAGGGTTTTTTCTTTTTGTCATCTGAAAGGCAGAAACTTCTTAAAACTGCTCCGTTATCAGTTGTAACCATACACTTAAATACTGCTGAAAGCAGCGTTAATGAAAACTGAGTGTTTGAATAGTAAAAGTCTAGTCAGGTGAGCTCGGAACCCTAATACTCAGTTTCGATGTCTTTGGCTTGGAAGTAGGGGCATTGCCACTCATTTCTTACGCTCCTCTGCCCTGGTGACGTTTGGAAAGCTTTGTGGTGTGCTATCAGTTTTAAAGGCCAGATGTTTCCCCATTGAAGATTGATATATAAACTAAATGAGGACTGTAGCCTCTTTACTGCAGGCGTACAGCAGGAGGCTGGGTGCTGTGGAGGTGTTTTCCAGGTGCCTCCTGTGGGAGAGTTATGAATGGGAAGTCCTCATCTAAGGGATGCTCAATGTTTCCTTTAAGCCAAAGGGTTGATCTGTTACTTTAAGAAGATTTTGTGTGTGTGTTTGTGTTCCTCATTTGTACCTTCATACAGAACGTGCTGCTGTTTTGCCCCTTGTTCAATTTCAAAGTGTGGGTTTAGGGAATTTTAGAAGAAAGTATCCTGAGAACCAAGGTGAGAATGCTACTGGTCTTGCAGTCAGGAGGGCATCCCAGGGAAAGATTGAACGTAAGGAATGAGTTACAGGGAGT
This sequence comes from Calidris pugnax, assembly GCF_001431845.1. Classification (NCBI taxonomy): domain Eukaryota; kingdom Metazoa; phylum Chordata; class Aves; order Charadriiformes; family Scolopacidae; genus Calidris; species Calidris pugnax. The sequence goes on from NW_015091152.1 coordinate 868,849, forward strand.
GCTCTGTAAAGGGTGAAGAACCCTTTTATCTCTAGGTCAGTGTGTGGCAGGAGGATAGTTGGGATCTGCGGGGACTTCTCCTCTTTACAGATCATTGTATCTCCCTTCACCAAGCAGGAGTTAAGCTGGGAAGACTGAAGAGAGGTGCCATCTCCCAGGGCAGGGAGCTTTCTGCGTGCTGCTGATGGGGTGGGGGTGAGTTGTCTTCTGCGTTATGTGCAGCGTGAGCTGGAACTGTGCAGGGCTGGTGGCACCCTACGTCCCCTGCACACTCTGCTCCTTCTGCCAACGCCACCATGGTGAGCACATCCCTTACGCTCTTGCGACCGCGCTCAGTCTGTGGAGAGTTTTGGTAGACCGCTGAAAGGGTCAAGCAAAGACGTTCCCCCCGTGTCCTTTCACAAGCCAAACTTCTCTGATGACAGCAAATACCTGGAATGTAATACTCAAATATACTCAAAAGTGCTTACTACTGTGAATAGAATTTTTTAATAGAGGAAAAGAGATAATTGAAGACAGAACTCCAAATGCTTTGTTGCCTTGATAGGAATTCCTCCTGACAGTTGACACGATCAACAAGAGGGAAACTGTCTTTGAAGACACAACTAGGAACTTGGCCATCAAAACCATTGTTGGGCCATCAGAAGCTGGCCAGCAATAGTGTTAGGACTTGTGGGTGGCAGCCCCTGCACGGGGGCAATGAAGAGTGGTGGGGAGTGGTGGCACAAAGGCAGCGTGTCTGTCATTGCACCCGGGACCAGACTTCTCTGGTGGGACTTACAGAGGTGCTGTTGTAGGTTCAAGAACCATTTGTGAAGAGCCACCCTTTGCCATATCACCCTCCATTGAAGTATTTTGGAATAGCTCTTTATATGTCTAGCTGACTGTTTTCTGGCCTGTACTGAAGTGGTGCCTGCTTTCTGCTGGTCTCCTGAGATTATGGATGGTTTAGCTTGAAAGCTCAGTGCTTTCTGCCATAGAGTGGTGCTGGCAGCACAACTTCTGGTATGAGGGCCAAGGGCCACATCCCAACATCCCTCTTCTTAAGGAAAAAAATATATAGCCTCAAGACTTTGTTCTGAGAAAGATGCCCTGGATTAATAGGAAAGAACATGACAATAACGTGGCAGGAGCTGTTTTCAGAGTCTGCAGGAAGCCTGACAACAGATCAGCTCCTGGCAGTGCTGTGAGTTGATGAGAAACTCAGGGCTGCTCCTGTTGCATTTACAGATGTGTGAGCCAATGCAGGCAGGACGCAGGAACAACCACAAAGCCTTGGATTAAGGGCAAAGAACCAATTTAATCTCAATACCCCATGGATCGGGGAACCTCTGAAGCAGCCCCCGGGCAGAGGCAGGCAAGCAGGGGACACGGGCACCGTGGAACAAGAGTCCTTATTAGCACCAGAGTCCTCGTTAGCGAGGGAGTGAGGGAGCTCCCACTTGCTGTTTGGGTCTGTATTTCAAGGATTCTGGCAGAGTTTTCTGCTGGGCTTTGATCTCTCCCCCAGCAGGGCAGGAATCTCGGGCGTGTTGGATAAGGTGCCCCTGAGTCCATCCCAGCCTGTGTTATCTGAGTGCAGATGTTCTACTTGTTGAGCACACAAAACTGAGCAACAATGAGTGTGATAGGTGTGTTCTCCAGCACCCCACGTGCGAGTCACTTGAGCGTATTTACAGTCCCCCTCGCCAATCTTCTGTTACTTTTCCCCCAATAGATAGTCGGTAAATAATCTGAAATCTTGCTAACTGTGAATATACTTTTCTTTCCTGTGTCTGGATCAATATGGAGAGGGACTCTGCAGAAAACATATTGTAGTGGAGATGGTAAATCTCCAGGGCTGAAGAGAAGTGCTGTAGTTCCTTGGGAAATAAGATGGGCAGTTACACCCATCCGCACGTGGCCTCTGCTGCGTAATTCTGCCTTGCCTCAAAAACCAATTTAGATTGAACATTAGGAAAGAATTTTTCACCGAAAGAATGGTCGGGCATTGGAACAGGCTGCCCAGGGAGGGGGTGGAGTCACCATCCCTGGCTGTGTTTAAGGGACGTTTAGATGGGGTACTGAGGGATATGGTGTAGGGGAGGACTTTGTAGAGTAGGGGAGATGGTTGGACTCGATGATCCCAAGGGTCTCTTCCAACCTGAATGATTCTATGATTCTATGATCAGTCCCTCCTCCCCAAACCTCGCAAACAAAAGCATCTCTCAGTCTTACTTGTACATGCAGTGAAGAAGCTACTGCCTGGCCAGGCATGAGATGAGGACAAATTAAATTATTTCGTGATATATATATTTTTTTAAATTTTTTTTTTTCCTACAAATGGAGGACCAAACCAAGAGCTGGCCTAAAATGGTCGAGCTGCTGAACCCAAAGGAATTACTGCTGTCTATGACACTTCTGAATTTTATCCGGGGACTGGGTTCATGAGAAAACAGAAAGAAGACTTGGTGTGTGTTAGCACTAGCGTAGAATAAATCTGTGTTTTAGTTCAGACTGCTCAGCAGAAGGTGACATTTATATAACAATCTTCCAGTAGGTGTGTTATGTTTTACTAGAAGCCAGTTCAAATAAAGCTTATGTAATTTATAATGGCCTATTCCACAACACTTGCTCGGTTGAAAAGAGCCAACTAATAAAGACGTATTAACTTACAGGATCACTTAGGGGGCTAATAACCCTTCCTTTGAGCATAAGGGTCTGGCTTTAATAAACTTCAAATCTGCTCTTTGTTCTTTTAAACAGGAAGGATCCGATATTGAGAAAGGTTGAGCACTCAGAATTTCAGCTAAAATCAATGGCATGCGTTCAACACCTTGGAAAACCAACTCCTAAATCAATGTCAATTATTTCTGAAGTCAAACTGGTTGAGTTGAGGAGAATGGGAAATCTCAGGGGATTCTTAACTGGGCATGTGGAAGCTCTTAAGTTCAATTACGGGTGATAGCCACCTCGCTATCACGTCCGGGAGTCTGGCTGAAAAATAGGGTCAAGTGGTGTGTGTCTCTGCTTCTCACTAGCCCCCACCCCTTAAGTGGAAATTTTTCAAGCGTGTTTAACCAAAAATCCAACTTTCTGCTGAAATAAAAAGGAGAGGGACATAATTTGACAATTTGTAATAGTAATTCCCAAGTGCAAGCCACTTAATACCAAAAGTAAACAACAGTGATGGAATTTCTACTTAATGGGGAAAAAAAAAAAAGTAATGGTTGGCGCTATGTCGTGTTCTTACACAGAAAACATTTAAGACTAAAGGGCGAATGGGCTGGAGATCCAGGAGTCCTCTCTCCCAGAACTGCTTTGCAGATGGGGTTGTGATGTGTTTGTGAACCGGGAGTTTTTGTTTGCTTGGTGTCAAACCTGCCCTCCTTACTTCTGCCACCGCCAGCCCACGTCCGCACGCTGGTTGCCTCCTCCCTACACACACGCTCACGGACACGCGGACACAACCCATGGAGGAGGTCGGTACCCCGGGCACCCAACCAAGCTTTCTGGGGCACAGGGGTGTCTCGAGAGCTGCATGAAGTTCCAGGCACAGTTGCTGCCTACTCCCATATTCAAGTGTGTTTCTTCGAGGTGCCTTTGTCCGAATAGTGTTTCTTGGTTTAGTTCTAAAGTTTCCTCAGCCCCCATTAAATTTGTTGTCGCATTGGATAGATCACTGAAACAATCTGTTGGCAATGAGGAGCTGTGAGGGAGTGTGGAGAGATTTGTTTATATTGATCAGACAAATTCTGCAGCCTCTTCCGTTTCTTGCTTAGATAATCCATGGTCTTCCTCCTTAGTCTCTGGCATCTCTGGCACCATGGCAGATCAGCAGATACCTGGTGGTTGGTGCTATCAAACCCATCCGTCACCCACCCTAAAATGATAGAAGGAGTAGAAAAGATTTTTCTTTTACTCTGGTAAAGTACTCTGGTAAAGTATGCTTTGTGGGTGTGACCAGGAGGTGGAGGGAGGTCATTCTCCCCCTCTGCTCTGCACTGGGGAGGCCACAGCTGGAATCCTGCCTCCAGTTCTGGGCTCCCCAGTTCAAGAGGGACAGGGAACTGCTGGAGAGAGTCCAGCGTAGGGCACCAGAGATGATGGAGGGATTGGAGCATCTCCCTGATAAGGAAAGGCTGAGAGAGCTGGGGCTCTTGAGCCTGGAGAAGAGAAGGCTGAGGGGAGACCTTATTAATGCTGAGAAGTGTCTAAAGGGGGGGTTGAAGGTGGAGGGAGCCGGACTCTTTTCAGTGGTTCCCAGTGACAGGACGAGGGGCAACGGGCACAAGCTGGACCATGGGAAGTTCCACTCCAATGTGAGGAAGAACTTCTTTGGGGTGAGGGTGGCAGAGCCCTGGAAGAGGCTGCCCAGGGAGGGTGTGGAGTCCCCTTCTCTGGAGATCTTCAAGCCCCACCTGGATGCTCCTGAGTGATGTGCTCTGGGCAACCCTGCTTTGGCAGGGGGGTTGGACTGGATGGTCTCTAGAAGGTCCCTTCCAACTCCAACAATTCCATGATTCTGTGGTACCAGGTCAGTGCTTGTCAGTCTCCATCCATTTCATGACAGGTACCAGGTCAATGCTTGTCAGTCTCCATCCATTTCATGACAGGTTTCTGAAGTCAACCCTAAGCATGGAGTAGCTGCCATGTCAACTGTCAAGCTGCCAGATATTTTCCACCTTCAGCACTGCTGTAGCAGGGTGTCTTCTTCAGCTCTCACGGTGGCAGCACCAAACTGCCAGTGGATGGGTGTCATCTGAAGGGCTGGAGCTGCTGGGGCGGCTTGGGCAGCCTTTCCTCAGGCACCTCTCCCAGAAGTATGGCATTTGCCAAGGCATGGATGTGGTCAGCAACCATGGCCAGTGGGACAAAAGATAAAGAGGGCTGGCAGGACTGGGGAAAAAGGGAAAGGAAGGAGGGAGGAGTGAGCATATACGTATGTGCCCGATGTACGGGATCTCACTTTTCCTTTCACTTGTGCTGTGTGGTGAAGGCTGGCTTTTCAGACCAAGGGATCTGCTGGCTCACGAGCAGTTGGAGCAATGACTTTTATTTGATTGCTCCAGCCATTGTTTTTTAACCATACCAAAAGCTGCGTCATATGGAAGTCAAAATCAGGAAGGTTTATAAGTGTAACTGATACACTTATATCCCTACAGGGAGAGGTGCACGGGCAAATCCCTCCAAGTTCAAATGCCACTTATGGATCTTGAGCTGCCAGTCACAGATTCCTCTGCACCTACATGGAGAACTGCTGATGGATAATAGTCTGAAGGACATACTAAGCCAGGAAGTTTCCTGGTAGCATTCTTAACCCGGGCTCCAGGAAGACAGCAGACTTCCCTCTGAGGAGGGTCCACACAGCATACTGGGCCCTCCTAAGAATGTGTTTTTACCAGTATAGTTTTGGCTAAAAGAAGCTCTACGTGCAGCATCACACTTAACTCTGATAGAACTGGGACTGGGCTCCCACTGATGTGGGGAGATGGTTTAATAAAGGCAACCTCCAGACTAGGTCTGTGATTTCAGGGCACTGTTTCAACCCAGGGACGTTGCTGCCCAAGCTCTTGTGTCGTGGCAGTCCTGGACTTTTCCTGGCCAGCTTGTGTAGTTTTACAACTTCTGGAAGGTGGAGAAATGTGTCTGAGTTCACAATAGGGAAAGGAAAGCTGCACAGAAGTCGGTGGTTTCACACCTACTGCTGTGTTCTGGTTTCACACACACTAGTGTGTTCACTAGTGTAGGGAAGTCATCGTACCTCTGTACTGGGCACTGGTGAGGCCTCACCTCTAGGGCTGTGTTCAGTTTTGGGCCCCTCACCACAAGAAGGACATTGAGGGGCTGGAGCGTGTCCAGAGGAGAGCCACCAAGCTGGTGAGGGCTCTAGAGAACAAGCCACACGAGGAGAGGGTGAGGGAACTGGGCATGTTGAGTTTGGAGAAGAGGAGGCTGAGGGGAGACCTCATTGCCCTCTACAACTCCCTGAAAGGAGGGTGTAGAGAGGTGGGGGTTGGCCTCTTCTCCCAAGGGAATAATGACAGGAGCAGAGGAAATGGTCTGAAGTTGGGGCAGGGGAGGTTTAGATTAGATCTTAGGAAGAATGACTTTCCTGAGAGGGTGGTCAGACACTGGAACAGCCTGCCCAGGGAGGTGGTGGAGTCACCATACGTGGCACTTCAGGGCATGCTCTAGTGCCCGAGACTGTTGTTTTCTGTCTGTCTGTGGGTGGCTGTGGTGTGTGTGTTGGTTTGTGGTTGGTTTTTTGTTGGGTTTTTTTTTGGTCAGACTCGATGATCTCAAAGGTCCCTTCCAACCATGAAGATTCTGTGATTCTGTGATTCTTTTGGGCTTTGTGTGTGAAAAGACATCTGGCCAACTGTGTGTGGGTCTGCAACAAGGCACTAGCGCCTTAGGGGTGGAATTGCCTCTCTCTCTGCCTTCCTTTTCAGCCATGGGGCAAGTCTGAAGGCAGCAGCCCCTGCATGTGGTGGCTGCAGCAGTATTTTCCTTCAGGATCTGGGATGGTCTGAGACCTGCTCCTCATCTGTGGGCTGGAAGCTGGCAGTGCACAGGCAACACCCACTGGAACATCTTTGGGATCTGACTGTACAAACAAATCACTGCCTAAAACCTCTCTGGATACACCTCGACAGGACAGTGGCTCTTATGGCCTGTCCTGCCCGTGATGCCCAGATAACGAAGCTGTGTCGTGCACTCCCATTCACCTAGACTTGAAGGAACAAGTGTCCTGGGGCCCTCTGGACTCAGACCTGGTTGGTAACCATGACCCTGTGGTCCTCTGCAACCTCAGGGCTCATTCTGTTCAGTCCTGTTTCTTGAATAGAACTATTAACCAAAAGGACAACTGTTGGGTTTCAGTCTCACAAGCAAATGATAAAAATAAAGTTGCAAAGTTGACCTGGCCTGCTTACCTTCGATCCGATTTTACTGTCTCAGAGGTAAGAGGCAAGAAAAACTAAGCACATGGTGAATTTACAGGGAGAAACAACCCCTCAGAACACGAGCCATACAGAAAATATTGCTTTTGTCTCCTTTTCAAGGTCCTCTCTCCTCCCAGTTCACAGGAATTTTTGCTAATGGTTTTACTGAGAAATATAAGATCCGTATTTAATGGGGATTTCTGAATTTGTGAAATACATACTGGAAGCGTTCCTGCAGTCGGTAAGGGGTTCTTACAGCCATCCTTCACACGGTAGAGGAGGAGGAAGGAAGTTTTCTACCATACATGCAGGAATATTTCTCAACAAAGGAGTTTCCCCACCCACATTGCCCGTGTGAGAGTCTCTTCAGAGGGTGTCAGCTTGGGGTTCCACCACACGTGTGCTTCTGCTCCCTGCTGACGGGAAGGGGAGATACTCAAGCATGTTTAATACTCCCTGTAGTACTTGCTGCTCTTGTTCTATTAACTTTCATTACTGAAGCACTTTCAGGCCCCAGGCATGAATAGGAACCCAGCTGTGCCACATTTGCCCTGAAAGCAGAAAAAAAAGAGAATCCTTCTCTGAGGAGGTTGTGGCTGAGGATGCCTCTTTCAGAAATACAAGGGGGAGCTTGAGATTTCGAAAGGAGGGATAGCCTACGCCTGCACACTGTCCTTTGTTTAACACCCGTGATCAAAGTGTCCATGAGGCTTTTAGGATGACTGGAGTGTTAAATGCCTGTTGGGAGGCTGGACTTGAGGACGCTTGGCTGCTACATTAGGGTGCTCCAAGGGGAGCCTCACCTGGAGCCAGTTTTGTGCAAGGAATGACTTGTGTACAATGACACTCTTCAGTATGGAAAAGAAATAACTGAGGGAATACATGACAGAGGTTTACAAACCCAAGATTGGCACAGAGAGAGTGGGTAGGGATCAACTATTCACCGTCTACTGACTTTGTTGATCCCAGTTGAGAAGAAAATAGAGAATAGGAAGAAAGTGCTTGAGATTCTCAACTGAAAAGAGGGTCAAATCCTTGATTGTTGGTCAAAACTCTCCTGAAATCCACTCAGATGGGGCCTGGGCAAGCAGGGCGGGGGTGCTTGTCCTGTCTTTGGGACTAGACCCACTCTGGACCTGCTGCAGATTTACTGAATGGCGCTGCTTTTTGGCAGCCACCCCATGAAGGAGGTTAATTCTCAGCAGCGAATGCCAGAGGCTGGAAGGAGGTGTCAGGAGACCTCTTCTGTAGCTTCCCTGTTTCCTCTGCTCTGTCCTCAAGCACCCGCTGATGGCTACGGTCAACGACAGGATACTGGGATGGACAGGCCTCTGGTCTGAACCCCATGGGACTCTCCTGTTGATGTTGTAAGAAGAAAATGGAAAGCTTACAGGGTGAGGGGTGCAGCAGCCTGGGCTGGACCTTTAACAGCTCCAGCTCGTAGGAGAACATCGACCCAGCAGAGTGAGGGAAATTCACCAACCGGATGCTAGTGCTGACCTCATTTTGTGGACAAAGAGTTACCTGTGTTTTCTGAGGGCGTGCTACTGGGCATTACTATGGGACTTAAGAACATAAATCAACACTCCACACACAGACTCAGTCCAGTTCTTATTAATGAGGTTGATAACTGAAATAAAAAAAAAAAAGGCTGTTTCAGGAAATATAGATAGTTTTGAGTGCATTTAGGCATTTCATAGAATCGTCTAGGTTGGAAGGGACCTTAAAGATCACCTAGTCCAACCATCAACCTAACTCTGACAAAAAAATAAATAAAAATAAGCAATAAAAAAACCACTAAACATATTCCTGAGGACCATGTCAAACCGTCTTTTGAACACCTCCAGGGATGGTGCCTCAACCACTTCCCTGGGCAGCCCATTCCAATGCTGGATAACCCTTTCTGTGAAGAAATGTTTCCTAATATCCAATCTAAACCTCCCCTGGCGCAACTTGAGGCCATTTCCCCTTGTCCTATCTCCTGTGACTTGGGAGACGAGACTGGCCCCTGCTTCTCTACACCCCCCTTCAGGTAGTTATAGAGAGCGATAAAGTCTCCCCTCAGCCTCTTCTTCAGGCTGAACACCCCCAGCTCCCTCAGCCTCTCCTCATAAGACTTACTCTCCAGACCCCTCACCAGCTCCATTGCCCTTCTCTGGACCCGCTCCAGCGCCTCAATGTCTTTCTTGTGGTGAGGGGCCCACAGTACTCGAGGTGAGGCCTCACCAGTGCCCAGTACAGGCCCTACTCACCATGCTGTTCCTGACCCAGGCCAGGATGCTGGTGGCCTTCTTGGCCACCTGGGCACACTGCTGGCTCATGTTCAGCCCACAGGCCACCAACACCCCCAGGTCCTTTTCTGCCAGGCAGCTCCAGCCACTCTGCCCCCAGCCTGGAGCGCTGCAGGGGGTTGGTGTGACCCAAGTGCAGGACCCAGCACTTGGCCTTATTGAAACTCATCCTGTTGGTCTCAGCCCATCGATCCATACATGGTGGCCAAAATACAGGGATATATATATAAAAAAAAAAAGCAGTGCTTTTCCTTTCCCTTTCTCCCTTGTTCAACTGGGATGTAGGGCTGGACCAGCTGCCCTATCAGCCCAACACCTCCCACCACCCTCTCCCTCCCTACAGCCTGGCACCCTGTGCCTGTGTCTCCCACCACACGCACCAGTGCCCATTTCTCACCAACACATCACTGTAATGGATGTGCAGAGGGGTGCAGAGGAGCTCCTGCCTCTCTCCCCTCTGTTCCCCAACCAGCACAGCAGGTGCCATTCCCCTTCCCACCAGGAGCAAAGACCCAGCCAGTCCCATCAGGTTGTTTTCTCACTGCCCTGGCAGAGAAATAGCAGCAGGAGCTTGGCTCCACCTGCAGCCACAGCTCCTTGCCATCTTGTCCCCTCTGGGATGCCCGGTAGGGACTGTCATGGTTTCAGCTGGGATGGAGTTAACTTTCCTGCTAGCAGCTGGTGTGGGAGCAAGGGGAGGAGTTCATTGCAATGTTAAACCCTATAACCTGGCCCAAAGGGACCAGGGGTGGAGATTGTAATGGATACACCTTTAAATTGTTGTAATCCATGGTTTGAGTCGCCTGTTACAGGAATTGCTATAGCAGGAACCACCTGAACTGGTGGGGGAGAACTCCCTCACAAGTGCCAACGCAGCAGTTGCCTGACCTGAGCTGGCTCTGGTGCCCAGTAACTCCACGCAACGCCACACACCGTCTCTCCTGCCCTGAATGACTGCTATGACAGACAGAGCCCAAAGTCAGGGACTAAATGAACTCAGTGGACATTTATGGATATTTTGCAGACATTTCACATAGACTAAGCGAATGACGTCTGTGTATTACATCAAAGGATGGGAAGGGGGTGGTGGTGGTTAATGAGGATGGATTGGATACTGTGGGACCTGAGCATGACATAAATGGTATGAAGCAAGGGGTGGAGAGTGTCATGGTTTTAGCTGGGATGGAGTTAAATTTCTTGCTAGCAGCTGGTGTGGGGCTGTGTTTTGGATTTGGGATGGAAGTGGTGTTGATAGCACACTGATATTTTTGGTTGTTGCTGAACTCTCAAGGTCTTTTCTGCTCCTCACCCCGCCCCACCAGTGAGTAGGTTGGGGGTGCACAAGAAGTTGGGAGGAGACACAGCTGGGACAGCTGACCCCAACTGACCACAGGGGTATTCCATGCCAAATGATGTCATGCTCAGAATATAAAGCTGGGGGAAGAAGAAGGAGGTGGGGGTGTTATTTGGAGTGATGGTGTTTGTCTTCCCAAATGACCATTACATGTGATGGAGCCCTGCTTTCCTGGGGCTGGTTGGACACCTGCCTGCCGATGGGAAGCAGTGAATGGATTCCTTGTTTTGCTTTGCTTGCGTGCATGGCTTTTGCTCAACCTGTTAAACTGTCTTTATCTCAAACCATGAGTTTTTTCTCATGTTTTTTTTTTTTTTAACTCTTCCCTTTCACTCCCCCATCACACCTGGGGGAAAGTGAGTGAGCGGCTGCATGGTCCTAGTTGCTGGCTGGTGTTAACTCATGACAGGGACCTATTCAAACATGCACCCGAGGAGGATGCTGTCGGGTGAGCGTGTGACTGCAGAGCTCGTTTTCCTGCTCATGTTTGGAAAAACCCACTATTTGCTGCAGGTGGCACAGCCGTACCTCAGAAGAAGTGACTCAGGCCAGGAGACACAGGGAATTTAACAGGTGAGGAGTCCCTGGGTGCCTGGTACAGCCATGACCCCTTTTGATCAGCAGGTCTCCTCCCAGGCCGTGCCCACCCTCAGCTTCTGGCTGGGTGCAGAAGCAGTTCCAGAGGAGGTGGAGAGGGCAAGAGCACGGGGAGGACTTTTCTCAGGCGGTTTGGACCACGAGACCTCTGGAGAGGCGTGATGCTGAGGATGCAAAAGCGTTCAGTGCCGGCCCTACCAGGGCAGAGGGATTTCACCACCGGTGTCAGTGGGCTCAGAGTTACACCAGCCTTGCCCAGGTGTGGGCATCGTACCCGTGGGGTCTGGATGAGAGGGAAAACCCCAGTGCAGCAGTATTCACAGGGGTATAAAGGAAAGAAGTACAGGTAGTGGATTTATGCATTTCTACATGGTGGCCAATGGATGGGGATTATAAAAAGCAGAGTTTTTCCTTTCCCTTTTTCCCTACGTACTGACAGGGTAAGGGCTTTTCTGGTCTGTAAGAAAGTTATGCTTGTGATTCAGGGAGAGTGGTTCCACAAAGCAGAAGGTAACTGAAACGAAATAGGCCAGACACATTAAAATCAACGCATTTAATAAAATAAACCATCTTTTTTTCTTCCCTAAAAGTTGTGTTAAAAAGATGCAAATATACATTGGTTCAAAACCGAGAGAAAGCTCCTTGTTCAGGGGTACGTCATAAATTTTCAAAGCAATAAAGCCAACTAGACAAATGTGTTTGGGGGGTTAGACTGAATTGGCCAGGCAAGCTTTTTTTCCTTTGCTTCTCTGTTAAAAGCATCATAGATGGAGTCTTTGGTGACAGTTTTGGCTGGAGCTGGGATTTCTGCGATCCCAACGTGATTCTTTTTGGCTATCCTGGAACTGGTGGTGATGGTGTATGCGTTGCTTCTGTAACATTTCATGGCGGACATGCAACAAGTTTCTTTCATCCCTCTTCTGAAGTTTGCATTGTACACGGAGTAGAGAGTTGGCTTCGAGGCTGAAGAGCTGAAAGAGATCCAGGTGATGGCCAGGAAAACCAAGGAGCTCTTTCTGTAGTCTGTTTCCTGCGGGTGCCACAGTTGTACCACGTAAAAAGGGAGCCAGGACAGAAGAAACACTGAGTTTAACATTAAGAACATCTTAATGGTCTTCACTTTTGTTCTTGGGACGATATTCATTGTCCTCCTGACAGTCATGCCATCTGTGCCTATTCTCCAAATGTACTTGATGACCTTCTGGTAGAAGAGGATAATGAGGATGGATGGGATCAAAAACACCACCAAGAGGTGGATGATACTGTAGGCGGCTCCTTCCCAAGAACTGGGGAGAAAAAAGTTGCAGTGGTCGTCACTGTTGGAGCCATAGAAAAAGAAAGCTGGTGATGCAAAGACAGCATCAAACAGCCAAGAGGCCAGAATCATTTTCTTGGCTTTCTCCCTGGACACTTTGAAGCTCAGGGGGTAGACAATAGTGTAGAATCGATCCACACATATAGAGAGGAGCACATATATCTGGACCCCAGGGGTGAGGTACTGCACGTACCTTACCAGCTTGCACATCATGTTCCCCAGCATCCACCTGCCCCAGGTAAACTGGAGCAGCACGAAGGGCATGCTTGTGACACTGATGAGAAGGTCGGCACAAGCCATGGAGACGACGTTACCTTGGGTTGTATTGGTGACAGTGAACTGTCACTAGGTGTGATGCTGTTCCAATTCCCAATGCTACCCCTAATGCTAACACAATCAATAATCCATCTTTTTTTTTTCAGACAGTGTTTTTCACATGCCTGAATGCTAGCCTGACCTCTGAATTTCTAAGCTAGCATTTAAATACAGCTTCTGGGATCAAACTGTAGCTGGTCCTTTTATGGTAGGTATGGCACACACCGTGGTATGTGATAGCTATGAACTCCTGTTTTAAAGAGGAGTGAGGCAAGAATGGACATATGGATAGACAGAGTTTCCAGTCTTGGTATTAGCCAGATGGTTGGATTGGTCCTAGCCCATCTCAGGGATAAAATGGAGAAATACTTAGTAGTAGTAGCTATACATATACAAGCACCTTGCCAGGGGCTGATGCTCCAGAAAGTGTATTTTCAGTCATAGTGTTGACATTCAAAGCCTCTTACTTATTAACAATAGAAAGACTGTTTCTGTGGATATATAAGATGATTGTTTAACTCCAGAGTCTTGATACTGTGCAAGATAAATCAGGAAGATCAGAAGATCAAAGAGTTGATCCTCTGATCATTTGGCCTGGAGGCCAAATGGAAAAGTTTAAAAAAGCCACCAACCATCCTCCTCTGCTTCCCAAGTGATTCAACTTCCCAGCTTTGCTTTCTGAGATATTTTTTTTATTCCAATGTTTTGCTGATGCTTTTTGCTCTGCCTACTCCAGCTCTGCATCTATCACCAACTACATTCTTCTTGTCTGCCTACTCAGAGCAGAGCCCGAAAGCGCAAAGCCACTGGATGAACTTGGGACCTTACTCCTTGCACTGTTTGGCATGTCACCTCCGATAACACAATGTGAAAAAAAATTGTCAGATGTGAACAGGGAAAAGATGTATTTTTGGGTGTGGTTAGAGAAGATTATTATTTCCCCCCCCCCTCTGGTGTTTGAGACCCCGTATTCATTTGCATTGAGTGTTTCAACCAGGCTTCTGCAGGACCCTGCTGTGGCCCTGCCCTGCCCAGCCACCTACCCCGCGTCGTCGGATGGTGGGTCAGTGCCTGAGTCACCGATGCTGCTCCCAAAGCAGCCGGCCCTTTTTTTAGCAGCTTTTGGATGCAGGTGGTGTCTGGGAGCTGAGAAGGCGACTCGGGCGAAGTTGGGCTCGTGGCTGAAGCAGCCTGTGGCTCGTAACAGCGGGGTTTGTTTCAGCGGGGCGCGCGACACAAGGAATTTTGGAGGGCAGCCTCCTGTCAAAACAACACTCGGGGACCTCAGTAGTGACACCCAGAAGTGGGTTCGTGGTGGGTGAGTTGCCAGCCACCTGCAAGGGGCACCCTCTGCAGATGATACCTTGCCCCTTGTCCCATCTTCTGCTGGAGGGCCGTGGGTGCTGCCCAGCCTGGCCTTGCTTTCCCCTCATCCGTAGTTGCCTTCCCTCACCTTTTTCTTAGTAGCTTTGCCTGGCAGATGATTACTGGTTTCTCAAACAGCTCCTGTTTGCCTTTCCCCACCCTCCATCAGGTGGATCTGCTCCCCTGCAGATGTCCTGCCCTCCTCAGCTGTCTGCAGGGCATTTGGGCTGCTGTCCCTGGCAGAGTGGCAGGATGCATTGACAGTACAACCCGCTAAATTACATGTTAGAATTGTCTGTAATAGAATAACACATGCGGAGCCTATTAACCAGACAGAAAAGAACATTATGGACTAATTTTCTTCCTTAATTTCCCTTCTTGCCATGCAGAAGTATATGCCATTTAAAAATAGCCAGCTGCACAAAAATAACTAGATGAAATTTCTTGACCAATATTGAAGAGTGGTGGAAGGCAGGTGCAAGAATTAAATTGCCTTCTTAAGCTGTTTAAATATGCAGACTTGCTAACTCTCTTCTCGTGGTATTTCTCCTGCTGAGCCAAATCTGCCGTCCGTGTCTGTTCAGACCTGAGACATTTAGTCACGCAGGTGGGCAAACCCAAAAATAGTTAGAGGGTTGTAGCACTCAAATAGTACATTTTTTCCTGTTGGATTTTGCCTGAAAGTCAGCCTGACCGCCATTTACTGGAGAACTCAGGTGACCTGCAAACGTGCCTTTGAGGAGACAGGAATTCAGCAGACCCAACAGGGAACAGTGTGTGACACCCTTGGAAGCATGCATGGAGACCTGGTGCCTCCAGAGGAAGGAGAATGGCAGGAGATGTATTCAGCTGCTTTATGTTGGAGCTCTGCTAACAAGAGGGAGCAATACCTGAACGGGAGAAGCCTTCCCCCGTGCCACGCTTCACTGGAGACCCTAAGCTTGTGTTGAGAGCTGTTTTGTTTCGTGTTTCTGGTGTTGGTGGTTTCCTCGCTGTGAGTAAAACAGAAGAGGCACCAAACGTGGGTGCGAGTAACACCATATTTTGTGATTCTTTTTTTTTTTTTTTTCCTTGGAAAAAAAGGGCACACTGCCCACAAGGTCCAGGTGAAAATATAAGTGCAATATTGGGGTCTTAAACTACCCCGGGTAGAGGATTGCTGTGGTTGAACAGCAATTACTTGGTTTATTTTTTAAGAAAGGAAATGCTCACTGATTCAGCAATATGCTCTGAGATTCCTGCATTCCTAGTCATAGATAATTTTTCCTTCTAATGGACGAGAAGTTGATTTTCTTTAATGTTTGAGGATCTCTATTCAACCTTATTTTTTCCTAGGTGGCACTGAGATCTGAATCATGCCTTGATTTAGCACAAAGAACCTTAGCATCTCCCCTTACCAGAAAAAAGACACTGAGATGCTGGAGCGGGTCCAGAGAAGGGCAACGGAGCTGGTGAGGGGTCTGGAGAACAAGTCTCCTGAGGAGAGGCTGAGGGAGCTGGGGGTGTTCGGTCTGGGGAAGAGGAGGCTGAGGGGAGACCTTCTGGCTCTCTCCAACTCCCTGAAAGGAGGGTGTAGCCAGGGGGGGTCGGTCTCTTCTCCCAAGGAACAGAGGACAAGAGGAAACAGCCTCAACTTGCACCAGGGGAGGTTCAGATTGGAGATTAGGAACAATTTTTACACTGAAAGGGTTATTAAGCCTTGGAATGGGCTGCCCAGGGAAGAGGTTGAGGCACCATCCCTGGAGATATTTAAAAGATGGGTTGACATAGTGCTTAGAGACGTGGTTTAGTGATGTGGGTGTGTTTTGGTTTTTTCGTTGGCGTTTTCTGTTTTTTGGGGTTTTTTTTGTGGTTTTTTTTTTTTTTTTCCAGAGTTAGGTTGGTAGTTGGACTAGATGATCTTGAAGATCCCTTCCAACCTAGACAATTCTATGATTCTATGATTCTATCTACCGCCCAACATATCTTTTTTCTTTTTCCTGTGGGCAAGTCTGTTTTTTATAGTGGAGTCTTAAACTTCTGCATTATGACTAATGCTCCTAATGGCAACACGAGCATGAAAAGCTCAACATATGCACCATTCTGTATAGATCTAAAATGCAAATAACTCGAGATTCCATATCTTGCTGCATTATGTATCTTCAATTCCCATGTCCCCGTTTGCTGCATTGTTTATTGAAATATGGTTTAAGCGTTAGGGAACTTGCAAAACTTGCAACTTGCAAATACCAGCTCCATAAGAAAATTGTGGTGACCTCTTTAGTTTCTCTCTGCCTTGCAAGTCAATAAGCAGGTATTAGAAACACAAAAAGTAAAAATTACGTATGGCAAATATGTGAGGCCTAATTACATTTTTGTTTAACAGAAGTGCTTTTGTTTGATTTTCCCTTTAAACCCATCTAACACTAGTCTGAGGGAAAGGATTCTTTCTAGTAATTTTGAGTCTGCACGGATGCAGCAGTGTCAAAAATCTCACTTTTTCTTTGGATCATTTTAGAGTGGGAATCCTTTTAAAACTGGTGCAAGGTATTCCTGCATTTCTGTTTAAAACCCTAAATCTTGTTCATTTACACTAGAAGAAAAAAGATATGAAATGACTCATAACCATCAAAGAGGAATTTCCTGGTGCCGCAGTTCCTGTTTTATGACCTTAATTTGCAGTTTGAAGGCCCAAACACTCCATTTTCAGGGTTATCCCTTTGGGTTGATGGCAAAGGAACCGTATTCTTGCTAACCCTTCAAAACATATCTGTTACTTAGATATGAAGTATTTGACCCACAAGAAGTTCATAAAATCACTGCTACATCTACTTTGCTGTTGCATAAAGCCCATATAGCATAGTTACTCTGTGTCTGCATCTTTACTGTCCTGTCTAGAAATGTAGCATCCATTGCAATTTGGAAGAGTAAAACCTACTAAGATTTGCAAAGGAATACAATAAATAGCTTTTTAAATGTTTCATCAAAAGAATAAAGGTTTATTCCCCAGGAGTTGGTTTTTAGGATTCAAAGGGCGGCCAAAAAAACAGGTTGTTGTACATTACTTAACCTGGCACTGTCAGAGGGGCTTTTTTTATTCAACATACATCGTAACTGCAAAACAGCAAGCAAGCTTTGCCCCAGCAAACTATTTCAAAAGTATTAAGCTGGTCGTTTACTCCATGAACTTCTCCCTCTGAAGAATATCGCGGGAATAGCTGCCAGACTGGAAGAGGAATGATTCATCTAACTGAGTTTAATCAACATTAGAAGTGGGAGCAAATTGAATCAGAATGGGGGGGCTTTTGTCTGGGTGTAAGATGCTAGAAGGTGACATTCATCCCTGCCTAAATTCAAATTAACTACCCTGTGCGTGCATCATTGCAATGTAACGATCCTTTTATAGAAGACCACAGAGTCTTTTAACCTCTGTTTTCTTGCCATGTGGAGATGACTGTGTGCATATTGAGACCATTTAGTACTTTTGCTTCCAGTGGAGGAATGCGGATACGCATGCTTTTGTAAGCACATGGATTCCCTGCCGGTTCTTTTCTCTGGTCTAGTGCTCATTATTATGCTCAGCTATTCGCCCTGTTCCTCTTATGAAGGCTTTTCTATTCTCCGGGCAGCTCTTCTGAGCAACGCCTGAAAATCTCTGCATTCCAGTGCACGGGGATAGAAAACATCTGCCCCTCTTTCATCAGGAGGATAAAATGTTTTGAATGCAATAAAACTTCTGAGATCCGTACCCATATCTCATACACTGCTGCCTGGCTCTACCCTGGTGATGGAGGTTCCTGTTCTGCAGCACGGGTAGCTAAAGATGATGTGACCAGAAGTGTGGATGGGCTGTTTTGTGGGTGAAGTTTTCAGTGCTGACGTGGCCTCAGTGCAAATTATGGTAAAAGCTTCTGAACCGAACTGATGATGTAAGTTGATATACGTTATTGCATCTTTTGGCGATGTCTCAGAGCCTAGCCTGTTTTGCAGGGCAAGGTCATGGGAGCAGGAAATATGGATGGAATCAAATAAAGGAAGGATAATTTCCAGCACATCTAGAGAATACACGTTACACTCAGCTATTGCACGAGCATGAATCTAAACAAGATTTTTCAGCTGTGTGCTTGAGGAAAGTAAAGGCAACTAGACCATCTCTTTGCCATCAACCTTCCTTGACTCTTTTTGTTCTTTCTTAACTATTTTAACAAGGTATTAAAGCTGAGAACAAAGATATAATGCTGCAACACTTGCTGGGATTGAGGCCAATTTTATATCTCCTGCACTGGCTGCCTGAGGAAGAATCCTTTTCCAGCTTTATCCCTTTAACTGGGCATCGTAAGTGGTGAGCCCTACAGTAACTAACTAGGCCAAGAATGGGGGCCACCTATTGCAACCCTCAGATCTGTAGAGAGGATGACCTTTCTGAAGAGATAGGCAGGGTCACCTACGGCGAGAAATTAGTCCCCCAGTGTCTTGTGGGGTAGGA
This sequence comes from Calidris pugnax, assembly GCF_001431845.1. NCBI lineage: Eukaryota > Metazoa > Chordata > Aves > Charadriiformes > Scolopacidae > Calidris > Calidris pugnax. Next base: position 887,477 of record NW_015091152.1, read on the forward strand.
TCATCTGTACAGCCCAGGGAGGGCACAGACCTAGGCTGTACCAAATGAATAGTTGGGATTGCCATGACCTTTTGACAGCTGGATTCTTCCATCTGTCTCCTCTGCTCTTTCCCATGGCCTGGTTTGGGTAATCATTGGAGACACAAACATCACGGTGCTCTGGCTACGACGTCATGAGCATAATGAGTGCGACACACTGTTTACAAACAGATACACGGTGGTTGTGAGCCTCCTGGTACAGGTGTAACTCCTCTTCCCCAAAGAAAAGACACACAGAGTTTGAAGTGTCTCAGAGCTTTCTTTTACCCTCCTACTGCTGTGACTAGTGGGAAAAACTCCAGATTAGCACTGATCTCAAAATGATGGCAGAACCCAGACCTGTGCACAGTGTGACTGGGGGGGTATGAAAAAATGGGAGCAGGGAGAAGAGGGACCAACCTCTTTTCCAGCTCTGCCGTCAAAATAGGTTCCACTTACTGGATTTGTCCAAGAAAGGTGTGGAGAATGTGGAAATATACCTTTGCAGGCTGTTTGCCTTCCTCAGTGGGGATCGAGTCTGTCCTTGGACGTGGCTAGGCTGGACCCTTTCCTGACTCAGAGGTAAAACCATAGATACTCTCTCCCACACGCTTACATTCATTTTTGGCAACACCAAGCATTGCCCACAACGCACCACGCTCTCCTGCTTGATGTGAGGAACACAGTGGTTACCAGGACTGGGTTGTCACGGTGGGTGTTGACAGCTAAGCTGTGGTGAATCTCACACTTGGCCGATTTCTCTGCTCGTGTCTTGGAAATTCTCACCCTTTCCCTGCTGAGTGTCCTCTCCCCCATGCAGGGAAAATGTGCCAGCAGCTTCAGTGAGGACTCTGGCAGCTTAGCTCACCCGCTCACTAACAGTGAGCACAAGTTCTCCTCCTAGGAAAACCTTAGGGTGGTTTTGGTTGCTTCTATATGAAAAGGTCATATAGAAATGGATTCTTGATATTAAATCTCATGAAAGCTGTTTTCTCAGTACACAAGAAGTTAACGTTGACAGGATTTTTACAGTGGTACCAAAATTTGTGTTGTACATGTCATATGGCTCTTGACCCTTTTCAGTAATGTAGATCTAGTGCTCACATGACACAAGTTACCCGTGCCAGACATAGTGACAGAGAGTGGGGTTGCACTGATGGCTAATAATTATGCCAGGGATAGAGTTGCCAGAGATTGGAAGATCCTTCCAGGAGGACTTATCTGATAGGAATAAGAAGAGGAGACCTGACTGAGTGTAGGAGGACATTCTCATGGGCCTCAGTCAGAAGGTATGGCCATTAGTGGGAGCATTTCACAGTCTTCCTATACTAACTTTTCTGGAGAAGCTGGGACAGCTGAAGGCCATGCAAAGCCCATAGGCAGGTTGGGAATGCCTTATGATTGTTGGAAGGGATGTCTCAGCTGAGCTAGGCTCAGGAAGGACAAAAGCAGGCTTGAGGAAGCCACTGAGGCAAGAAGCTGGCCTGCTGATAACCCCTGGATTGGAGATGTCTTCTTGGTCAGGGTGCCAGTTGCAAGAACTGTGTTGGCTTCTTATGAGAGGGAAAGTTTTGGGAAGGATGGAAGCTGCAGGAATGGAGAAATCCCAAGCACTCAAGAACTGCGTCATGTTTTGGTGCTGGAAGAACTGTGTTTGTGGTGGGGAGGGCGAGCAGACTTTACGGGAGGGTGTCAGGGGTTTAATCTGCATTGTCTGATTGCAATTGCTCTCTAAATTGTTAAACACCTGAGGGAGAATGCCTGGTGGGGCTGCAAAGGAAAATGCAGATGGAGATCATATGGTGTGACCCAGATGAGGGAACTGCACTGCACAGCTTTGCAAACAGAGGCTTCGCAAAAGAACTGCGGGGGAGTCAGAGTCTGCAAGCTCTTACTTTAAGCTAAGGAGCAGAGCTTCCCAAATGTGTCTAAGGTATAGAAATTCCTCCTCTTAGTGACTCATCTGAGACCAGGATGTTTAAAATAAACTCATAAATCAAGCTTCCAAAATCCATATTTAGACACCCAAGCATTTAAGGATCCCTCTGGGCTGGCATCCGATTTTTCTGCAAATCGAGCCACTTGTTTAAGTCATTAACAGTGGCTTTAACAACAAATCTCGAAGAACCACATTTGAAAATCTTTGCCAGAAAGAATTGGCTATGAATCCTGCCTCATACACACAAATGGCCTTTTGAAAGCAGAAAGCAGCTTTACTTCTCCATTTCTCTGTGGAGGGAACATACTGTTTGACATGCTGGAAGCCAGCTGGATAAATGAAAAATATTGCTATGCATTCTTAGAGAGAATGTGCCTGAATTAGCAAAAACAAAATAGCCTTCTTGCCTCCGTTGGCTACAGACAAGGAAAGATTACTATACCTGTGGTATTTCCCTAAGTAGCTGCTCCCAGGCACCCACACAGAAAAAGGGAGACAACGTTTTCAGAAAGGATGATTTCAAATTAATGACTAAAAACCACAAAAGCAGCTGTTTTAGTGCAATAACATGAGGAAGGAAGAAGCTGTTTGAATGTATCTAGAGAGAAAGAAAAACCCCAGATGAGCAGATTGGGCTGCTCCATCTCAGTAAAAGTAATTTTCTGCTTTCATCAAACTGATCATGTCAGGGGATTGCTTTCAGACAAAAAAAGTGCCACAATTTAAAAATAATGAACATAGATATACAGAATATGGATTTATGCAGAAAATATACGTTGTTACTCTGCAGTAATTTTACACGCCTCTCTGCTTTCAGCAGAATCAGCTTAAAATTCAAGCCCCGCAGAGCATTTGCTCCTGAGGAATGAGCTAAAACCCAAGGATTTTAAACACACGGAAGTAACTACACAGAAGATAAATTACTGGAAAAGATCATCTTGCTTGTCTCTGCAGAGAACTACCCCTTTAGCCACAGCCCCAACCCATCCACGTACCTGCTCCAAAGCATAATCCCAGAGGTGCCGGTCTCCTCCTTTCTCCGTCCCTAATCCCGAGCGAAGGCACCCCTGGGTGGGTGCCAATCCTAGTTGGAAAGCCGGGAGCGTAGTCACATCTGCAGCTGCCTCCGCCTGGATATTTGTGAATCTGGTTGAACGGGGAGGGGGGCAGGGGGTATTCCACCCCTCTTCTTTGAGGGAAG
>NW_015091152.1:890652-945977 GCF_001431845.1 Calidris pugnax
ACCCTCCCGCCCCGTCGGGGCTCGGCGTTGCGGGGCCCTTCAGCACCACGGACAGCGGCGCCTCGGAGACCCGACGGGGCGGGCACCGGGCTGCCTTCTCCGAACCCCCTCCCAAAAAAACCCCCTCTCCTCCCTCTCCTGCGGGCTTTCCCCCCTTCTCACCCCCCTTCCCGTCCCTCCCCAAGGCCCCGGGGAGCGGGGGAGGGCAGTGCCGCCCCTCGGCCTACGGCGGGGCTTGGCTGCCGGCGCTGACGTCCCGGTTGCTATGGCGAGGAGCGGCTGCTACAGAGGATGCTTTTCTTCCAGCGTGGTCGCCATGGGACCCTGCCAACCGATTGAAAGAAAGGGAGCGAATGAATAAGGAGAAGAAGAAGGTGGAGAGAATATTTAATTAGCTCCCTTTGGGAATTTGTGTTCTTTTCTTTTTTTTTTTTTTTCTTTTTTATTTTTTTAAATTCCCGTGTACATACAGGAACTCGAGAAAAAAAAGAGTCATCAGAGTGTCTGGTCCCTCTATTTAGCATTGGACAGCTTTTTAATATTTATTTTACAGGGAATGCCACTGACACCAGTTCCTTACATTCTCTGCCACACACAACTGGAACATAAGAGGTTCCACTCAAATATGAGAAAAAACTTCTTCACAGTGAGGGTGACAGAGCCCTGGAACAGGCTGCCCAGGGAGGGTGTGGAGTCCCCTTCTTTGGAGATTTTCAAGACCCACCTGGATGCTCCTGAGTGACATGCTCTGACAAGCTCTAGGCAATCCTGCTTCAGCAGGGGAGTTGGACTAGATGATCTCTATGGTCCCTTCCAACTCTACAAATTCAGTGAAATTCAGTGAAATTCAGTGAACTTATTAAACCAGGCAGGGTAATAACAACTCTCCCCAAATCTGAGTGAGCAGTGGCATGCAAACATTTGTCCCACAGAAGTACAACGGCTCTATAAATTATATTACACTGTAAGTTTAAGGAAGGAATGTATCGTTTAGTGCTGACAAACTTTCTGCCTGTAAGGTAACCGAGGGAATTTGTTTGGTGTGTGGATTTCTGCTATTTCAGGATTTGTCGTTAGGTGCATGGGCAAGCGGAACCAGCAAAGGCTGACTCAAAGGCTGGATGCTTTCCTTTGTTTTCCTCCATTAAACAGTGGAGAAACCCAAGTATATTTTTATAATTTTGTTATTAGATGTCTTTAGGGCAGTGGAGGAAAATTGCAGTTGCTTATTGAAAGCTACTTTAAAGGAAGACCACTGGAATAAGGAGTGTTTCTTTCAGAGTAATCACTGCAGTGTACTTTCATTTCCTGTATGTTATATTTTTAAGCTACATTGCACACAGTGGAGCAGGTAGCCTGAGAATCAAATCAGAAATACAAACGAAATACAAAATTAGAAATACAAAAAATGGTTCAAATAGACTAGGAATGTTTTGCCTGGTTAAAAATGGGTATTCTATGGGCATATTTGATAGAGTGAATGATATGGAGAGTCTGAGTAGGGACTTTTTGTTCATCTTCCAATAGAAGACCTTGGAAGGGGGGATCAGATGAAGGAACCTGATTCAGAACATGCAGAAGGGGTTGTTTCCTTGAAGTGTGGGTGTAGCTCTATGGTGCTCCTTGCTAAAGGGCATAGGGGGTGAAAATTTGCATGTGAATTTGAGGGGAGATTGAGCAAATGTTTGGAAAAGTGCTGAACAGATCTAAACTGTCCTAAACCAATAAGCCACATCACCTTCAAAAAATCATGAGCTCAGAACAGTTGGAGACTGGGAGAACTCTTGGACAAAGTGTAGTGCTGGGGTTCAGTGAAAGTTATCTTCATAAGCAAGACCATAACTTTATAAAGTTTGGAGTGGGAGTGTGATTTTCCAAATACATCTGCAATAGATGCTTGCCTGGGAAGAGGATGGCAATGGTAATGGCAGCTTAACCACACACCAGTTTAATTTCCAGTTATTTCACACTGTGTATTTCAAACTGCTGATTTTTCCCAGCAAGTCGCCTTTTTTTTTTTTTTTCCTGTTTTCCTCCCTATGATTAGCTGTGTCAGAGAAAATCTTACTTTTCACCTTCTTTCAAACTTGGTTTCACTGGCCGTGAAGGAGAATGAAGGAAGGTTACCTGACACCTGTGTTGATGGAGCGTTGCACGGGGTCATGGAGACTGCTGGACTGACTCACACAGTTGTTCCTCTTGTTTAAGGATGCAGCCTTTGGCAGTGGTAAATGCACAGCGATGTTTTGGAAGAAGGCAAAAACCCTAACAGTTGTTTTGGGAGTTCACTTTCTCCTTCTTGCCTTATACACATAAGGATTAAGGCTTGAAATACACATTGATAGCCATTTCTCATGAGCTTAGCTTGCATTATCTACCCCAGTAGCTGCTGAATTAATCTAACCTTTATAAAATCCAGGTACATCATTTCAGTGTTGATAAACTGGAAGAGGGGTGAGGATATACACCTCATTCAGCATTTCCAGAGAGCCTGAAACCTCACTTGTTCTTATTATTTGGAGGCTTGTTTCTCTGACAAGAACTAAGTGTTTTTTCAAGTCTGTCCTGAGTGACTCAGGTTATCCCTAATCAGATGTCAACGGTTGCCAGACCCACAGCTGCTGTTGATTATTTTGGAACTACTTTCACAGGGCAAAGTAATTTTCACTCACCGTTGATCTGTTTTGAATTGTGCATTTGTTTCACCAGAGCTGGAAGTAAATCTCACACTCGTTTTTTGACACCTGTCGCATTCCTGGCATTAAAGAATCTTTTATTCCTGTCAATGAATCCGGCGACAAACCTGGACAGAAACGTCAGGTTCCCCAACTGACACCTGACGGGGGACAAAAAGGCACTCTGTGCATGCAGTGCTAGAAAGTTTGCTTGAGGGGGGAGAGAGGAGGGGGCAGAAAAATAAATCATACAAAGAGATATCAGGTAATAGGCACAAACCAAAACATGTGACAAGTTGTGCCTTCTGTGTATTGGGACGATTATGCCTGAGGTACTCGATGTGGTGTGCACAGTCTGAGTCTCCAGGGTCAGGCCGTGGGGGAGCAGTTGTGATTTATGCTCGGGCCCAAGCTCTGATCCATCCTCAGCCTGTCCATTTTGTTCAGCAGGACCAAGCTCTGAAGCTCGGTACGGAAGGGTCACTAGTCCTGGGGGGTTGGGGGCAGTGTTGGGGTTGCACAAGAAAACATCTGTCTTAAATTCCTGCCTTGGTTGACGCCACGGAGGTGTAGTTTGGGATCCACCATTTGACCTCTGTGGGCCAAGTTCTGCTCAGGAGCACTGGAGTAAATTCAAGGTGACTCCACTGAAGCCACGTGGCAAAGCCCAAACTGTTACCACTTGTCACCACTGGCTGTCCTAGAGCTGAACTTGGCACAGGGCTTTGAAAACTCCATCCAGTGTGTGAAGCACTCTGCGTTCTCCAACAACACAGCATTTTGGCCTGGTTTTGTTTGAGGGTTGGACAGTATAGCTCAGAAAGGATCCCTCAAGACTTTCAGCTCTGGTGTGAATCGTGCCCCTACATGGTAGCACATCAAGGGTTGGGGCTGTTTTTTTGTTTTGTTTGTTGTTTTCACCTGTTTAAATCCCAACAGTGGTTCAGAAAGTAATGAGAAACATCCCACAGCCAAGCTAAAGCCACAGCTTTGCTTAGCTGGGCTCAGACCCCTGTAAGGCCCCAGAGCACACGAAGAGAAAGTGAAATTATGGGATAACAAGCTCTGGGGATATCTTATCTCTGCTTGGTGTGGGAAATATTAAGTTACCCAGAAGAAACATGAGTCACTCTTATTTGCGTTCAGAAAAGTGGGGGAATGTCTAGGTTTCTGTTTAATCAAAGCTTAATATAAACCAGTTTTCTTTGTTTCCTCCCCAAGCATTGCATGCAAAGCAACAGTCACTCTTCCTTGAAGTTAATATACTGTGTTACACATTCTAATAGCTGACATATCACGTGTCCTACGTGTACAAAGTACAGCTGGGGTGACTCAGATCTCTGTGGCTGCCGCATCTCCTACATTCTTAAATTAATGCATATATTTGAAATAGGGGGAGGACCGATGCCAGAGCACTCATTCAGAAGCAGCAGTAAGATAGGTACCTGCTTTAAAGAGAAACTTATTTCCCTCAAGACGTCGATCCCGTGCCTCTTACTAAGCCGCAGTTTCCAATCACATGGTGAAGTCAAAGTCAGGTCAGCAGGATGAAGACAGACAGGATTTCTGGCAATGCCAGTTGAGGGATCCTTAAAGAAGGGGGATGCTATGGCAAGCACAGGAAGTGTGGATAACCCAGTGCGAAGGAAAACAGGCACAAGTTATTATTTTATCATCTGATACACACTTCTGAATTTGAACATGGTTCTTTTTTCCCCGAGGCTGAATGGAAGACCTTTTTTGGATTGTTTGGGTACCTACCTTCTACTTAGCAGAGCATCAAAAGATGTTTTACTTTCCTGCTGCAGAGCAATTTTTTTTCTTTTTTTTTTTTTTTTTCCAAAGATGCAGAGCAATTTTTTTCTTTTTTTTTTTTCCCTTGAATTAGTGAAAAATAGGTGACAAAAATGATCTGCTGTAGATACAGTGGGTCAAAGAACCAGAGCTCAGTTTGGGGGCCTTGTGTGGACTGGAACTGGTGATGTGAGCTCACCTCAAACCGAACTAAATCAAACAAACCAAAACAAAACATCTCCCGCCAAACCACGAATCTACAAATTTCTTTGATTTACCTACCTTCAGGTAAGAAGAGTGGGCCACTTCAGGCTTCCAAGGCTCTTTTTATAAGAACTATCCTCATTGTAAGTTCAACATGCTTATCTCTAGGCAGGATTGGTTTCCCACAGAGTTAACCTGGCTTTATAGCAGCATCACTCTGCTGGGCAGAGGAACTGTGACCTGGCTATATATCAACACTGTAAAATGCAATACTCCTCCTGAGATCAAGCCCAGTTCTACAGGGATATGGCCAGGAGCGAGGAGGAGGTGGTCTTTAGATGCTGTGGTACGTGCCCTGGTTGCACACCCCCTTAGACAGGACAGGGTTGTGTCCAGCCCTCACTGTAGCCACAAAAGTATCCTGCCACATCCTGCTAAACACTAACCCTTAGTCCTCAGCATCTTTCACCCAGCTAAGACACATATACTTTTACCCAGTGAGCCAAAATTAGGCACTCAGGAGACCCAGTCTTATGGGCAGGCAATTAAGGTAATTAGTCCCTTCAGTGCTGAAGTGTCTCCTGAAAATGAGATGATAGCTTTGCTTCCAACATAAGCTTCTATGTTGCAGAGAGCAATGCTTAAATCTATTTCCAAAACCAGTGCTCTATCTTACGCTTGGGGAAATGGAAGAAAAAGGAAATTAAAAACTAGATGTTGATAGAGCTCATTGAATTAAGCCCTCATCAACCTGGTCAACATAGAAAGCATGCTTCTCACTTGGCCCAGACAAATAAAGACATTTTTACTTTTTTTTTTAATAATTCCTAAGTTGGACTTCTTGAGTTTTCCCAGGAAGAAAATCTAAACTGGAAAGAGTTCTCATAAAAACACTCCCATAAGCATTTTTACATGTTCACATTTAATATATTGGCTATTTTCAGATTTTTTTTGTAAAATGCTTGCCTTGTTACCGTCAGCGGTTTGTCTCTGCTTCGGTGAAAGAGGGCCAGGGACTTCCCTACACAGCTTGAACCCACATGAGGCCCCAATGACCTTCTCATCTTACATACTTCTTTCTCATGCTTCCTTTTTAAACATGTAGACACTTGCCTGTGCTGTGATGGAGTTCGTTCAACAAATCTGGCATATGGCGTAGGAGTTCTGTGTGCGCTAATTATCCTGGTTCACACCCCTCTGGTCAAGCCTGGCTGACAACGATGGCTGGAAAATCAAGTCCATCTGTTCCCTCCAAAAGATGCAATCAAATGGCTGCAGCAAGGAAAATACACCCGAGAAGTGCTACAGGCATGCTTGCTTTCAGCCTGGTGGCAGTCTCATTAAAATCAATAAAAAGACACCCACTGACTTCAGTAGGGAAATCATTTCCTACCCTGGAATTGTCTGCTGGAGTTATGCAAAGGAAGCAAGGCCAGGCTTTATCTTAAAGTTACTTATATGAATAACTTATTGCAGGGTTAATAACTGATGACTCAATTCTTACAGAGCCCGAAAGGTCAAAGGGTGGCTTACAACAAATGATAAAACCCCCTTGACCCATGTTCTCACAGCAGCCATGATAAATGCTGCTGATAGGCATATCGCGCTTATCCATCAGTCTTTTATGAACTACTTACAAGCGCCACAGCATTATCTCAAAGTAGCAAAATCTCAAGTGGCAAAACAAGTAACTTCTGTGTCAGAAAGCTGCGCACAAAGTTTGGAAACTCAAGTCAGTTTTGACATCTGCAGAACACCCGGTGGATTGAATGTTACTGCAGTGATAAAATATATTTCTGGGAGCACACGAGATAGGAAGCCTCGTGGCTGGAGCATAATGTGTTGTTAGAAATCCAACTTCTTTTCCGGCTTAGCTTGACCACTGTAAAAAAAAAAAATTAAAAAAAAAGGGGGGAAATGATTTCAAACAAAAATGTAACAAAAGATGGACAAACCCTGAGAATGGACACCAGGTTTTGCCACATATTGGCTGTTCTTTCCCCTCATCTCTGAGTTTGAGCTTAAAAATGAGAGTGAGGTTATTATGTATGTCTATTACAAAAATAGCCATCATCTGTCACTCGCTACGGACACCAGATTTCCTGACATGCACAGATATGGTAATTTCTTTCCCCCCACTGTGCAATAAACTCTGAGGTTATTTGTGAAGCATTTCAGCCCTTAGCTTGAGCCCCATCTCACTGGGAAGAGCCCGAACGGCGTTACCCCTTTGAAGTGCCGGCAGCGGCGCTGCGGGACTCGGGCCCTTTGTCTTCCCTGGGTGAAGCAGTGGCTGCAGCCCAAACCCCAGCCTCAGAGGGAGGATGGGGACACCACTGATGCAAGATGCTGGGGTGACAGCGAGGACACCGGCTCTAACGCTGCGCCCAGCCCCGGGGGCAATGAGTTGTTGGGAAGTGGCCATCAGCGGGATGACCCCTTCTGCTGGCAGAGGACATGGGATGGATTTGGTGGGGAGGCACTTGTGTCAGGGTGAAAATTCCTCTCTGGAGCACCAGCTCAGTGCCCAGTTCGTTAATCCTTCCTGGGACAAGTTCAGGTTTTACTCCTTGAGCCACTTTCTGAGGGCTGCCAGGAGCTGGGAGAGCTCACGGGAGCGTTCAGCTCTCAGGCGTTAGCTCTAGCCATGTCCTGGCAGCTCTTAGCTGAAGGATGGAGAAGGATGCACATTTCAGGGACTGCCACCTCTCCCCTATCTCCCCAGTCATGGCAGAGAAAATCCTCTCAAACTGCACAGGAGCGAAATGTACTCCAAAGTGACACAGAAAATGGTGGCCATAGGTGGTTATTGTTAGTTACTGTCTATAGTCAGCAGGCTCTGGGGACAGTGATGGTCAAAGGGACCTGTTCCTTGTCCCAGCCGCGGTCAATTTGACTGGACCAGTTTATGAAGCAGAAAAGAGGTGCTGCCTCTGGGCATCAGAAAGCTGCCAAGGCTGCACTTAGACTTTCTTAGTGACGCTCCATGACAACTTTTCACGCTTTCACCAAGGCAAAATCCACCCAAGAGTTTTGCATGATTACTCTTTAAAAATGCTCCCTCCCTGAGGAATGAGCTTCTCTGAGATCTTCGGAAAGAAAATCAATGCTGCCCTCCTGCGGCCTCGGGCTCTCCGTGCCATGAGGAAGCTGGAGATGTGCATCGGCCTCTCCGGCTGGTTTTCCTGCTGTGGAGGGAGAAGGGAGAGCCACCAGCACCAGGCAGTGGGATTCCCACTCTGGGGTTATTCACACCTCCTCCCATTCTGGCACCTAAATTAGGTGCCTGACTTTGAAGCCCCAGCTAGTAAATGAAAGAATGCCAGCAGCTTAACCGAGCTGTTCGTCATTGCCCTTTGGAGGACCTTGCCTTCTTCCCTTGAGTATGTGGTGAACTCAAGAGTGCCCATGCAGAGGCAGGAGCCTGAAGAGCCATCGGTGCCAGCACATCTTCTGGGCAATGGCAGTGTCGACAACAACCGGGCTCACCTGAATCCCGTTTTTATCCACAGTGTCTATTCTGGACGTCTCAGTGACTGGATGTAAAAGGTGGTAGAACTCCTCAAGAGGCTTTGCTGTCTCATTTATCTTCCCCATTTCACCCAAATACACCCATTCCTCGCACTAAAAATCTCCAGGCTGCTGCTGCTGACCTGTGTCTGCTGGGCACTGAGGGCCAGAGATGCCTGCACTGCTATAATGAGACCTCAGTGAGGGAGTTTAGTGGAGGAATGTCGAGACAACAGCAGTTGTAGATTAAACAAATGTGCTGTGCTGGGTGACAGCTGGCAAGCTGGGGAGGTGGTGATGCGTTAAGTAGGGCTAAATTCTGTACTAAGTTTAAGTCTGGAGTAACCGCCCTGAAATAAGTAACTTTGGGACTGACTCCATTGTGTTGGAGAGCAACAGTCGGCCTGGTTTTACATGGAATTACATGGGATTTACATAGGATTACATGGAAAAGTGCAGCAGATGAAGAGTTTCAGGAGAAGTTCAGTCAGGACAGAGTGAAATCCAACAGCTCTAACCAACCCTTTCTCCTCTTTTCTAGTAGCATTTCTGGGGTGGGCTTCTTACACCAGGGTTCTCTATTTTTAGAGAGGTTTATGGATTTGCTTTTATAAAAAGAGGCCTGGACTCTGCTCTCATCCAGTATAAACTGGATCATGCCAGCCTGTTTCAAGGTAGTTCAGCTCTGCTTGAGCTTCCACAAGCAACCAAATAAAAAGTCACATTCAGACACCTTGCGTGCCATGAACAGAAAGACACTGGGCTGACTTCTATCTTCGTACACACATCCCACTAACATCAGTGGATCATGGGAACGCACATCTGAGGGTAAAATTTGGCATCTCTTGCCTCCTCCCCTCTCCCAGCTTTATAGTCAGGAAGGGGAGCCAAGAGTCACGAGGAATCTCTACAGGAGGCAAGACTGTTCTTGCAGGAGCAGGTTTTCTATTTTTTGACTGGATTTTAATGCTTATCAGATGTGAAGTTCATAGGAGGAATGATGAAGCCCAAGTAAGGCATTGCTTACGCTAAGAAACGGTTGGGCGTATAACTTTATGTTTGTGCTGAGGGACCATACTTGTAGCAGATTAAAATGTATTATATATAGCGAGGGTTATGGTTAAGGCTGGTTAAGGGTTGGAAATAAAAATGGCATCTTAACCACATGGTCACTGTGTGCACTCTGTATGTGCTTTAAGAACAGTGAGCAAATCTGTAACACCCCACTTGCTGCTGATAACCTTGGGCTGGGGCCATGAAATGAATTAACTACTTCCCTCATCTCAGCAAGCGAGGTCTCACACTACCCCTTCCTCCAGAGCTTTTGTCTTCTGGTGAAATTCAGCGTGTGTTTCATGATGATGGCCATATTTCTCTTCCTCCAAAGCAGCATCGTTCAGAAAAACGCCTGCTGATATCGGTGTCCCCAGCCTTGGTTTGCAAATGACCCAAAGCTTCACTGAAACTGATGGTGCTGCGCTGATTTGTGCCAGCTGGTGCTCTGTAGCAATAAAGATACAGGAATTTTAAAATTCTCAGGAAAGGAAAATTGAGATGTATGTCTCCCCTGTTGCTACGAATAGTGGCCGACCTTTTTTCCTGTACTTTCTCCTGTGTATCATTTAGCACGTGAGCGTTTCAGGGAAGAGGATAGGAAGGAAGTATCCTTAATGGGCTCTTTTGTGAAATGAGATAGATGAGGTGATGGTTTTTTTGCCATAGAAGACTGCAGATTTAACACTGAAGACTATTCCTTTAAAGCGCTTAGCCCTCCCTTAAACTGTGAATTTGTCTTAGAAAGGATTAAAAGGCAGGTATCAATTTATGCCTTTTTTCCTTACCCCCAACGTCGTCTAAGTGCCTGGGTCAGGCTTTAACTTCAACCCTGAGACTGCTAGGAGCTCTCTTCCTATCTTTCAAAACCAGAGCAGCCACAGGATATCAGTAGCAGGGCCACAGGAAAAACTGCTGGGGATCGTGAGACCCGAGTTAAGGCAGCAAGAGCTGGCAGAGCTGTCTCCTTGCACCCGGGGCACTGAGTGGCTATGGCACCCATTGGTGGGTCTCTCGGGACGAAAGGGTTTACCTCTCCTGAGGATTGCCTAGGGGTCACAGACCTTATGCCTGAGTGAGCGTTCTGCTTGTTTAAGGTTAAATCCTACCTCACCACTTACACAGAATGGTGTATTTTTCTGTAAGGCAACGTTGCCTGAAATCGGTGTAGATGCCCGTGGTCTGTTAGGTGGGAACCTCCATAGATGGGAACGATGAATAATCTTATTGGAAGGATTTGACTGGAAATGTGTTGTTTCCGGTGCTTCTAACACCACACAGGTTGATCCCAAGACACCAACAGTTGGGCTATGAAAATGTTGGAAATCAAGGAGAGAAGGGTTTCTGGGAGCTAATGTAAAGACATGGTCTTTGTAACAGCAGACACAGTCTGTGTCTCAGCCATTATGTATAAGGTATAACAGAACTTTTCCTTTCTTGCAGGAATGCCGAATTAGGCAATTAAGCCAACGCACACGCCGACTGCCAGTGGCTTGTGTTTGGCCTGCAATACCTGGGAGCAGGGCACATCTCCCTCCAGGTAAATAACTGGTGGTGGGATAGTGGTGTGAAGGGGATAGGAGTGTAACAGTGGTGCCTGTGGGGAACTTCAGGAGGTGGAGACCAGGTGTGGAAGCTCTGCAGTTACAGAAGATCAAGGTCCTGGCTGTACATCAGCATGACAGCCTTTCATGGCTGTTTTAATTTGGACCCTGTGAGGCTGAACATGTGGGATGCTCATCAATTCAGAGATGGGAAGTGCCTCATTGCCAGCACTTGGCTCTGCTTGGTCCCTTGCAGCCAGAAGCCATGCTCTTCCTCTCCTTCCTTCCTTCCTTCCTTCCTTCACGCAGTCACAGATGGCTGAATTTGGAAGGGACCTCTGGAGGTCATCTGCTCCCTCCTTTCTTCCCTTCTTTCTTCACGCAGTCACAGATGGCTGAAGTTGGAAGGGGCCTCTGGAGGTCATCTGCTCCAACCCACTGCCCAGGCTGTGCCACCTCGAGCAGGCTGCCCAGGGCCATGGCCACTCAGGTTTTCCATATCTCCCAGGATGAGGACTCCGGAGCCTCCTCGGGCAGCCTGGCTTTGCCGCCTTCTCTCCTTCTCCTCTGCACTCCATGCTTCAGTCAGTAGGTGTCAGTGAGCTCCAGCCAATGCTCCTCGGGCCACCAGCCTGTCTCCTGGGCATCCCGCGCTGAGGAAACCCTGGTGGAATCCAGAGGAAATATGTGGCAAATAAATGAGTGGAGGATGGAGTGCAAGGACAGTTAGGTGACAGAGAGAATGGGCGTTGAGGGAATTTCTCCTCGGTGGGTCAGTGTCACCTCACCCATGAGTGCTTTGCGCCACGGAAAGCTGCAGGAGGGCGTTACTGGTTAAAACACACTGAGCTCCTCACTCCTTGAGCACTCCAGACAAGTGCCCCAGGTGTTTTAGAGAAATTCACCCCATCCTGACTTTGCTGACACAGTGTTGTCTTGGGCAGATGGCCTTGCTTTCCTCACCTGTAAAATGAAGCTGGTAATAACCACCCACTGGTGTCCCAGGGCTACGGGTACAAGTTACTTATTTCACACCCGGCTCAAACAATTAAAAAGCAGAAGGAATGAAGATATTATGCCTTGGGATGGGGAGCTTTGTCCAGTTTCCGTGTTCTCACCGTCTTTGGATTGACCTGCAAACACGACGACTTTGCCTGGTTGTAAAGGCAGCTGATAAGTATAGCCAGGGAATAATGCTGCTTTTTATACCCAAGCTGTGACACCCATGGTGACTATCTTTCGAGATTTAGACGAGGTTAATTGAATGGGTGCAGGTATAATCAAACAGCCTTGCACAGCTGCTGTGCTCCACACTGGAGGTGGCTGCCTTGGGGCAGGGTGATTGACAGGGTTCAGTGGTGCAACACCCCGTTTCTGAGACGGTGAGTTAATGAAATGCCAGTGGCTGTGGCAGAGGTAGGATATTGTATCCGGACCGGCCAGGTCTCTTCACGATACCTGTAAGGAATCGTGCCCAGCTGAGGCTGCTGGGACATGGGATCTGGGCTAAAAGGAGCGATGAGAGGTTCTTAGCTCCTTGATCTCCAGGCAGGAGACAATTTTTTTATACGCTGAGTGAGATGGCATGATGCCTGGCAGAAAAGGACCTGGGGGTGTTGCTCGACTGTGGGCTGAACATGAGCCAGCAGTGTGCCCAGGTGGCCAAGAAAGCCAACAGCATCCTGGCCTGTCTCAGGAACAGTGTGGTGAGTAGGGCCTGAGAGGTGATTAGGGTGATTGACAGGGTTCAGTGGTGCAACACCCCGTTTCTGAGACGGTGAGTTAATGAAATGCCAGTGGCTGTGGCAGAGGTAGGTAGGTAGGATATTGTATCTGGACCTGCCAGGTCTCTTCACGATACCTGTAAGGAATCATGCCCAGCTGAGGCTGCTGGGACATGGGATCTGGGCTAGTTCAGGCTGGATATTAGGAAAAATTTTTTCACTGAGAGGGTTATCAGGCATCGGAATGGGCTGCCCAGGGAGATGGTTGAGGCCCCATCCCTGCAGGTGTTCAAAAGACAGGTTGATGTAGTGCTGGGAGGTATGGTTTAGTGATGATGCTCCTTGTTTGTTGTGTGGGTGTCTATTTTTGTCAGTTAGGTTGACGGTTGGACAAGATGATCTTTAAGGTCCCTTCCAACCTAGAAGATTCTGTGATTCTGTGATTCTGTGTTGAGACATTACGTTCAAGGTAGTTACCCAGAGGAGGGAACCGAACGCAACTCTACCTCTCTTCGCTGACTTGCAGAGAGCCAAGGTCTGGCAGCCTTGGGAACAGGAGGTCTAAACACTCCTTCAGTCTTTCGAATTAGGCATCACAGAAATATAAGTCTTTTACAGATGCCACAGTAGGTGGTCTAACTATAGCCTTTAATCCTTCTGTGCCTCAGCTCCCCCTTTTTTAAAGACCGATAGGGATACTTTGCAGCCACGCCGGCAGTATAAATATCTCAGGGACTGTGATATTTTCTGATATCTTGTTACTGTGGTGGCAAAACACACGGGCAGAACATTGCTATTTACTATTACAGTTCCAGACCTGGCTTTTTAAACAAGAGGGTGTATGTTTTGGAAACAGAGTGAGGGAGGGCTAGAGACGGAGAGGACTTACTCGGCCTGGATGTGGGGCAGGGAACAGGCAAAGAGGCTGCTCCCAATCTGCCTCTCTGGCTATGGAGCCCTCTTGATGGATCTGGGGGCAAGCCAGACAGCTTACAGACAGGCTGTTGCTACAGCACTGAGCTCTGAAGGTCTGGAGTTGAGGAATGGAGGTATCAGGAAGCTTATGAAAAAATAGCAGGAATGAGTCATCTGCTCACATAGCCTCCATAAAATAATGAAAATTACAGCATCTTCTGGAGGTATATCTTGACATTTCAGAGCATGAGGAACGAGTAGACCAGCAGGAGCATTGCTGCTGTCCATGGGAGTGGGTCACAGAAACTTTGGGGTCCTGCAGCAATCCAGCAGTCCATGCTCTTACAGGCGACAGCACTTTGGAGCTTTACTCTACTGTACCCTATAGAAGGCATGTGGCTAATCCACTTAACCTATGGGCACCAAATGCTTGATTTAAGGAGAGAAAGGATGCAATATGGGTTTTAACGCCTCAAGTGGATTTCCTGGTAACCCTAGGTATGAGATTTTTCTTCTAGAGAGATTAATTAGATTATCTGGTAGAAATGAAAGTCAGAAGACCTGGACATAATTAGAGGGGGATACAGGGAAGGGCTGGTGTAACTGCAAGTTTTTTCATAGGGTGTGGGAAGATAAGAATATATTCCTGGGAGGGGGAAGGAAGACATTTTTATTAGTGAGGAAGAAGGACTGTCCTTTGAAAAGCCACGATATGAGAGGAATGGAAATGGAGGATATGTCAAAACAGAAAGCTCTGAGACCAGGAGAGAACAGTTACGAGGAAGATGTGTAGCCAAGCAGGGAGTAATAGGTTAGTGAGAAAAAAGATCTCTGCATATACAACAGGTTATTCTAACTTTTTATTTAACATTTTTCTGGGGTAACATGTTAAAAATCACAAAGGTGGTCCAATATAAAGTTGCCAGTTCATACCATATTTCAGCTTCCAACTGGGACAACGCTTGAAACTGAGGGATCCCTTTTGCCCTATTTTAGCACTAGCATCCCTGGAGTGAACTAGAGAAGGAGTGTTTGAGCAGTTGGTGGCAGTTCCTCAGCCTGGAGGCTGAGCCTGACTCAGCCAGCATCCTTCAGTGAAAGTGCACCAGTGATCTTTAATAAGAGCATGGAGATGTGCCAGCATTCATGGTATAGCATACACATACACACATATACACTTATCTAAGGAAAATTTTCCCCTGGAGTCAGTGGTGGCCTGTTCTGCACCTCCATCTCCTTCTTCCCCAGTGGTGGAGCAGGGTGAAAGGACCTTCTCTGGCTCCTCCGTGGCTTGCCACCTGCCTAGAGGGTGAGATGAAGGTGCAGGAGGTGGGAAGATTTTGGAACCCACCTTTGTACACTGGATCCAGCAGACACCAGTTGTGTGGTGGGCTCAGCAGAGGGAGCCTTGGGTTCAGTCCTGGAGCTGAGGAAGGGAGATGACTTAATGCATGTCAGAAAGCAAAGGTTGCTTTCCTCTTCCTCCCTCATCTAGGAGCCTGGGCTTGCTGCCCAGCCTGGGAATGGCTAGGCAACACCTCACGGTTCTCCTACGTGTGTGTATGTCTGAATATTTTGTGCCCCACACGCAGTTTATAAGGTCCCGGGTGCCTGCCTCGGCGACGTTGTGCTCCAAAACTCAGCTCTCCCACCACATGGCTGGGGTAGCTGTCATTCTTCTGGCAAAAGGAAGCAATGGAGGAGGAGAGCTCCATCTAGTCCATCTGAGTTGTCCAAACTTTTTTTCTATTCAGTGTAGTCGGATGATCCAACCATCCTGCTGCCTAGCATTGGCTTCGCCACCGAAGAGCTGGTGGGTGCTGGCTGGGGAGGGAGGGGATTCTCTTCTATGGCAGTTCCCAAACGCCCTCCCAGTGTTAAATATTAACTTATTGCTGCTGATCTTATAGGCCATTTTACTGTATCGCCAGCTCCCTTGACACACATGGAGAATATTTGGAGTGTAACATGAATTTTTCTACGCCTGGCTGTTTCACTGTTAATGTTTTGATTGAAAACTCGAGCTTTTGGCTAAGTAGTATTTTTAGAAAATGCCTGCTTTCCTCATGAAATATTTCTGGTTGAAACCTAACATTTCTTAGCTTTCCTCTGAAAGGCTTTCATTTCTGTGACAGTCATTGTGTGAAAACATTTGCTCCTCAAGTTAACAGGGTGTTTTTTTTTTCAACAACAGTTAGGGTTTTATTTTGGAAACTTCCTGTTTTCCAAAGAGTTTCATGTTCGAGCAGCCCATGTGCCCAGCCCCAGTTCAACAAAAGCTGTTCATGTGCCAGGCCGAGAGGCAGAAGAGAAGATGGATAGCAGTGGTGCCTTTATGGCTGCTCATTGTTCAGGAGAGTAATTTAAGCAAAGATGGCTTTAAAACAAAACCAGCAAACTCCCATTTTTTTTTTCTGGCGACGTATGTAGTGAGTGAAAAACTTTCCTTGTTTCTTCATTCCAGAACTTCAGGGTCTGAAATATTTTCAGGTAGGTCTTTTTGGTTGTTTATGTGCCCATGACTTAATTGAGATGAAGTGGTTATTAAAAAGCAGCAGGCAGGAGGTGAAGACGCAGCCCAAGGCACAAGACGTGATGTTCCTGTGAGCTCCCTTTCTCCTTTCCTCACTTCTTTCCTCTTTTTCTCTTTGCAGTGAACGAGGTGCCTGTCCCCTATGGGGTCCCAAAATGAGTTTTGACACAGTAACCCTGCAATTCGAGCTAAAACTGGTTTGCCTGTTCCAGCAGGTAAGAGCGAAGAAAACAAGCCCTGTTAGAAAACACATTGGCCTGCCTATGATTTTAAACACAATTTGGCATGTAATTTGATTCTCTTTAAAACATGCCAGCTGGTAAAAGACTAGCTCTAACAGGGACTTAAGATGAATCTCAGCAAATTAACATGTTTTTAACACATCCCGCTCCACTGTTTATAAAGAGCTGTTGGAGAACAAGCAATTGTGCTCTCTAATGGTGCTGCCTGATCTGCTGAGGCACGCGGGGCTCTTCCCAGTCTCTGTCACCGTCCCCTCTTGCAGAACCACAGGGTAATAAACCCAAGGAACAGCCTGTGAATCTTTGTCTCATGTACACATGTGACCTAATTGAATAGGGCAGAGTCTCCACCCTTAAGTAATAGCATCCATGCAAGTGTGGCTGCTTTGATGGGTAGATCCCCTTGAAGATGTTTCATCCTTGACCAGAGCAAGTTACAGACGTTACCACCTCAGGCCATTGCTGTCCTGAGAGGGCAGTATGTACTCCAAAATGCAGGTGGGAGGAAAGAGGGAATTTGAAGTCCTGGCTTGGTTCCCTCTAGAGTAATCCAATCTGATTTTCCCTGCCCACACACCAGCTGAGTGTGACAGTGATCTTGAACTTGAACTGGCTGAGCTTATGGGCTAAAACCTGCATGGACACTCTTACCTGGGCTGGCAGGTGGCTCATCCCCCAGACAGAGATGACTTTATGGTGTTTCTTCCTGGATATGGAGAACCACCATGGATTTTCCCCACACAAAGCCATCACACTGCATGAGAAACAGAAGAAATACAGAGAGGTTGTTTAGATAAGCAGGAGTGAATGGCATTTTCCCAAAGTGCCTCCCAGGAGCTGGCTGAAGCAGGGTACATCCCTGTCAGCCCTTCTCGTACCTGCGCTTCTCCTGCTCTGGTACCAACCCAGCCGACGTGCAGCACAGGGACGCCTTTGAATTTCACACATGCGAGTCCAAAAAATAAATTAAAGTTCTGTATGACTGACTTGGACAAATGTGCACCCTTCAGTTGGTCTCCGATGACTTACATACCCCCTCATCCACTTGCACTGATGGGCAGACCACCCAATACGCTGCTGGCATCCTGGCTGGCAGCACAGAGGCATCTTTTAAGAGCTCAGCACAGATGCATCATAGTTTACTTCTTGTAGCAAACAACCACAGACCTGTGTAGCATTTAATTAAGGTACACTAGCAAATCCTCAAACAAAGAAGGCCCCTACAGGCAATGCCAGTGACAGACAGTGCTCAACATCTCTGAGTGGGGCAGGCTTTAACCAAAGCTGGTGCAGAAACCCTATAACCCTACAGCTTTGGTGTGAAGAGCACATCAAGTGATGTGAGTTTGTGTCCAGGGCTATAGTAGTATGGTCATCCAGCTCCCAAACAGATGAATATAGCTCCTAAACTGACCCAAAAATGACAGTCATGTAGTCATAGTCACAAGGAGATAGGACAAGGGGAAATTTCACTGAATTTCACTGAATTTCACTGAATTTCTAGAGTTGGAAGGGACCATAGAGATCATCTAGTCCAACTCCCCTGCTGAAGCAGGATTGCCTAGAGCTTGTCAGAGCATGTTACTCAGGAGCATCCAGGCGGGTTTTGAAAATCTCCAAAGAAGGGGACTCCACAACCTCCCTGGGCAGCCTGTTCCAGGGTTCCGTCACCCTCACCGTGAAGAAGTTTCTCCTCATATTTGAGTGGAACCTCTTATGTTCCAACTTGTGCCCGTTGCCCCTCGTCCTCTCACTGGGAACCACTGAAAAGAGTCTGGCTCCCTCCTCCTTCAACCCTCCCTTGAGATACTTGTAGGCGTTGATAAGGTCTCCCCTCAGCCTTCTCTTCTCAAGCTGGCCTCAAGCTGTGCCAGGGGAGGTTTAGATTGGATATTAGGAAACATTTCTTCATGGAAAGGGTTATCCAGCATTGGAATAGGCTGCCCAGGGAAGTGGTTGAGGCACCATTCCTGGAGGTCTTCAAAAGATGCATAGACATGGTCCTCAGGAATATGGTTTAGTAATTTTTATTTCCCATTTCTTATTTATTTTTTTGTCAGAGTTAGGTTGATGGTTGGACTAAATGGACTAAATGATCATTAAGGTCCCTTCCAACCTAGACGATCCTATGATTCTATGATTCTATGAGTTGCTGAAAACCCCTGAGCAGAAGAAGATCAAATCATTCTCTCATTCACGGAAAGAGTGAAGATGTGACCAACATTTCTAGGAGAAAGACAGGAACATTTCAAGAATAGCTATTCGTATGGCCACCCTAAATGAGTTTCTTTAGCTGCACTGACTACCAAAGGTGAAGAGGGTGGGATTGAATGAGGGGAATCAATGTCCTCAGTTGCCTGCACTGAGAGCAGCCCCCCTGGGTACCCCTGAGGGCTGGGAGGGCTCTTTTCCAGCTCCCTACCTCAGGAGAGAGGACCTAATGAAGGATGTTCGTGATGCACATCCCAGCTGACTGTGACCTGAGTGTGGTGTGGGAGTATTTCATGGCGTGAGCAAGGCAAGGGGGGACAGCTGGGAGGTGGATGCCACCCCTGAGGAGTGGTGGTGGGAAGCTGTGAGCTGTTGAGGGTGTTTGGCCAAGAGCCTGGTGGCTGTGGTAAGAGTAGCCGTCGGTGGGCTGTTCATCAGACACTGTGAAACCAGCCACCCATCAACAGCAATTGCTGTTCTTTGCAGCTTCCAAACAATGCTAGTTGCAAGCTGTGTGCGTTGTCGTAACGTAAAAAACAGACAGTTGTAGGATGCAAAAAAAAGAAAAAAAAAAAAAGCTTTGCAGGGCTTTTGTGCTTTTCTTTTAAAGTTAACAGGTGTTCCTGGTCACCCTGCAAAACTACCACGAAAATATCTGCATGCCGCTGAAATGAAGCAACTCCAGACCAACCCCTGTGAAGATAATCCCACCCTTTGCTTTTGTTTTGTAGAAATGAATGGGCAAAAAAAAAGCTTCAACTATGGGTTTTCATAATGATAGAGTGGGAGCTTTCACCACCACCCCAGTTTTGGACCGCATCTGATGCAGGCTCATAGAGACAGGGGACTGTTATTAGAGCTGCGTGAATAATGTACAGCAAGTAACTGAATAGAAGTGTTTGGCCTTTTTTTTTTTCTGTTTGCAAACTATCTGTGAGCCTGCCTGGATGTTCTTGAATGTGTTTGTTGTTTGAAATAATAGTGCCCATAATTTCTGTGAATAATCATTCATTTGTAGCTTGCCTACAAGCATTTAGATAGCCAAAATGTCATTTCTGTTCCATGGTTACATGAGTGCAACCCTGAGATTTCCACCAAGAGTACCCACAGTCAGCAGTAGTAAATTAAGTTTCTGTAAAAACCTACTGAAATCTTTTTGGCAAATGTATGTTCATCTGCAATATTTATGGAAAACAGGAAATGCCGTTAAATAACAATTCTTTGTAAAGCATTAGAAAGTATTTCCTATCATTCTTTTTATGGCTAAATGGACAATTTACGGTTTTATGGCAGTCTGGAACCACTTAATCAGAAGTAAATTTGCTTAGAAGATTTCTACCTGAGCTGGAAACAGTGCCCTGGCCCTAAGGCTCCAAAAAGGTGTCTCCACGCTGTAGTCCAGACCTGAACCACCTCTGAACTCTAGAAGCTGTACGCTGAAACATTCGTATCTCTGAAGGCCGAAGGACTGTTCAAGGGTGAAAAGAAGAGCTCACCATTTGGTTTCAGAGAGGGGCTGTCCCTGGCATAAGGGATCATCCTGGCTGTTGGGGGGATGGTGTCCTCAGCAGACCCTGCTGCCTCATTTCTTCCCTTGGCTACAGGTTTGGTCACCGGCACCACTGGCATGTCCATTCAGCTCAACTCAGCTTGGCACAAGTGACTGTGGCTCACCGCCACTCCTTGCCAAGCTTCCAGGAGACGTGAGCATACCCTTTCCAGCAGGAACGCGGTGTACCAGGGACGTTCACCACGTGCTCATGGGGCCAAGGCAAAGGCAAAGCAAACGTCTCACCCACGTGCCCCATCAGCCACCAGAGCCTGTGGGGACGCACCCAGATCAGCTGGGTTTCATAACCTCCTTGCCCTCCAAAAAATCGGTATGTACTCGGTGCCTAAAGTGCTCCAAGCCCTGCCTTCTAGCAGCCACTTGGCCAGTAGCATCCAAACCACATCTTTGACAGCCAAAAAGCCCTGCTAGCAGCTTTGTGAGGAGTTTCTGTGGCAGCAGGGTCGGACCGCTGCCCATCTGCCCAGGCAGGACTAAGGGAGGTTGCAGAGAAAGGGATGGGGTAGGAACACCTCTTGTGTTTGCTGTCATCCATAGCCCTTCAGTGGGCTGGCATGGTTTGATGGTCTTGCAACAAGCACACCTTGAAGGATAAATTGCACAGGCATATTAAGGAAGAAACAGTCAGTACTATACGCAGGCTAAGCACCTCCACCCCAATTTGACACTTGTTTTCAAGGGAAGAAGTAATATTTTGCAAACGAAACAGCGCATGAGTCCATTTTGGGTCTCTGAAGATTTTCTTCTTCCATTTCTTTAATACAGGCTTGTTGTTTACCCATTGCGTTCTGAAAGAAACGTACCACAGAAAATGATTTGTTTTCTGCAAATATTTTCCAGCTCCTGAACCCTCTGTTTCCAAACAGCACTTTTCTGTATATGGGTAGGCATTTTCAAAGTACTGGATCTCTCTTGGCATGCCAAAGAGCAGTGTGGGCTGCCAGATCTCTATATCTGTGTCACGAAAACACTAGGCAGGTCAGTTCTCAGAGCTGAGGCTGTCCTCAGTCTTGCATGCCAGGCGTCCCCAGGGCAATGGATTTTGTAGCATTTTATAGCAAGGCTTTCTGCTAGCTTTGTCAAATCCTGCTATGTCAGATCAGTTTCACATAAAATTTTCATTGCCATCTCATTATCTGCGGGATGCTTATGAAGCTAATAGAGAGCAGGAGATTAGCAAACAACCGTTAAAACTGCAGCAGTGTGGACAAAGGTGTGGACTTGCATTCGAGAGGTGAAATGGGCTGTGACCATGTACAACTCGCTTTACTCTGTTTCCCTTCCCAGCCTTTATCTTTACCATTTAAACCATAAACCTTTTGGGTTTCCTGCAACAGATGGAGAAAAGAAAATTAACCTTATTGTAATGGAGGGGGGACAAAAAAAACCTCCTTGTTCTTTCTTTCACCCTTCCTGCTCTCCTTCCAAGAGTTTGCTTGGCCCTTTCATCCTCTTTCTTTGTCCAGCATCCCCTTCTGTCCTACCCCTCATTGGGACTCCTTTACTGTCCCTCTCTTCCTCCCATTCCTTTGTCTTGTTTTCCATTTCCCAGGAAGGTTTTAGTGGAGGGGAGTCATCTGAGGGAGAGAATATCTGCCCATGGATCTTGTGGCCAGTACAGACTGAAATGAGAGTTACACCAAAGATGAGGCTTTTTTGTGGAAAATGAAAACAAAAATAACTTTTTCTCATATTATTGACATTTTTCAGAAGGTATTGTTATTTGTAGAGTGAGATAAAGCCAGAAGTTAGGCTTTGGCTATTGAAATGTTTTGACAAAAATTTGCCAACCTCTAATTTATTTTTTCAATTCTCCAATTAAGGGGGAAAAAAAAAAGACTATTTAAAAGAATCTTTCCCACAAAGCTCTCCCCTCCCCCTGCTTTTTTTTTTTTTTTGGTCAAAGAACCAATTTTCCACTTGCACTAATTCAATACATTCTTTTTGTTTCAGAAGCTGCATTGCAATAACATTGAAATATCATTGAGTCCGGGACTGGCTGGCTTAATGCTTCACTCGTGGCTGTTTGTACCCTTTCCATTTTGATTTACCCTTTTTTTGAGCTGCATTTGGTGGGAAGTGTTTTATATCCTGAAGTACCCCAGGCATGCCAGGACCCTGCTTTAATGCCGTGCTGTGTCACAGAACTGTGGCTAGCTGGGGTACATCCTGTGGGCACCCCGTTCCACAGCCAGCTAATAGCTGATGATGGAGGTTCAGGTATGAAGCTACTGTGCAGTCTGGTATGACAGGAACCCTGCTTTAATGCTGTGCTGTGTCAGCTAATAGCTGATGATGGAGGTTCAGGTATGAAGCTACTGTGCAGTCTGGTATGACAGGAAAAAGCATCTTTGCTAGCAATTAATCCTAACCAGTTAGTCTGAATGACCCCCCTGTCATTTTGGCCTCTCCACTCCTGCATGTGGAGACTAACGGAGGGTCGAGATTTACCCCAGTGGGGTAGGATGGGTGCTCAAATGGAGCTGGAAAGACATTACAGAGCTTTACCCAGTTCTTAAGGCATGGAGTCACCTCCGTTTCCAGTGAGGACAATTACACCAGTGTCGTTTTTATTAAGAAATGAAACATGAAGTATGAGCCAGCTGGTTGGCTTTAATTCCCTATGGCACTAAGTTATAAGACCTCATTTGTGATGATGCCATGATTAGGTCACCAGGAAGGTTAAATTCCACTTCTTGGGCATGACGGAAACTTGGCCCGAGATGCGTGTGGGGTCTGGCAGCACCCATAAAAAGGAGTTAATGATGGAGCTGGCAAAGCGGGTATCTGCCTGCTTCCTTCTCATTAATTTAGGGCAGTTGTTCACAGTGGGGCAACTCAGGCCAGGCTAGGAGAGTTAGCTACAGAATCAGGTTTGACTCTAATACCTGCTAAGAAAGACTATGGTTCTTTCACAGCGGGTATACAAGACCCAAGCAGATTTTGCATGTATTCTGAAAATGTTCTCCATCTTTATAATCTTAGGGTTTTGTGGCATGATCTGGAAATCTAATAAAAAGAGGCTCTGGGTGGCTCTGTGCTCCTGGCATTCTGAGACAGCATTTAAACCCTGCCCTATTCCAGTGGACTGTCACTGACTCTTGGAATGTCATAAGCTTTCTTAATATAAATCTAAAGATCACAAACTTGTGTTTTAAGTTGTCACTGATTAGTGAGAGACCCAGTCCTGCAGCAGAGTTAGAACAGATGAACAGTATGGTCAAGACCAAGCTACTCAGTAGACCTTGTGGCTCTGTCTCCAGACTTTTTCTTTACAGCCTGTCCCAGTATGGCTGTTCATCCAGCGGGCACTTAGGAGGTGCCCTGCATGGGAAGAATTCAGTTTAATTGCTCATGTTGCAATCTTTCCACCAGATGTATTTATACCTGGACAACAAGCTTTGTTATCCTTCTGGTCAAGATGGTGTTCACACTAGTGTCTTGTAAGAGAAAGTGAGGGAATTCAAGAGAAAATACGTCTCTGTCCAACCCCAAAAGGCAAGGTTTTATCTAGAGAAGTGTGAGCAGTTGCTCATTGTTTGTTATGACTGAACAGCCAAATAAAAGGAGGTTTTTGTTTTAACTTGGCCCCTCCCTCCTGAGGGCAGATGTAGGGTTAAATCAGCCTAGTTGAATGTGGTGACAAACCAGAGGGCCAAGAAGATGGTGATGATATAAGATACTGCAAAGAAAGAGGTATGACTTCCACATGTGCCAGCCTGATCGATGAGAGCAGGGAAGGAAGGGACAGGTATTCAGCTTTGGTGTGTGGTTGGGTTGGGATGGGAGTAATTGGCGGTGCAGTGGTCCTTCAAAGTATTGTACTCTGTGAGGGTGCCTGAATTAAAGGTTGCAGTTCTTAGGGTCAACCATAAACTACGTAGGTTAGGCTATACAGACAGGCTTTTATGTGTCTGCAGTCATATCTCCTATACCACCAGTTTTCAACTGCAGAGACAAGAAATCAAGTGCTGGAATGCTCTTCCTGAAGACCATTTCGATCTTGTGTGTTGGCACTTTATGGTCCTAGAAACACCACTGATCTTGGCAGGACTGGCCCAAAACCAGCAGTGCCTCAGGCCAGGATGAAGGTTCACTGACCAAATAGCATGGAGGAAATCTTGGCTGTGCTTAAATTTATTGTCTTGCATTGCTAGTAAAGCTAGATGCATAAATCATGACGACTAATAAATCTGTTATGTCCTTTTTTCCTATTTGCAAACTGTCTGAGCAATTTTCTCAACTGCATTTGTTATTCAGAATTTTTCACTGAGTAATTTCTGGAGATAATTCTTGTATTTTTATCTTGTCTGGGAAGTTATGCTGTATTTGACATTAGAGTTGTTTTCATTAGAGACATAAATCTTTCCTTTGTTGTTTCAGAATCACATTTCCCATGCTACCATTTGATTACAGATATGCAACTTGCTCTTTTTGACTGCTCTTCAACATCCATTTATCACTGGCTGTTTCAACTGCTGATGAAACTCTAGTAAACCGTATCATTTGGGACTAAATACTGTACACAGAAGCATGAATATGCTTCCACAGAAATTAAGAGTGAATAAGCATCTATGAAGTTTCCCTTCGATAGATTTGCTATAATTTGTGCACATAGTCCATATTTTATCTGAGTACCAAACTGATGTACAACAGAAATATGAGGCCATCCGTGGGCTGTGTAAGGTGATGGCACACGTCAAAGCATGTAGTGTTGCCATCACCCTTGCTATTTGCTCACCAGACACTAATGTGTCAATCCCTAATCAAAATGGCCTGTATAGGGCACAGAGTAGACCTGAGAGACTTCTCCACTAACTAGAAAAGGCAGAAATAAATAATTCATTATGGCAGTGATCCCTCAAGTGGGGCATATGTAATATAGTCACTTGAGCAATGCTGGCCCAGGTTCAGCAGGAGTGGCGAGGAACGAGGCTAGCGGGATGTCTGGTCCCCAGCTGGATGGCAGATGGTCCTTGAGGGCATCCCAGGAGACCGAGTCCCTGCAGATGGAGAGAAAAGCGGGTGTCCGCTAACCAACGGGGGTGTAAAGAAAAAAGAAGAGGGCAGGAAGGTGAATGTGGACCACTACTTCATTCTGTACTTTAAAAGAAAGTGTTGGCCACCATAGCCTTTTTGAGGGAGGAGAATCCTGAAAATATGTTCCGGGAATGGTTACTAGGTCAAGAGCCTCAGGGAAAAAAGGAGGAGAAATATTTTGTTCCTTGATCGTAACTCGGCTTAGACGCTAAGCTGCTCAGACGTCTTTGGGCATGCAGAAATGGAGATTACTTGTCTCCGGGATCAGGCTCCAGCTGAGAAAACGTTTCTCCAGGCCACAGTTTTTGGAATTGGGTACCCAAATTCCACTGAGGTCTCACTGGCTACAGCCTCTTTGACCTTGTCTGATGGAAGTGTAAGGCTTTGGGGCATGCTGCTCCGGTGTGAGCAGAGCATTCTCTATCATGAAAGGAGAGGCTGGGACAGAAAAACTGTTTGCAGGAAAACGTCTTAGTGGAGGAATTTTACCATTGTTGCTGGGATAGCAGATTTTAGTGGGGTAATAAAGGGGAAATTTTCTGACAAGCTTGAAGTCTAGAGCATTCACCTTGAATTAAGCGAAGGGTGGCAGTTGGTGGAATAAGAATATCTGAACTCAAAAGCAAGCCAATGCATGCATGCAAAAACATTTGGCAATTGTTTAGTGGAACAACGACAGCCTTAATAGCACAGCATTAGGCAGGGGGCCAAGAGGCAAAAATATTTGTAAATAGGGTTTGCTAATTTTTTCCACTGGCAAACATAGGGAAAGAGGGAGGGGGGAATTAGTGCTCTGAAGAGACAGGCCTGGGAGCACAGGTCTCTCTACGTTTATGAACAGAATCTCTCTGTAATCCACATCCCAAATGCAAATAAGTTTGTGTGTGCGTGTCTGTGTGTCTGCAGAGCAGAGGGATATAAGGAAGATGTGGCAAGGAGGCATTCCTCCAGCTCAGGAACAGGAGCTGAAAGATAATCAGAAATACAGAAGGCACTTTCTTCCTCCCCAGAAGGATGCCAAGGCCTAATTATGAAACCAGTGCTGGCAGGTGATGCTGAATATTTCTGCCTAAGGACCTGTCCTCTCTCCTGGTGTTGATGTTTGGGAGCTGTTGGAGTGGTTGCATCTGTACCCCAGCTCTCCTCTCTCCCCTTCAAAGCTTCCTCCTCCTGGGCCTGTCCGAAGGAGTTGCCATTGTAGGGATGACTCTGAAGCACACAGAAGCTCTCTGAAGCATCTGAGACAAGATGACTGTGGAGGTCTGTAGCAGAACCAGTCAGTGGTTGGGCCTGGATTTACTGTCTCCCTTTCATGTGTTACTTGGAGTCATCTCTTCCTCCACCTCCCTTTTCATTTAGAAAGAAAATGTCCTGAGCAGATGGTGTCTATCCTGCGGCTATTGCCCCCGCTCATACCTACGTGGTGAACCTGGGCTGTGCATTGTTGTTGGGGAAGTCACTTCTGCAGAAATCAAGCTACTAACCAGCCTTTGACTATCAAACAGCAGAGCTTTTCCAGGTTCTTTCTGGTCACAAACAGAAGTGCTTTTCACAGGCGTATGGGCATGCCCCAAAGTAATGGCTGAGGTTTTGGAAGAGCAGTTATTTCTCTCCTTTATGACATTTGTGCATCACGTGAAAAGACCTATTTTTGAGCCCACATTTTGTTCCCTGCCACAGCAAGAATAAACTGGACTGTGATACAAATGTACTGCAGAAAAGAGCAGGCCTTAAGGATTTTTTTTTGAACTTATGCAATGGGTGCATTGAATAATCTCCTCAAATGCAACACCATGCTGTTAATGTTTCTTCTTGACCATGAAGCACAATGAGTCACCTCCCTGATCTGCACACATTTCAGTATCCAAGTAGGTGGCACTTGTATCTTAACTGGACTTAAAGTGAAGTATTTTGAGGTTCCCTTTTGAGGCAGAGCTTATCTATTTCAGTGAGGCTCCAGCTTAGCTAAAACACAAGCTCTGAATAATTTGTATCCAAGTAGTGAAAAAAGGCGTCTGACAACACAGACAGTTCATGTGAATAATACCAGCTATTACAAAAACCCAAAGGTGATTAGTGATAAACCTTCTGCTAACATTTACCTGACAAAAACAAATAAAAAGACGTCTTGAAGGTGGCAAGAAGGAACTAATGGGTGTTTTACACAAATAATGCTGGTTTTCCAGCAGTACTCTCTAAAGCACAGTCTGCCATTATTCCTCCCTGTGAAATAACCTGATCATGTTAAATGAAAAAAGAAAAAAAGGAGTAGTATTCAAGGGAGAGCTTGCACACCTAACAGCGCTTGCAGGGGGACCAGGAGGAGAGTAAACACAAAATGTGTAAAGCTAAAGTTATAACACAGAATTGTAGAATGGTTCGGGTTGGAAGGGACCTTCAAGATCATCTCATTCCAATCTCCCTGCCCTGGGCAGGGACACCTCCCACCAGACCAGGTTGCTCAAAGCCCCATCCAGCCTGGCCTTGAACCCCTCCAGGGATGGGGCATCCACAGCTTCTCTGGGCAACCTGTTCCAGTGTCCCACTGCCCTCACAGTAAAGAATTTCTTCCTAATATCTGATCTAAATCTACCCTCTTCCAGTTTGAAGCCAAAACCCCTTGTCCTATCAGAACATGCCCTTGTAAAAAGTCCTTCTCCAGCTTTCTTGAAGGCACCCTTCAGACACTGGAAAGCTGCTATAAGGCCTCCCAGGTATTACACGATGGGTAATAACTTCTTGTTGGCATATTTAGCTTTTGTACAGAATGTTTTGTACCACAAAGTTCTTGCATGAGAGATAAGAACATGAGTGACTGCGCAGAAAAGTTTTGGGTGTCCACCCCATTTAAAACCAAACATTCTGCGTCCTCGCTGATGTGCAGAAGTGATGAGTGGGTTTTTAGGACAATTAGTCAGCTTGGTGAAGGTCCAAGCACAGATTTTTAGGTCTCCTTTTTCACTTCTCTGCTGCATGTCTGAAGACTTCATGTTTTGCCCGTCGGGTTGCGGGACGCTGAGCCAAATTCTTGCACTGCACTTTGTACTTAGGTGAACATGCAGCATCTTTGGACCTTCCTCATTTTGGAGAGGATCTGGGAACCAAGCAGGAACCAAGCAAGATAGCTGAAACACCTTCGGCCTCCACCAGACCCCTTCTGTTCCTCCTTTGGCACTCATTAGACCTGGGCCAGTGATGTAGAATCAGTAGTGAGCCCCCCAGATTTGGTCTGAGGGTTCTGCAGCTCACATTTGCCTGCAGACTTGGGCTGCAGGAGCCTACATCTTGATCCTGGGAGTTCAAGTTGTTGTACTTACTTATTAATGCATTTCATAAATATTGAAAGAGGAAAAGGTCATGGGATGACCCCCGTGGAAAAGTTTTGCTCCTTGCAGAGAGTACGGAAGGTTGCTTACAGGGAGATGGAGAAGCAAGCCCCCCAGCTCACTGCTTTTGTGGCTTGTGACTGAATCCCACTAAAAACAACTTGTGATTTATTTCGGCTGCATAATAATATTACAAAGTAATAAAAATAAAGGCGTATTTAATGATGTCCTTCCATTAAATGGTATGCCCTGGCTGTCTACCAATGGCTCTACAGACCTGCTGGCGCCTGTGTCAAGACTCTTTCTTTCAGCATTGGGAGAGACATTAAATACCATGATAGAGTCCTATGTACCACCAGGTTACGCTGCACAATTCATTTCCATTAGGCAAGTCATTTTTTCCTTTCCTTGGCCATTGCAACTTTGTTATGCTAATAAATATGCTTGTGTAGTGGGACCCAATTCAAACAAAGACTTGACATAGTAACTTTGCTGGACACATCCAGAATGGGACATCTGGGTCTCATCACAGACAAAGGTCTCTTCTCTCACCCTCTCATCTTCACAACATATCAGTGCTCTCAAGCACAGCTCTCTTCGAGTCTCCAGTATGCATTTGTTATTTTCATTATTAGCTGAAAAAAATCAGGCAGTCCCTGTTCAGAAGAGGAAAGGAAGAAGTTTTTTCAATTGTACAGAGAACTGGAGAAAAAATTAGGAGGAGGGGAATTACAATGGTAGAATAGAAGTCATTTATTGACATCCTCCTTCTCAGAGGATTCAAAAGCATTTTACAAATTTCATGCAGGTCACTGGTCCAAAAACTAATAGGCTGCTATCTCTCGGGCAGAGGTGCAGTGGCGATGCTTGCTCTGCTGCTGTACAACTCAAGGTGTGGGGTGGATGCTATCCCAAGGAGCAGTTCAGCAGAGGGGAGCTGAGCAGGTAGAGTTCCAGTCCACTGATGGTTCCAGAGTGTCAAAAGCCTGTTTCTCTGAAAAGTGCAAGGGCACATGCTTGTCAGGATGTCCATTTCCCATCTTTGCTGAGCTATTTGGGGTAGGCTGGACGTTGCTCTCAAACAGCCAAAGTGAAGTGAGCTGCTGTGTACAGGGCTTGGTTCATCTCTGACTCAGAGGTGGTTTCCCACATCCCCAGTTACCAGCACCACTTTCTGTAGCGCTTGTGTTTTCCTTGACAGTTTCCCATCCAAAGATCCGGCAATGTTGACCTTGGTTAATTATTCCCAGAGGGAACGTATACGCACAGCATCCTCCCACACGGAGCTGCGCTGCCAGATGAATCCCAACCTGCTCCAGAGGTGGAAGGAAAGGAGCCTGGGGGCAGGGACAGCAGCTCTGCCCACTCGCTGCTCTCTCCGAAGGACTCTTTCCTATATCATCTTGGCTTTCCTTGGTTTCCCCCATTCTTAGGTCTGACCTCAAACTCTGATGGTTTGTTTACTTACACTTTTAGACTGAAGAGCCAAGTGAGTTTGGCACCCATCACTTTTCCATTTACAAATCAGTGGCCAACATTGAATGTATTTTTATTTATTTTTTTACCCTCTTCTTGCACGATATTGTTAATTTAGTCATATGACTCTGATTACAGCAAGGTTTACACCAAGCATTTTTGATGCACTCCGGAGAGTACACATATCATGGCATGATCAGATCCAGTTGTCTGTAATGGAACCCCTTTTTGAGAGGGGGGAAAAAATGTTCTTCAGAGAGCTACTGTCTTCTGGTTCTTCAGCTCCTCAGTGATGGTCCTGAGTGACAAGTTTTGTAACTTTGCTAGGCCAGGAAGCAGAGCTTCATGGCAGGCAGCCTGGGCTGCCTCTCCTAACAAAGCCCAAGTATTTACTGGATCTGTGTGCTTAACTGAGACCTCACGCTCTCTTGCTTGATTTCTCATGACAGCCCGCTATTAAATTCACCCAACATATTAGTACAGTCAGACTTTAATAATATGTTACATAATTATTACATATTCTAGAAAATACAAGATAAACAGACATATTATGCTATACAGAATTAACACGTTGTTTTCCTTTGCAGTCATCCCCAGGTCATGGTGATTCTGATAAAAGGATAAAATGGTAATAATGAACACACGCCGAAGAAAAACGTTTAATAGTTGATGTTTTCTTTATATATCATACATAAGTAAGAAGAAGAATGGGGAGGAGGAGCAGGAAGAGGAAGAGGAGGAGAAGGAGAAGGAGAAGGAGAAGGAGAAGGAGAAGGAGAAGGAGAAGGAGAAGGAGAAGGAGAAGGAGAAGGAGAAGGAGAAGGAGAAGGAGAAGGAGAAGGAGAAGGAGAAGGAGAAGGAGAAGGAGAAGGAGAAGGAGAAGGAGAAGGAGAAGGAGAAGGAGAAGGAGAAGGAGAAGGAGAAGGAGAAGGAGAAGGAGAAGGAGAAGGAGAAGGAGAAGGAGAAGGAGAAGGAGAAGGAGAAGGAGAAGGAGAAGGAGAAGGAGAAGGAGAAGGAGAAGGAGAAGGAGAAGGAGAAGGAGAAGGAGAAGGAGAAGGAGAAGGAGAAGGAGAAGGAGAAGGAGAAGGAGAAGGAGAAGGAGAAGGAGAAGGAGAAGGAGAAGGAGAAGGAGAAGGAGAAGGAGAAGGAGAAGGAGAAGGAGAAGGAGAAGGAGAAGGAGAAGGAGAAGGAAGGAGAGTCCAGCATTTTTCCCTTCTCATTTTGCATTTTACTGAAATTGCAGGTCTAGCCAGTTCTGTGATAAAAATACAAACAAACTCTGGAGAGCTGGGGGTGTGTGACTCGAGGAGATTGGCTGGCTGGGTGCAGGGCCTAACCTTTAATCTGCCTACATCACTCCTCCAGGATCTCTTTCAAAAGCTCATTTTCTGCACTCTAATGTTCTGCCAATCATAATTTGTATTTCTGAACGCATGAAAGAACCGTTTCCTGTCTCCGGTGGAAAAAGGGAGAGGAAAAAAAAAAAAAAAAAAAGTATTTAGAGTCAAAACTAAATTTTTCTTGTAAAGCCCACTCCGGGAAAACAAAAGCCGTTTCCATTACAGACACAGTTCAGGCGTCTCTTTAAAGGCGATCACACCCGGGAGGTGTTAACAAGCCATGTGCAGGGGGTTACATTCTCTTTTCCATTCAAGTGTCAGCTCTGCTAGCTTGCGTTGGGAGGCAGATCAGTGATCCATGGCTGAGCACATCAGGAAGGTATGATGTAATGGGCCCCGCGCTCAATCCCTCCTTCAGGCGGGCGGTGGAGCCCCGTCCCATCCAGTTAATCATTGACATGAAAGAGTCGCCCGGGCACTGACACGGGGGGGACAACACGTAACTCACCCCCCCATCCCCTACTCTGAGCTGAAATGGGGGAAATTTTTCTCTCTTACCCACCCACCGAAATCTCGAGGAGGTGCTTGGCACCACCACCGGTGGGGGGGTGGAAAAAAAGGCTCTTTGATGGGAACTGGATGCCAGCTCCCTGTTTGGAGGTGCTGGTTTATGTGTAGCAGCTCCCCACCACCACTCGGCTAATCTCTATTACATATCTACAGACAAAACAGCTACTTGGCATTGTGTTGCGGATGTCTGCAACTTCTGCCAGGACGTTGAACAGAGGCCAGGAACTTGGGTGGAGACAGGAGCCAGAAGGTCATCTGGGGTTGCTGCTCTTTGTTAGAGCTAAATAACGTCCGTGAATGTATTAAGCCCCTTTCCACGCACTGATTTTAGTTTTTTTTCAACGCCTTCAATAGTCTTTTTTCTTCTTTTTTTTTTTTTTTTTTTTTTTCCACTGGGCTGGATTCATGCACAAATCTGCGAGGCAGAGCGGTCTGCTCATTTGCACTTAGCATGAAACCCTGAGTTTGAGGGTTTTTTTTTTTTTAGAGAAAAAACCGCACCAACAAACTCACTGCAAAGATTTGCTCTGTGAGAACAAGAACTTGGGTGCTCTGCCGGTTCCTCTCTTTCAGACCAATCAGACACTCACCTTCATGAAATTATCAGACGATCTCGTTATTGTTCCCTAAGAGGAGAAGCTTAAAAAAAAAAAAAACAAAAAAAAGCTGGAAGTGGGCTGAAGCAAATTGCGGCATCTGGAATTGCAAAGTTGCTGCTGGATCCTACAGCCCTGCCGAGCACTGGTCACGCTGCTGGAACACCCTGGTGGGGACTGAGAAATGGCACGAGTAAGATTTGTATTTTATACAGCTATTATTAAATGAGCACTGCGGCTGCATGGCTGTATCTGCTTATTCTGACCTGTAAGATGCCAAAGCTTACAAATGCCTGGTCGAGTTGTTAGTGTGGATCTTCTTCACAAAGAAGGCTGCAGATAAAAGGAGGTTAATTTTACAAATGCCTGGTCGAGTGTGGATCTTCTTCACAAAGAAGGCTGCAGATAAAAGGAGGTTAATACCTCAGCAATACAAATTATGGTTTCTTCCCATTTCAAATAACAGCAAAATAGTTACAGACTGCCATGGAGACAGTAAAGAATTTGTTATCAGGAAAATCATGCTCTGTTCTTCTTTCTGACATCATGGGAAGTGCACGGCTGGGTGACCACGTGGAATCTGGGGTTTCATGGCAGGTGCTTCTCTTCAGGTGAGACTGATGTTCCTGTGGCTGTAGACAAGTGGCTTCTTCCTTTTAATACTCAGGTATATTTTTCCCCACAAACACGTACTGTCTATCGAAACCTACTCATCCCCTGCTCCACTGCATAGGGTACACCAGCCATGGGAGATGTGTTGTTGAGGTTGACATCACCAGGCTTTTCAGTGCTGGGGGGACAACCCTATTCTACTCCAGGTAGGACAATTTAGATGTGAACATCCTCATCCTGTTTTTCCTTCAGCCTGTGTTTTTTAGCCAGTCCTTTCTCTGACAGATAGTGTGCAATAAGATAGGAAAATCACAGCATGGCCCTAAAGCATCACAGATACTCTCCACAGCCACCTCTGCTGAGCCTGGCCTGATGTGTTTGGGACGGGATGCAAACAAATGGTGCTGGGCACCAGAAAACCCCACATTAACTCAGGTATTTCCCAAGTGACATTCTGTGATGGGCACCCTCCTGGTCCTTGGCAGTCCTGAGGGACCTTGTGACACATCCTTTGCAAGGTCCCTCTCTCAGGAAGAGCTTTCCTTGGTGTATAAAAAGCAACGTGAATGTTAAATGTTGTGCATCTGCTGCTCCGGTTCACCCCTAGAACAAGATAGCTTTGTATTAGGCAAAAAACTCCTTGGGTATAAGATACAAATACATATGTATCCCTATATATTTAGATACAGATATATGGATACATATATACAATAAATAATAACATGTATATTTCATTGATTATTAAATATATATATTTTTTTTTACCCTGGATTCTTGCTGGATGAAAGGTGTCGCAACATAAAATATTTTATTCATGGCCATGTTTACCCAGACCGTGGCACTGTTTTCCAGAGACATTATCTAATTCTAACATCTGAGAGACTCTTAGAAGAAAAGATTTCCTGGTAACCACAAATAACAAAGGCAGAAAGATTGCGGAAAGGTAAAAAGGCTGATCTTGATTTGCAGCAGGCGAGCTAACAATTCCCTGCAGTCTCAGTCCTACGTCCCAGCCTCTTTATGCTGCTTCACTGTTTAGTAGGGCTTCTTTTTTTTTTTTTTAAAGGACAAGACAAATTGTCTAGCCACAAAAATTTAAACAATGCTTTTAATCTGGGTGAAGAAATGCGCTTGTACTGGCTGCTTGGCTGCCTTGAAAATCTACTACTGCAATATCTCAGCAAAAGGTGCATTCGTAGAAGGGGGAGCTGTAGTTTAATGTAGCTGCGCTGTAAAGCTTATTTATCTCCACTGCACTTGATTTACAGTTCCCAATAAACCCTTTGCCATTTTTTTTTGGGCTGAGAAACCTTCAGAGGTGGTGCCTGCCATGGAGGCAGGCGGAGGTACACCGCTCCCCCCGCGGTGCCACCCTGGTCCGAGCAGCATCCCATAAGCAGACAAACCAGCTGATAAAGGATATAGGTTTTTGAATAACCAGTGCTTTAAAAAAAGGGAAATTTCACTGCAGCTTTTTACTCTGAAACCACAGGGAAATGCACTGAACTGCAGAAATTTTTCTTGAACAGAAACACACTTTTACTCCCCAAGGGCTGGTGACATCTTGATGCTCTTTTTACATTGCTCAAGTGCCTGATAGGAGACTCTCCACCCTTCGTCTCCAGCTCCATCCTTCATTTCTTAGCCCAACATGCTGTTTCACAGGGTCCCAATATTGCTAGCAAGATTTTGCATGCACACATCTATGTGGCTGCAACAGTTGTGTATCAGCGGGCTGTATAAAACTCATAAAGGACAGAGGTTCAGATAGTGTCATCGAATCATAGAATGGTTGGAGTTGGAAGGGACCTTCAAGATCATCTCATTCTAACCCCCTGCCATGGGCAGGGACACCTCCCACCAGACCAGGTTGCCCAAAGCCCCATCCAGCCTGGCCTTGAACCCCTCCAGGGATGGGGCAGCCACAGCTTCTCTGGGCAACCTGTTCCAGTTCCACCCCCCTCATAGTGAAAAATTTCTTCTTGAGATCTAATCTAAACCTACCCTCTTCCAGTTTTAAGCCATTACCCCTCATTCTGTCACTATGTACCCTTGCAAAGAGTCCCTCCCCAGCTCTCCTGTAGCTCCATTCATATCTTGGAAGGTGGCTTGAAGGTCTCCCCGGAGCCTTCTCTTCTGCAGGCTGAACAACCCCAGCTCTCTCAGCCTGTCTTCACAGGAGAGATGCTCCATCCCTCTGATCTTGCTTTGTAGCCCTCCTCTGGAAATGCTCCAACAGGCCCATGTCCTCCTGTGCTGAGGGCTCTAGGGCTGGATGCAGTGTCCCTCATTCTTCTTTAGGGGAGACGGTGCCAGATGCTGCTGCTGTCAACAGCATCCCTGTGCTGCTCCACGACCCAGCCTGGTGCTCCAACAGACTGGTGAGAGCCCAGGGGAGCCACTGGCATCTCCTGTTGATTCCTGGAGTCCCCTGCTTCCCTTGACATGCTAAAATGGGCATCTTGTAGTCCTTGGCTGTACGAAGAATTTGGAGTGTGGTTTGTAAGGTCAATTTCTGGGTATGTTCCTGGGTAGGTTCCTGGGTTTGCACATTTTCTTAACACACGTTTGGGAGGGTCTGTGCACCGTGTCAGCAAAAACGGCTCCTCACACAGATACACATCCACATACTGGGAAGAAGGGAGACAGATGGTCTCTATTACCCCGTGTAACCAAACGCAGGACGCAGATGATCCAAAACAATTAGAATGGGAATTTTCCTATCACAGAGTTTTAAAGAGACTTCATTCATCACATACTTAGTGGCATGGCTCCAGCTCCAAGGGCATAGCTCATTTAAAAATATTCATAATACAGTTTTTCTGCTCGGTATAATGTTACGATTTTAAAGTGTAAAATGGTTTGACTCTTTAAAACCAGAAGCAAGCGTTATGCTTCATCCTGTGAGTTTCCCTTTTCTATTGGGATCATGAGGGTGTTTCTCCACTTTCTTTACACCAAGGACGACCTAAATTTTTAGGAAAATGAGTCTGCGGACCCATTAAATATAATTGGTAATAATTAGTAATAACCACTGCCACAATGGTTTCATTTCCAGCAGCAAAACACCGGGCTGATCTTTGCGCATCTGCACATCCTCTCCATTTTGCCTCCTTGCTGCTACGCCGTGAGGATGATCATGGCTTTTATTCTTGAAAACAGCCCCTCTTGAGGTTTCAGGGACCCAGCCCATGCTGTAAAACTCTTCCCTGGGGCAATCCTCTCCAGTTGCCAGCTTACCTTGCCCCCCCAGTCTAGCAGTGGGACAAAACACCCTCTTTGGCCTCTGGCCGACGTAGCTGTGCGGGAAGACATCTCACGTTTGTACCAAGCTGGGGAAAATATTTATTTAGCAGGTGCGTATGTGTTGGTTTTACCCCTTGACCGCTGAAGCTGCTCAGCGCTTTGGAATGCTCCTTGCCTTTACGGAGGGGATTAATGGGCAGCGTGAAGGTTATTATCCTATAAACACAGCTGATCACATGAACCTGCCACTTCTCAGCACCTCCTTATAAGAGAAAGCGACGGGTTTGGAAAAGATCATCTGAAAGAGGGACCTAGAGCATCAGACCTTTAAATCCATATTTAGTTCCTGAGCTGAATTTCTTTTTTCAGAAGTGCTGCTCCTAAGTACCTCCTCCAGTTCGGTAGAAGTCATTGTAATAAAAGAAATCTGTGTGTATGCATGCCATATATTATAAATCACTTCATCTCCTATTGAAGCACAGCCACTTCTGGGTAAAAACACGGCAGATGTTTAACATGTCATGTCACAGCAGCTCTCCGTAGCAGATTTCAGTGGGACAGGAAGAACGCCATGAAACTGCAAGAAGGATTTAGTTAAGCGAGACGTAATTACCAAAGTTGGACTATGTCCAGGACACTGGGGCAAACCCTCCTGCCTTTGCAAATTTGATTTTAACAACTTTAATTTTAAACACCTGATAGTCGTATTTCTTGCCAGCTGAACAGATTGCTGAAAGTGAGAGAGGCAGCATTTCCTCAGCAGAAAAATCTCAGAAAACGAAGAGAGGCAAAAAAAAAAAAAAGTTTCCTCCTATATGGTTTGTGACACCTCAGCGGGAAACCATGAAATATCCACTGCAGAAACACATTTTCTGGGCCGTAGGTCAGCTTAGCTTATAGTGCCCCACAGCCCGAGCAATATTTTGTGTGTGGAAGTGACGAACTGTAGAAAGTGGAACAGCACAGGGGGGGTCAGTGTAGGGAGGCCAGGTCAGAGCAGTGCAGTGCAGAAACAAAACCAGAAGAACCTGCCTAAAAAGAAGAAAATTCAACTTCTTTGGCTATTAAAACACATTGATGCCCCAGCATTTATAGATGACACTGCAAATGTCCACATCCGACAAGCAAATGGTTCAACACACCAGCTTGCTTATGTGGAATTCAACTGTGTCTACAGCGTTGCAACGACACAAGCATGGAGAAATGAATACCTGAAAGAAAACATCTTGTATAACACAGAACCTCTGAATCTTGGGAGGAACACTGTTGACTTTGGGTGCCCCCCAATTCGCCACGTGAGCAGAGCAAATCATTTCTCACAGCGGTTTGCAAGCTGTGGAATAGGCAAGTCCTGATCCTGCTTTAACTCTGGGGGATGGGGTAGGTGGCTTTCTGGGTTCCCTTCCAGCCAAACATTTCTGTGATAATAAGGCCCGCTCCCAAAGCCCATTAACAAGAATCCCAAATATAACGGTAAAATAATACAGAATCTACCACAGCAAGTTGTTAGCTTCTCCAGGGAACCAGTACTACCCTGCAGAAGGGTACTTCAGAATAGTTCGCAGGAGAGTTGCTTTAAGTAGAAGAAAGCTGTACTTCCATCACCCTGAAAAT
This sequence comes from Calidris pugnax, assembly GCF_001431845.1. Lineage (NCBI taxonomy): Eukaryota > Metazoa > Chordata > Aves > Charadriiformes > Scolopacidae > Calidris > Calidris pugnax. The sequence continues at coordinate 928,448 of NW_015091152.1, forward strand.
AACTAGAAGCACCTGGCGAATCTCTTTTCCTAGCTTTTTTTCCCCAAGTTAAACAACCTTCTCCAGTTGCTGCTGAAAGGAACCTAATGACATAAGCCATACCTGAGAGACTATTTCCATGCTTGTACTAAACATCTAACAAGTGTCTCGGGACTTGCTGTGTCCCGTCTTCAGCTCAGGTTGTGTTGCACATGGGACACATTTGTCTTGGATGGAAAAAATCTGAACTACCCATTCCCCTCATGTGTGTGCTGGTCACACCGTGGTATCGTATCGGTGGAATCTGGGTTTGGATATTGGGAAATATTTCTTCATGGAAAGGGTTATCAAGCATTGGAATGGGCTGCACAGGGAAGTGGTTGAGGCACCATCCCTGGAGGTGTTCAAAAGACGGGTTGACATGGTCCTCAAAAATATGGTTTAGTGATTTTTTTTTTAATTGCTTATTTCTTATTTATTTTTTTGTCAGAGTTAGGTTGACAGTTGGACTAGATGATCTTTAAGGTCCCTTCCAACCTAGAAGATTCTATAATTCTATGATTCTAGGTTGTGGCTGTTGAGAAATACACGGCCTTGAGTTGCGCGTGAAGCTTATATTAAAAAAAAAACAAAGGGGGAAGGAGAGGGGCTCAGGCAGATGTAGTTGTACCTCCTTATCAGCACATCTGTGGGCTCCCTTCTGCTGTGTAATCCTCACAGGGCTGCACGAGACCTTATACCAGCACTGCCACCCTAGCCCTGGCTTTAACATCCCAAGGCTCAACACATCCCTTTGCCTTCTCATCATGAGAAAGGGCAGCCGTGGGGTTTGATGGATGGCCACAGACCCCTGCAGCCCATCGAACCCACAGGTCAGCAAATAAAGCCCTTGACAGCTTTGTTACAGGGTTAGGCTTGGCACAGGGAACGAAGCAGGCCGAAGCCTCAGTGCATTGCTTTTTCAATCGTGTCTGCTGCCCCATTTAAAGAATGGGAATGTTTTAGGCTCAACCTACAATTCAAAAAATATTATTAGTATTATTATTATTATTTGCTACATACTGAGGTATCCTCTGGTGCGTACTGTGGTAAACAAGAAAGTGCAGTTCACAAGTTGAACAAAATAATGAAATGCTCCATGTTTCATCGGTTCTTCATCAGCATGGTACTGAAACACAGATATACTTTATCTACCCGGTTGACGATGAAGCTCAGACACTGATGAGAGGTTTGTTGTTATTTTTGGCTGTCACAGACACAAAACTACAGCAGAAACCATTCTTTCCTTATCTTTTAAAAGCCATGTATGTAGAAAGGAGGCAATGGCTTTACACAGCCAGCTGCTTGTCCTTTTATTCTGTAGAGTAACTAAAAGGACTAGTGCAAAACATCTCAACCTCAGTTCTCTTCTGGTGTGAATCAAGCAATTCCACTACAGATCAGTGGAGCTGTAATACAGCTGACACTAGGGGAGCATTAAGCCCTCTGGTACAAGTATAATAATTTCTAATTGCAAACACTTGTATGAAAACAGTATTCTCCCTCCTCCCACACCTTTTGTGTTACTGTGTATCCTCACCTCCAGTATTCTGTCACTTCAAAAGCCATTAAAAAATGCATGATCAGCAACCAGAAAGACATCACCTAGTCTATTCAGCAGAAAACTCTTTTCTACCCTAGCCCTGAACTCCCACAGTCACAATCACAGCTAATCGAGCTGCTATAAACACGGAGAGACCGAATGCCCAACCATGGTCTGCACATTTCAGCCTGAATATACTGAAATTCCACTCTAAGGCCAGTACATTGGTATCCAAAACCCGTACTACTGGAAACCTAACTCATAGTAACATTGGTATCCATTACATTGGTATCCAAAACCTGTGCTACTCATGATTTAAACAATTGTTTTACAAATTCCCATAACATTATAGCGTCCTGATTACAAAGCGTTTAAGGCAGATAGTTCCTTTTAAATGTACCCTTAAGCGTTGAGCTGTTTTGGAAACTTTCTTGCTTCTTTGGGACAGCAGAACACTGACAGTCATTATTTCTCCTAATAAAGAGAAGCACCCCTTCTCCCCTTGAAAGAAAAAGACTCTGCTACTTCATTATTACCTCGCGCATGGCTGACTTAAGGGCTTCTATGCACAGCTCATGCCATCCTGACCAGAAAGTAATCCCGCAAGTAACCCTGCTACAAACCAAAAAGGAGCACAGTGTCACTGCTCTGCTTTACATTCACAAACATCTGGAGGAACTGTTGCACAACTTTCTTAATCAGAGAAAATCACTGCACTTTAAAAAAAAAACAAAAAACAAAAAACAAAAACAAAAACAGTAGACTGTTCTAATCACAAGCAAAGTTTTAAAATAAACCCAAATATACAAAAAGCCCAGTCTCACACCTTTATGCTACATCTCAAGAAGTTGAAAAGCTTGTAACAGGCTGGCCTTGCCCATAAAGGCTCTGCGAGCAGCAGTTGCCAGGCTGGCCCTCAGCCCGCTTCATTTGGGTAAAACTCCCTTTGACATCAGCTGGAGCAAGGTTTGTTCCTAACTAAATCGAAAATTCAGGAGAGAAAAACCACAGCTCATGACCGTTGTATGTAGCTGGAAACAGGCTCCAACTCTACAATTTGCGGAGTATCTTTATCTCAGCATAGAGAAACAGACTGAAATCACCATCCTGAGCCATTCGGGGGAAACCCAACTATTATTTATAGAATCATAGAATCATAGAATCATTTGAGGTTGGAAGAGACCCTTGGGATCATCGAGTCCAACCATCTCCCCTACTCTACAAAGTCCTCCCCTACACCATGTCCCTCAGTGCCCCATCTAAACGTCCCTTAAACACATCCAGGGATGGTGACTCCCCCCCCTCCCTGGGCAGCCTGTTCCAATGCCCGACCACTCTTTCGGTGAAAAATTCCTTCCTAATGTTCAGTCTAAACCTACCCTGTTGGAGCTTGAAGCCGTTCCCTCTCGTTCTATTGTTAATTACCTGTGAGAAGAGACCAGCCCCAACCTCTCTACAGTGTCCTTTCAAGTAGTCGTAATGTCTAAATACTTTTAGCTCTTAACGGGGAAAAAAAGAAACATGCTAAACTCTCCTGAGGTTGCATGTAATGCAGGGTGTATTACTCGCTGACACCACTTCTCGTGTGCACACCTGACACACACTCACGAGCACATTAATTTTTACTACCCAGGAGAAATCTTAGTTTGTTTAGATTTGAGACAAAAAGCAGCAGTCTATCATCTCGTGTCGTTCTAAAAAACCTGACGTTTACAGAGCTCTTTCCAAACGAGTTCATTAAACACTGCCTGCATCTTAAGGCCATATGCAGCAGTATAATTTAGAGCGTATACTTTATAGGTTTCTTTTTCTGGTTTACCCACTGATTATTATGTGCTGTAAAATTTCAATTATCCCAACTAGTCAGGGGAATAAAAAAGGGAAATAAAAAGTAGGTGATGGAAAAGTGTATGTTAACAAATGCCATAGAAAAGCAGTCCATGCAACACCGAGTATGTTGTACGTGTAATATTTCAGTGTTATTAATGTCCTTTTTCTTCTTATAGAAAGATTAGAACGAATAAAAAGCACATAACAGCAACTAAATAATCTCCTTCATTCTTACTATGTTCTTACAAGCAGCAAGCATTTTAAAACAGTGTGGACAAACGCACAGCAAATGTTAACTTCGTTTTCACCATGGAAACTCAAAGACCTAGATGGAACAGCAAAAACCGAATTAAAGGCTGGATTTGGCCCAGCTGGGAGCAGGAATGACTTGAAAGATGCAACATATCTGCAAATTTCTCCCCATAACACACAAGTTTAACAACCTAATTCTTATGTGTGGGGCAGACATGCAGGGTGAAAACGGCTGCTGATATAAATGAAAGTGTTCCCAAATAATTTCAGCTTTCTCCATTTACATCTCAGTGTTTGGGACCCAAATGCTGTTATTTAAGCCCCGAGTAGTTGCAAACACAAAATTTTGTACCTGAAGAAAAAAATCCCAGACAAGGCTGGGATTTTTTCCTGTGTCAGACCTGTAAAACCGAGATGGCGAAGCTTGGTAAGCTCTCCCTGCTAAAACCATAAAAGAAGGTGTGTGAAGACATCACAATATGAAAGGCCCCAACTGTACAGTGACTTGTCCAAGCACTTTATTACATATATACAGTTGTTTCAACTGTTTACCACTTTCTCATGTACAATGATTTTTACTGGACATTAAACTGCTAGCCTTAGCCAATTTCTGTAGCATCCAAGCTTGCTCACCAGTGGTTTTTGTGACTAGTAATTTCTCATCAATATGATTCCACTTGATTTGGCCAACCCTACCCCAATGAAAGTATTTTCTGTTTTCACTGCTGTTGTCAGCAATACAGCTCTGTGGCATGCCCCTAAGTGTCCACAGCCTGCACACCCTAGTTTTGAAGGCTGAAGAAGCTTGGCAGATGTTTCCAACCTCTCCAGCACAGAGCAATCCTCCTCTCCTTGCTTTCAAGAAGTTGAGTTATTTGCAGCAGCTTGCATATTCAACTTAACCTGCTTCTTTGCCGAGTAGTAATCTGGAGAGCAACACATAAACAGAATTAGGGCTTCGACACTGATAACAGCTGCTTTTCAAGAAATCTCTCAAATCTCCTTTTCGCGTTGAAGAAGTCACTTAGACTTCTCTATGGCTTGTTAATGAACAAAACTAAGACCTTTAACATGTTCCACATAAAGCTATGTAATACCAAACAAAACAAAGGAAACGTGCTGGCTTTTATCCAGTAGAGATCAAAAGACTTTGAACCCTCTTACATGAGCTGAGCAATGTGATGTTTCACTCCGACTTTTAGATCCACTGTGGCAGTGCTGTGTGAAATAGGGTTGTTTTTTCCTCCTTAAAAGTGGCAAAAAATACTCTGTAAAATAACATTAGAAGAACTATATATAACGGGGCACTTTATGTCTGCTTATTAGATCAAACTGCAGATTCAAGGAGGGCTGCGTAAAACCTTGCGCTATCACTGATACTAATTCTTTGCTCAGAGAGTAAGCACTGTGGTTTTTCATACATTTTCATACATATATGCAGCTGAATCCTTGTTTCAGATGCATATGTAAATTAATGTTAATGACAGAACTGTGACTACAGCAGAGGTGTTTCCCTATGAGTTCCTTCCCTGCCTCCCATCCTTGCACAAAAAAAACACACACTTTTTTCAAGTCATAGGGCAGAATTAGCTGAAATGGGAGCCAGATGATTATTTATCTTTACAGAGTTCATAGGATTTACCTGGTGTGAATTGTTTGCACTCGCAGCAATGAATTTGCTCCCGTTTCAGCTGAGGATGCAGGTTCCATAATATTTAAACACGAGGTTTCCATACAGTCAAATTGGCAACAACTATCAGCTCCTTCCAGCATAAAGTCTCGCATTAATTTCAACACAGAACGTTATTGGTGGGGTGACTGGCATTCTGTGGGCTTTCACAGCCCGGTTTGTGCCACCAGATTCCTGCAGCCAGCTTCCTGGAGGACACAGCTGCATGGCACAGCGCAACGGAGGAGCACAGTGGGACCAGAGATAGCCCTAAATGGGACTTCTGGAGCAGGACATGATCCCAGGGAGAGTGTATTCTCCCACGCAGGAGCATGCACTGCTAACTCAGTACGAAAGCAAATCCTTCTATTACTATAACCCCCTGTAGTCTCTCAGAGGAGTAGCAGAGGAAAGGAATACCAGTAAGAAAAAAAAAAAAACAAACGGCTTACATTACCCCTTATTTCTTCCATTTAAAAGACTTCAATATAGCTCTCCTTCATTTTATTTTGGGAAAAGAAATGCATTAGGAATTATGCTTAGTAGACGAGATTGAGAAAAGACTCCAGTAGTCCGTACTCCCATTTCTGCCTGCGAAGAATTTTAGCAAGAGCCCAACTGCTCAGAGCCTAGTTTCCAAATCGATGGAGGCACTTAAAAGCCAGAGGGATGCACAGTCAGATGGTCCAGCCTCCATCTGAAATTCTAAATAGAGTCCATGGAGATTGGCTGGTTAGCCTGAGGGACTCCAAAGAGCACTTGCACTGGCATAGGTAAGGTGCTGTCAGTAGGAAAGCCTGGCCACAGGGAACCAGGAGGGAAAGATTTCTATTGTTTAAATATACCTATCTAAACACCAGCTTTCCATTCCTCCCCGTTACCTCCTAGCCATCTTGCATGATCTGCTTCAGAAGTCGGAAAACACAGGATTTTTACCAATTTTCTCTCTTTGGCCTTTAACAAAGGAGGCAAGGATTTATGAACATCTCCCAGGAGAGCCAAGGTCTAAGTGTTATCAGACTCAGGCAAGCCAAAAGGTTTGGAAGAGAAGAGGAGAAAAGGAGTGAAGAGTTCACCGATCTTGGAGAAAAAAAAAAAAAAAAGAAAAGGAAAAAAGAGGAGTGAAGAGTTCACCAATCTTTGAGAAAAAAAAAAAAAAGAAAAGGAAAAAGTAAAGGCTTAGAGCCTGTATCTAAACTGCTTTTTCATTTTTTATTTGAGGCTCCCCACGAAAACAGAACAGAACCACACTGGGGTCACAATGTAAAAGATAGAATGAAGATGGAGTGCATGAACTTAAGACTTGGGAAAATCTATTTTCGTACTGGTTCTCTCTGCCTGTCTGAGGAGTCAAATGCAGCAGGAAAACCTCTGCTCCTTCCACTCTGGAAGTGCCAATGTCCACAAAACCCTATGGCTGGTTTTTAAATATATTGATATTTATTTAATGGGCTACAGCTGTCTTTGAAAGTCTAAATTAAATGCACATTGTTGGATCTTAATGTAAAGCATTACAGAGCCCTTGTTGACCAAAGCTGAACGCAGATCACCAGGTTCGAATCCAACCTCAGATCCTAATCCTAAACTAACCTTTCATTACAGCATGGCAGAAGTTGAGTGAAGGGGTGGAAGAGTGGGGTCAGACCATATCAGACTTTCCCTGGCTCAGTTTTGCCTGAATTACTTCAATCATGCCCAGATGGATGAGGTTTCTGCAGCTAGAGGGAAACATCTATTGCATCCTTCAGCTGGCAATAAGAAGTGTGTGTGTGTGTGTGTGTGTGTGTGTGTGTGCTGGTGAGAGAAGGATTGAGAGAGTGACTGCTCTCCAAGCTTCACCAAAAGAGAGGACTGCAAATGATTTTCCTGGCCCATCTCACACACCCAGATTCCTCGGGGAGAAGGGTACCGTTGTTAGACTAAAGTGTTTTCTCTTAAGAAAACACATGTGGGAAAGTGTTAGACTGTGCAGCGTGGTATTTTGGTTTCCACATCCCCTGATGAAATGTTTCTTGCCTGGGGAAAACAAAACGGAAGAAAAATATCCCCTGGAAATATCTGCATAATTTACTCCCACACACCTAGTGAGAGATTTACAGTTGAACAGCAGTTCCCTCAAACCATCACAACATTGTGCTCTGAATTGCACTTCTGTACTTTCACCTGTAAATTATACTGTTAATTAGTTAATGGCTGTAAACTGCTTTGGAGAAGAAAAGAGCACTCATTAAATATCATTGTTCTGGTGCAATGTTCCACCTTTCATTAATCTCCAACCTCTTCCTGAACCTCTTGCTAGCAATTAAGTTTCATACCCTCAAATAGCAAATTAGCCTATTGTCTGACTTAACTGAGATCAACATCACTGTTCAGAAAGTGTTTCCTGAAACCTTGGCTTCAATTATCTTCTAGGCAATTCCAAGCTGGTGTCTCACATCAAATTCCTGAAAGAAAACCCTTGGTCTATGTCTTGAAAACCTCAGTCTTGGATAAACCAAAACCCCAATATGGACAAGGGAAATCCATTATAAGGGATTAACATCTCAAATACTGTTAAGAAGAGAAAACGAGGGGCCAGGTGTTCAAAAGAACATAGTGTGCAGGATGCTGAGGACTTTTGGAAACCTAAAACTCTATTATGGGTGCTGAAACCCACTCCTGGCAGCAAGTCCTGGTGAGAGGCATTTGAAAACCTAGCCACTTCTGCCACCTGGCCAAGTTTAAGATCAACTTGCCCTTAAGATTTCTGGATGCCTTCACTGGTAATATGCTACTGCTCTGTGAGAAGTCCTAAACAGACCCCCAGGGCCAGGAGAGGGTGGCCCTACTGCTCTGTGAGAGAAACAGACCCCCAGGGCCAGGAGAGGGTGGCACAGCACCTTTGAAAAACACAAACTCCATGCCCATCAATTTAGAGTGTACCCTCCTTTTCCTTCAGATGTTTTTCTGAAGGGTTACATTTTCGTAAAGCAAGACTGGTTTTCGGGCCCACCAAAGAATTTTTAAGCCGCTGCTGGGACCAGGTTTGGTCATCTGAGCCACACCAGGATCTCACACACCTGTCAAAGATGTCTGTCTTTTTTCTTCCCTTCTGAGATCCTCTTGCCCCCTGTTTTCTTGGAAGTTCGGGGTTTCTCAGCTAGTGCCACCTGGACAAAATGATGAGTCTTGTCCTCTCTGCCCAGGGGTGTGTTCAAGCGCTGCAGTGGACTCCGAGCATCTCCCACCACGCAGCTGTGGTAGAAGGCTGGCACCTCGTGGCCTTCAAGTTCTTCCCACTGCAGAACCCCATCCTCCGGCGTGTCCTGGAGGAAATCAAAGTTCCACCTCTGCTGGGCCCCCTCCACGCTGTTGCGTAGCACGTGCTGCAAGACCTGATGCAGCTGCTCATGGTCCACAGGGCCAAAGAGGTTCCTCCAGGTGTGGGTTGTCTTCCCTGGCCTCTGCTCCATCTTTTCTTCCTGGTGCCACTCTCCGGCGAGCGTATACAGCAGCGACTCCCTGCCAAGGACAGAGAGACCACCAGCCACCCTTTGCATGTTCAGTTCAGTGGGCACTGCACACTCTTTAGGGGGGATGTGGCAGTAAACCTAGATGCTTTTGATCCCACTACAGGAAATCTTAGCTTGCTTTGAAAGAAATTTATCCGATCTCCAGTCCAGAGTGAGAATTGCCATCTATAGGATGTGTCTATAGAAGGATGGGGAAGGGTGAAAAGCCCTCACCTTTTCTGCACACCCTTATTTCAGTATAGCCCGAGTGAGGGCTTGCCCTAAGGGTTACAGAGGCACACAAGGACAACAAGCACACAAGGGGACAACATCCTCTGAGGCAGTGCCATAAAAGACAGAAAGCACTTGAGAAGGAGAATAGAATATCCAAGACAAGGAAGGGTGATGGCAATCAGTAAAGTACACAAGACACGTTCAATTTTTCAGTGAAGGTGGTAACTCTTTCCTGACTAGTCTTACCATTTGTTTTGCAGTTTCTTGCCTGACATTTTCATTCCCTTTTCTTGAAGCAATTGCCTGAGAAACAGTCCCAGCCACAGACAAAAACACCTGTCTTGTTTCCTACGATGGCAAATCCCATTCAAGCATCAGTAGGTGGAATTCCCATTTGGTAGGCTGTTAAGGGTACAGAAGAGATGGGGTTTGTACCCTCCTCTGGCAGGTAAGATAGGGACACAGACTGAGAAATCAGGCATTTTGCAGATTTCATATGCCAAGAGGACATAAATATGCCAAATACATTCTAATACAAATACAAATACTAATTTCTGCATCAGGTCTTTAATTTCTGGAAGAGCTTGAAAATAAATCTTGACGGTCATAAAGAGTTCTTTCTCTCTGGCTCCCCAAAACTCAGCCCCTCTCACAAGCTGTGATGCATGGCAGCAGACAGGCTAAAAAGAAACGTCAGAGAAACATTAGCAAACAGTCAAATTTTGGATTTGTTGTGCTACTGAGAATTCTGAAGGCCACACAGAGTCTGGGGACAGCTGAGAGAGGTCAACAGGTGGTTTGCCTACATATCATGCAGATAAAGCAGCTCAGCTCCTGCAGAACCTCAAGCTCCAGGCTTGGTCTCCGATGTCTGAAGGGGTGCTTCAGCCACAGCAGACACAAACCCAGATGTGACTGGTATAATCACACATTAACTTTGCAGGGTTGTCCTTAATCTACCTCAACTCTGATCATCCCCTTGCAATCACACCCCAGGTTCCTACTCTGAGAATCTCACTTGGTGGCTCCGGTATCAAGAGCTTATCAGCAACAGGGTGGTGTTGGCACTTAAATGGTTCTGCATGTAGTCTGCCACAGAAAACTCAGATACCGAGTGATGTGGCTACCTCCTGGAAGTTGGAAGTTGAGTGTCATTTCCGCAGCTGATAGCACACCTGAGCACCAGAGGTCCACAGAGGCAGCCTGGCTCCTGTGTCCATTTATAAATGTTATTCCTTGTCCCTAGAGGCTCCAAGCCAGCCTCCTGCAAATGCACGGCCCACAGCCAAAGGAAATAAAACCAGAGAATACCAGGGCTGGGTTGCCCTTCTGGTGCACGGATTGATTTCCAAACATCAGCTGTGGTTCTCTGGAGGCCATGGAGCTCCAGGACGGGAAGCAGAGTAGCCCTGTTCAGTCTGGGACACAATCTGGGGCTGATCATTAGGTCTGATGGGACTACAGAGCCTCCTGGTCCCCAGCCATGTCCCACCAGTGGTACCACCCCGCGCCGTGTGGTTACACAGGCTTGCTCGGCGTGAGCCTTCAACACTCAGCTGCCAACGGGAACAAAGCTGGCAGGCGCCCACCAGATGTGCCTCGCAGGGCCTAGGAAAGGTAGGAAAGCACTTTTCGTGAGGAAAAAAGCAGCCGAGAGCACAACGACAGGGATAATCCTCTAGGTGGCATCCGGAATCCCCAAACTCCACACAAGACTTTTCCCTTGGTCGCGCACAGCCTTGCCCAAAGCCGTCGGGATACTGGGCAGTGCGGGCTGTCACTTACAGCTAATAACCATCGCACCTCCACTCCTTCTTCATCTGGTGCCAAGACCTCGGCAGCTTCCACCGAGTTCATTCAAAGCCAGTCGGGTCCTAGGAAAATGCAAAAGGTCTTAGAAAAAGTTACACAGTGCTTGGCAGGAATATTCCTCTTCCTTAGAAACTTTCTTCATGCTTATTAGGAACTGACTGTTTGGTAACAGCGAACCAGAGTTAGGAAGAAAGTATTTATCGAACAACTTTTCTTAACAGCGTATTTTAATATCACGCAGGAATGGACTAGAAAAGACTCTGCCTGGCTCTGTTAATTGTGGCTATTCCAGCACAGCCTGGGAATCCAGTGCCTTGTCTTTAAGACTGTCTAATTCCAGGTGTTTCAAAGGAAGATAAAAAGCCAGCTGAGAGGATAATTATAGAATAACCTTTCCCTATGGAAAGTTTCCTCCTCATGCTCTTAATTATGTCATGAATCACAAATGCTTCTAACTCCTCTAAACTTGCATCATGTGTATATACTGCCTGTTGCCATTTCCATTATTTATGGTCGCATCCAGGGCGGAATCCTGGCCCGACTGAAGCCAGTGCAAGTTTACGGCAGCAGAACCAGGATGTGGCCCCTCACTATTTTCCAGACTGTTTCCAGGTCTTGGCTCCAAAGCTGCACCGTCACTATTCCCACAGCTTAGTCTGAGCTGCGTGGGTGTATCAAAGCACCCGTAAAACAAGACCAAAAAATGTTTCTGCAATGCAAAACCATCATTGGTAGGGTCCATTTTTTCTTAACCCAGGATTTCTGCGTCACTTGAGAACAGGGTGTGAGCCAAGGTCAAGGTCATACCTACCCGCGTGTGCATCCTTACTGAGCCAAGCTGCAGGACAAATGCTGTGGCCACTTCTGGTTTATCTCCAGCTCTGTCCTAGCTTGAAAGAGTAGAAAAGAAACACAGACTTCCTAGGCAGTTCAGTGCTTTCAGAGCATCAGAGGAATGTTATCTCACATTTCTCAATTTCCAATGTATGCATGAGTTTAAAAATAAAATAAAATAAAATAAAGATGACAGCTAGCAAAAGCTGTGGATATTTCGTTTTCAGAAGTGAAGGCCTGTTTCTTAAATAATTTTGATACAGAAAGTTGCTAGCTTGTAAGTCTTATTTTTAGACACACCGCTGGCCTGTGGCAGGTGCTCAGGTATATTTATTTATGTTCTTATATATTTATTGTTTATATTTATATTCTTTTTCTGACACTAGAGCTGAAAAAAAAGGTCTCCCCATCCCTTCAGGGTGCAGAGGGAGCCACAGCCTTGTTCCCTTGTTCCCTGCCTCTAAATCCTTGCAGGTTTCTTCTGCCTCCCCCAGTGCTCACTGCCCTGACACCACCGCCAAGTGCCACCATCTGTCCCCCGGCACCCACCCCCTTTGTGCGGAGGTGAAGGGGATGGTGGGAAGGATGCGGGAGGGATATGTGTGTGTATGCAAGAATGGGATTTAATTGTCATAACCTTAACTGATACACATAGAGTGCCCCGGGGGTGCTCAGTGCCGGGTCCCCCCCAGCCAGGATGGGGAATGGGCCAGCTCACCCCGCGTACGGCAGAGGGGGACCGAGGCAGGAGGGAATGGTCCCCAGCAGGGGGTTTGTGTGTCCCTTGGGGACGGGGATGGCATGGTCCCCCCACCGGGAGGCTGCGGGGACGGGTGGCGGGTCCCCGAGGGCGATGAGGGCTCTGCCGGAGCAGGGCCACCCAGAGCAGGTTGCACAGGAACATGTCCAGGTGGGGTCTGAATGTCTCCAGGGAAGGAGACTTCACCACCTCCCTGGGCAGCCTCTGCCAGGGCTCTGCCACCCTCAAAGTGAAGAAGCTCTATCAATTCTATGATTCTGATTCTATGATTCTAAGTTCCTCCTCATTCTTATATTCAACTTTGTGCCCATTTCCTCTTGTCCTGTCCCTGGGCACCATTGAAAATAGACCGGCTCCATCCTCTTGACACCCTCCCTTGAAGTATTTATAAGCATTGATCAGGTTCCCCCTCAGTATTCTCTTCTCCAGGCTAAAAAGACCCAAGTCCCTCAGCCTCTCCTCATAAGGGAGATGCTCCAGGCTCCAGGGTCCTTAAAGATCATCGAGTTCCAACCCCCCCTGCCAGCTTTGAGCAACCTGGTCTAGTGGGAGATGCCCCTACCTCCCACTAGACCAGGTTGCTCAAAGCCCCATCCAACCTGGCTTTGAACACCTCCAGGGATGGGGCAGCCACAGCTTCTCTGGGCAACCTGTTCCAGTGTCTCACCACCCTCACAGTAAAGAATTTCTTCCTGAATCCTCGACCAACCTGGGCAGATTTGGTCATGTGTTTACGTATCATCATAATGACCATTATATTCTCCCGAGTTTCAGTAATTCTTAACATTTCCACAGCAGTAAAGTGGTTTTGTGTTTCAGTTTCCCAGTTGCTCTCAGAAGACACGTGAGGCAGGCTGAGTGTTCCCTTTGTGGGAAGGTGTCATGGCTTCTGCTGGCTTGGGGTTGATGTTCTTGCTAGCAGTTGGTGTGGGGTTGTGTTTTGGATTTGGGATGAGAAAAATGTTGGTAGCGCACTGACATTTTTTGATTGTTGCTGAGCTCTTAAGGTCTTTTCTGCTCCTCACCCCACCCCCAGTAGCAAGTAGGCTGGGGATGCACAAGAAGTTGGGAGGAGACCCATCCAGGACACCTGACCCCAACTGACCACAGGGGAATTCCATGCCAAATGATGTTATGCTCAGAATATAAAGCTGGGGGAAGAAGATGGAGGTGGGGGTGTTATTTGGAGTGATGGTGTTTGTCTTCCTAAGTGACCATTACATGTGATGGAGCCCTGCTTTCCTGGGGCTGGTTGGACACCTGCCTGCCAATGGGAAGCAGTGAATGGATTCCTTGTTTTGCTTTGCTTGCGTGCATGGCTTTTGCTCAACCTGTTAAACTGTCTTTTGTGTCACAGCGGTCAGCATGGATTCACCAAGGGGAAATCATGCTTGACCAGTCTGATAGCCTTCTATGATGGCATGACTGTCTGGGTAGATGAGGGAAGAGCAGTGGGAGTCCCCCAAAGAGAGGGACTTTGTCTATTTTGACTTCAGCAAGGCTTTTGGCACTGTTTCCCATAACGTCCTCATAGGTAAACCTAGGAAGTGTAGGTTAGATGACAGAGAGGTGGATTGAGAACTGGCTGAACGGCAGAGCTCAGAGGGTTGTGATCAGTCCAGTTGGAGGCCTGTAACCAGTGGTGTTCCCCAGGGGTCAGTGCTGGGTCCAGTCTTGTTCAATATGTTCATTAATGACTGGATGAGGGCACAGACCGTACCCTCCGCTGATGATACAAAACTGGGAGGAGTGTCTGACACACCAGAAGGCTGTGCTACCACACAGCGAGACCTGAACAGGCTGGAGAGTTGGGCGGAGAGGAACCTAATGAAGTTCAACTCGGGCAACTGTAGAGTCCTGCACCTAGGAATGAATAACCCCATCCACTGGCACAGGTTAGGGGCTGACCTGCTTGAAAGCAGCTCTGTAGAGATAGTTCTTGGAGTCCTGGTGGACAACTTGTTGACCATGAATCAGCATTGTGTCCTTGTGGCCAAGAAGGCCAATGGTCTCCTGGGGTGCATTAAAAAGAGTGTGGCCACCAGGTCAAGGGAGTCCATCCTCCCCCTCTGCTCTGCCCTGATGAGCCCACATCTGGAGATGGCAATTTTGGATGTTAAGAAAACACTGTTCTATGTTCTTACTTCTTGCAAAGTGTTTTTCGGTTCTCTTTCATCTTTTAAGAAAGCCTCATGTTTCAGGCAATTTTTTCTTGAGATTGTGTCTATATCAAATCACAACCACACAGCGAGACCTGAACAGGCTGGAGAGTTGGGCGGAGAGGAACCTAATGAAGTTCAACTCGGGCAACTGTAGAGTCCTGCACCTAGGAATGAATAACCCCATCCACTGGCACAGGTTAGGGGCTGACCTGCTTGAAAGCAGCTCTGTAGAGATAGTTCTTGGAGTCCTGGTGGACAACTTGTTGACCATGAATCAGCATTGTGTCCTTGTGGCCAAGAAGGCCAATGGTCTCCTGGGGTGCATTAAAAAGAGTGTGGCCACCAGGTCAAGGGAGTCCATCCTCCCCCTCTGCTCTGCCCTGATGAGCCCACATCTGGAGTACTGTCCAGTTCTGGGCTCTCTAGCTCAAGAAGGATAGGGAACTACTGGAAAGGGTCCAGCGGAAGGCTATGAAGATGATCAAGGGAACGGAGCACCTCTCTTATGAGGGAAGGCTGAGAGACCTGAGTCTCTTTAGACTGGAGAAGAGAAGACTGAGAGAGGATCTTATCAATGCTTATAAATATCTAAAGGGTGGGTGTCAAGAGGATGGGGTCAGGCTCTTCTCAGTGGTGCCTGGTGACAGAAGAAGGGGCAAGGGACACAAGTTGGAACACGGGAAGTTATGTCTCAACGTGAGGGAAAACTTTACATTGAGGGTGACAGAGCACTGGAACAGGCTGCCCAGAGAGGTTTTGGAGTCTCCTCTGGAGATACTCAAAACCTGCCTGAAGGCATTCCTGTCCAGCCTGCTCCAGGTGAACCTGCTTTGGCAGGGGGGGTTGGACTAGATGATCTCTGAAGGTCCCTTCCAAGCTCTACTATTCTGTGATTCTGTGATTCTCAACCCATCAGTATTTTCTCACTTAACTCTTCCAGTTCTCTTCCCCATCCCAAGTTGGGGGAGTGAGTGAGCAGCTGGGTGGTCCTACTTGCTGGCTGGAGTTAAACCATGACAGAAGGTAAGTCTTTGTTCTTTACTCCCATACACAGGCAGAAGCAGGCATTGAGGGAACTCCATCCTTGTAATTTCCATCTCTGAATTTGAAAGGCCTGCTATTTTTTGTTCTTCTGGGTTTCTATGCTGATGTTGAAGAGCTGGAAGAAAGGGGAGAGCTGGAGAAAGGCTATGGGTTTTTTTGGTTCATTTACAAACCAGGCAGAAAAATATAATTTATGCCCAGAAAGATGAGAAAGGGATAAAAATATTAATTCTATGAGAATGTGACTGTTCTTAAATGCAGTCAGTGAGGCCCTTTTTCCCATCTTCTTCCACCCCCAACGTTGAATATTTCCACCGTACTTTCATATTCCACCCCTCAGCATTTCCCCTGCAAAGGCAAAGCCAAAACTTTGCTTTATGTCTCCCCCCTTCAAAATAATCTTTAAATTCTTGTAGGGGAAATGGGGGGCTGCATTTCCATGTGGATTCTGACCATCCCCAGGGTGGGAGAGTTCTTGCAGCCAAGCCCAGCAGCAAGGAGGGGGACAGAGCACAGCTTGGTGATGTTCCTTCACATCTCCCCACCGAGGGTGGGATGCACCCAGCTGATAGCACTGGCCACGTCGTCTCCTTGTCTGCCTTGGGCTGCAGAAGCTGGTGGGCTTAACCACGTGGCTTGGGGACTATGTTGAGTTCAGAGGAGCCCACAGCTTTCTCCAGCCTCCATATAACCCTCTCTCAAGCCCCTCATAGCATCCTTACATGTCCCCACCCGCTGCCGTGGATGCCCTTGCCGCACACCCAAACCCACCCATGGTGAACTGTTGTACCCCAACACAGGGATGGACTCTGTTAGGACTGTGAGGTGGGAGATTGAATGTTGTGGGCTGGTGGAGGGCTGAAATCCCCCTCAGCCCTCACACCCGTGGGATGGGGAGACCCTTTTTGGTCCATTTTCACTGCACATGCTCCTGCATTAGTCCAACATTTCAGTGTCGAGGCTGCAAAAGGAGAGCTTGCTTTCTGAATGTTTAATGGCAATTTTGGATGTTAAGAAAACACTGTTCTATGTTCTTACTTCTTGCAAAGTGTTTTTCGGTTCTCTTTCATCTTTTAAGAAAGCCTCATGTTTCTTGAGATTGTGTCTATATCAAATCACAGACTATGAAGACAATTTTCTCATCAATACCCTTCGTTGCAGGTTGGAATACTGAAAGGAATAGGAAGTCATGCATGATTAACAAGTGGCTTAGGGAATGGTGCCACCAAAAAAATTTTGGGTTTTTCGACCTTGGCGAACTTCATATGGCATGGGGTCTGCTAGTAACAGATGGGGAACATCTGTCTCAGAAGGGCAGGAAGATCCTGGCACATCAGTTGGCACGGCTTGTCAAAAGGGCTTTAAACTAGGCTGGAAGGGGGAGGGGGTTAAATACAGGAGCACTAGAGACGAGCCTAAGGACAGCCTCCAGCCTGCCATTGCACTTGAAGCAAGAAATAATGATAGTATCGGAATGGTCTGTGGCAAGTGGCAGGAAGACACAGCAGGGTTCAAAGGATGGGGGGACAGCAAGGGCCTCCAACCTGTTGCACTAACGCATGCTGTGAACACTGCATCAAAGGCAAGGTCTTGCAGAACTGGACCAAGAGCCCCTGAGGTAATAGGAGACAGGAGGGTTGCAGCCACAAAGCATCTTGGGGGATCAGTGGAGTGTCCCTCTAAGAACGTGACGTGGCCAGCAGACCAGCTGAAATGTCTCTACACCAATGCACACAGCATGGGCAACAAGCAGGAGGAACTGGAAGCTATCCTGCTACAGGAAAGCTATGACATAGTAGCAATTACGGAAACTTGGTGGGATGACTCCTATGACTGGAGGGTGGCCATCGATGGGTACAAGCTGTTCAGAAGGGACAGGAG